>NC_080077.1:23539455-23898763 GCF_949987535.1 Balaenoptera acutorostrata
CTGAAGAGCAAAAACTAAGGTTCCCTAGAGAAAAAGGAATTCTTCCTCAAGATTGTGACTGAAAAATCCTTCCTGAGTTCTCAGCCTACTGGCCTGCCTACAGATTTTAGACTCACCACCCCCCACAATAGTATGAACCAACACTTTGAAGTAAATCTCACAATTTGTACACACACACAAACACACACACACACACACACACACACACACACACACATATATCATATTGGTTCTGCTATCTGGAGAATCCTGACTGATACAGTAAGAAACTGTCAAACTGTCTTCCAAAATGGCTGTACCATTTTGCATTCTTATTAGCAGTGACTGAGAGTTCTGTTGTTCCTTATTACAACAACAGTTGGTATTGCCAGTTTTTTGAATGTTAGCAATTCTATTAGGTGTGTAGTGGTACTTCATTGTTTTAAAAATTCTCTAATGAAAAATTAATATTAGCATTTCTATGATTTTTTATCATCTGTACATCTCTTTTGATGAGGTATCTCCAGATCATTTGTCCATTTTTTAATTGGGTAACCACTGCTCTTATTGTTGAGTTTTAAAAGGTCTTTGTTCATTTTGGGTATAACTTCTTTATCAGACATGAGTTTTGAAAACATTTTTACCCAGTCTGTGGTTTTTCTTTTAATTCACTTAGCAGTTTCTTCCACAGAGCAGACTCCTAAAATTTTAATAAGGTCTAATTTAACTTTTTTTCTTTCATTCATATTGTTTTGATGTTATATCTTAAAACTCATCACTAAACCAAAGATCATCTAGCTTTTCTTCTACATTTTCTCCCAGATATCTTATGGTATTGTGTTTTATGTTTTAGTCTATGAGATCATTTTTTAAAATTCTGTAAAATCTGTATCTAGATTTTTTTTTTTTGCATGACATTTTGTTTTTCCAGCACTGTTTGTTCAAAGAACTACCCTTTCTTCATTTTATTGCCTTTTCTTCTTTGTCAGGGATCAATTGATTATACTTATGAGTCTTCTTCAGAGCATTCTATTTTGTTTCATTGATCTTTGTGACTATTCATTTGTTGGTACCACTCTGTCTTGATAACTGTAGCTTTGCAGTAATTCTTAACACTGAGTTTTTTAAGTCCTTCAGCTTTGTTGTTCTATATTGTTTTGGCTCTTCTAGGTCTTTTACCCTTACTTAAAAACTTTAAATTATTTTGTGAATATCTCCAAAATGTAATCCTGACATTTCTATTGAGATTTTGTTCATTCTCTAGATCAAGGTAGTAAAAATTGATATCTTAACGATATTGAGTCTTCCAATACATGAACACTGAATATCTCTCCATTCACTAGGTGTGCTTTGAGTTCCTCCATCAGAGTTTTGTATTTTTCTGCTTAATGAACTTGTACATATTTTGCTAGACTTATAACTAAGTGATTCTTGGGTAGTATTATAAATGGTATTTTGTTTTTAATTTAAAATTCTAATTGTTAATTGCTAATATAAAAATTTGACTTTGGTATATTAATCTTGTACTCTGAAATCTTACTATACTTGCTTAAGATCCAGAGGGCTTTTTTACACCCTAGTCTTTGGTCAATAATCATTTACTCTGTTCATAAAGACAGTTTTAGTTCTTCTACCTCACCTGTCTAACTTTTATTTCCTTTTCTTTATTTTTTCACTAGTTTGGACTTCTGGTATGATGTTAAACAGGAGTGGTGAGAGAAGACATTCTTGTCTTGTTGTAAATCTTAGGTGGAAAACATGTAGTTTCTCACCATTAAGTATGATGATAGCTCTAAGCTTTTTGTATCTCTTCTTTATCAAGTTGAGTAACTGCCCCTGTATTCTAATTTGCTTAGAGTTTTTAAAATCATGAATGGGTGTTGGATTTTGTCCTATGTACTTTCTGTGTGAATTGGAATAAATATGATTTTCCTTCTTGAATTTGTGAATTTGATGGATACATCAATTGAATTTTGAGTGTTGAACCAGCCTACATACATGGAATAAACCCCACATGGTAGTGGTCTATAATTATTTTTATACATGGTTGAGTTCAATTTGTGAATACTTTGTTCATGGTTTTTGCATCTATGTTCATGAGAGATATTGGTCTGTGTTTCATTTCTTGCAGTTTTCAAATCTGGTTTTATTTGTAGTATAATGCTGGCCTCAAAGAATAAGTTATGAAGGATTTCCTCTCCCTTTATATTCTGGAATAGATTATGGAGAAGTGGTCATTTTTTCCTTTAATGTTAGTTAGTATTCACTACTGTAACCCAATGGACTGGTGGATGTTTGCCTCTTCCCTCCCTCTCTCCCTTCCTTCCTTCCTTCCTTCCTTTTCTCTTTCTTCCTTCCTTCCTTCCTTCCTTCCTTCCTTTCTTTCTTTCTTTCCTTCTTTCTTTTTTCTCTTTCTCTTTCTTTCTCTCTTCCTTCCTTCCTTCCTTCCTTCCTTCCTTCCTTTCTTTCTCTCTCTCTCTCCCCCTCTTTCTTTATTTTCTTCTGGTTGGTGCTTTCTTTTGAAGGCTATTAATTTAATTAATTATTCAATTTCTTTGATATATATGCCTATTCAGAGTATCTATTTCTCCTTGTATGAATTTTGGGAGTTTGTGTCTTTCAAAGAATTTGCCTATTTCATCTATCTTATCAGTTTTGTGGACATCAAGTTATTCAATTTATTTCTTTAGTAGTTCTTAGTATCAATGCAATTAGTAGTGATGAACTGTTTCATTTATTGTATATATATATATATATATATATATATATATATATATATATGTATAATTTGCATCTTCCTTCCCATATTAGTCTACTAAAATTCCATAACAAAATACCACAGTGGCTTAATCAATAGAAGTCCTGGAGTCTAGAATTCCAAGATCAGTGTTACAGCAAAGTTGATTTCCATGAGACCTCTCTTTCTGGCTTGCAGATGGCTGTCCTCTCAGTGTCCTCATGTTGTCTTTCCTCTGTCTTTACATGTGGCGAGAGATCTCTGGTGTTTCTTCCTCCTGTAAGGATACAAATCCCACTAGATTAGGGCCCTACTCTTATGACATCATTTGACTTTCATTATCTCCTTGGTAATAAGGATGTAAGAGACATAAGGCCCTTGTCTGCAAAAATAGTCACATTGGGGGTTAGGGCTTTAACATATGAATTTGGGGGGGGGGTCAAAATTTAGTCCCTATTTTTCTTGGTTAACCTGGCTAGAAATTTATCAATTTTATTAATCGTTCCAAAGAAATCAGCTTTTAGTTTTGTTGATTTTCTCTGTTAATTTTTTTTATTTTCAGTTATAGATTTATGTTCTAGTTTTTGTTTTCTTGTACTTGCTTTAAATTAAAATTAAGTTAAATTAAATTAAATTAATTGCACTTCTTACTCTAGTTTTCTAATGGTGATGGTTAGATTGATTTTAGATATTCTTTTTTAATATCTACATTCAATGCTGCAAATTTCTCTCTTTGCGCTGCCTTCAGTGCATTCTGTGCTTTTTTAAAATACTGTATTTTCATTTTCATTTAGTGTAAAATTTTTTTAAATGTTCATAAGACTTGTTTATTCACATGTTTTTTATAAATATTTTGCTTCATTTCTAAATATTTCCGGGTTTTCTAGCTATCTTTCTGTTCCTGATTTCTAGCTTAATTCTATTGTGATCTGAGAATATATTTTGTATGACTTCTCTTCTTTTATGTTTGTTCGTTGGCTTTATGGCCCAGAATGTGATATATCTTGATGTGTACTACAAGCGATCTTGAAAATAATACATATTCTGCTGTTGTTGGAGGAATTATTCTATAAATGCCAATTAGATCACATTGGTTGATGGTGCTGTCCAAGTCAACTCTATTCTTATTTTTTGTCTGCTTGAACTATCTATTACAGAAATTATGAACTATAATAGTGGATTTATCTATTTTGTCTTGAAGTTCTATTAGTTTTTGCCTCATGGTTTTTGATGCTCTCTTGTTTGGTGCGTACACAGTTTATGTTATGTCCTTTTTGGAGAACTGACTCCCTTTTCATCATGTAATGTTACTTTTTATCCCTGAAAATCCTCTTTATCTGAAATTAATAGACCTATTTCTAGTGTTGTCTGATCAGTGTTAGCATGGTTATCTTCTCCATCTCCCAGAGGGAGAGCATGTGAAGACACAGCAAAAAGGTGGCCACCTACAATCCAGGGAGAGAAGCCTTGGAAGAATCCAACTCTGCTGACACCTTGATCTTGGAATTCTTAGTCTCCATAATTGTGGGAAGATAAATATCTGTTGTTTAAGCCACCAAGTCTATGGTTTTCATTTTGTTAGCCCTGGAAAACTAATATATTGATACATGATATTATTATTTCAAATATTATAGATCTCTGTAGGATGTGAATTCAAATTAATAACAAAATTTTAAATTATTAGTAATTTTTATCTCTATTTTACTGTCTTGCTTGCAACCTGTTATAATATTGTTTTGTCCAACTTTAGAATTTTTTACATGCTTTTATTTGTAATTTATTACAGCAATTTATCATAACCCAAGTAATTTTTTAAGTAAGATACGGAATGTGTGATTCTTCTGTACTGTTTTTCTAAATAGATCTTTCTGTTGACTTCTTAAACAAATTACATCTTGTGTCTGAAATCATTTGGAATTTATGCTGAAGCTACCCTGATTTTATAGTTAGTTTGTTGTTTGCTCTGTTTTCGCTGTAAGAATGATCATAAGCTTTTCTTCTCATGTCTTGTAAGACTATGTTATAATTTATTCACAAATGGTAATTTTTTCTTATCAATCTACATATTATGGATTCTCTTCATTGCAGAAAAAATGTTAGATCTAAAATCTAGATCATCTAGATTTTAGATCTAGGTGATCTAACACTAAAATCATAGATCATAGCATCTGTTCCACATACAATGGTCTTTTCTCAAGAACAGTAATTGCCTCTGTGTTTACATATTCATCTCTATCTATGTCTTCCCTGTACTTCACTTTCTCTCACATTGTGTTTTTTCCCTTATCCTTGCCATGTGTGATTTTATCAAATTGGTTCACATAACTGATTTAGGTCCTTCGTGCCCTTCATGAATCTAATATTTACTTAATCCTGTTTTTGTGATAATTTTTAAAACTTTAATCATCTTCTTTTAATCCCTTCTTGTTGCCTTTTTTATCCCCTTTTGTTGAACACAATCTGAATGCTACATATTACTAATTTTTAAAATGTATCATTAGATTTTTATGAAAATTATGGCATTTATTTTGGTCTTCTAAGCCCTAGTCTCATTTTTGTTTTGTTATATTTTACAAAGGTCCCTATGAATATTCTCTGTTTTTATAGATATTTGATTAAATGTGGTAAGATTCTATTTTGAGCCCACTAGACAGGAAATATTTTAAATTAGAAGACTCCTTAAAAAGCGGAGTAAAGAGGATTGACAACCCACAATCTCCAAAGCAAGATCATTACATTTTGTCAAATGAGGAGTAGTTATAAACATGACAGTTGTTTAGTTGGAGAATAAAGGAGATGTTGAAAAGATGTAGCTGTCTAAATATTGGCAGGGCTGTGGTTAAGAAAACTAAGATATTTTTCTGGATGCAGCTAACTGCAGATTTCATCTCAAAGTACAAGAAATCTGTGTTACAAAAAGATCTAATGCACACAGATTTAAATTGCTGAGGAAATTAGTTCCCTATCATAGGTGTTTATATATAGCCAAAATGACCTATTGCCGAAGGGCTTTTTGAAACAGATGCTTTATTTTGGAGGATATTTGACTGGATGGTTTTTCCTACTATGACATTGTGTGTAAAAGGCATAAGGAAACATTAAGCAAAACTTGATTTTATCATTCATATGGCCTTAATGTTTGAAAAGAGGCATTTAAAAATTTATTTTCCTTTATTTGAAAACCCACACTTCCAAAACGCTAGAGTGTGATTCTAATGATATAGTTGATGAATGCAAATTGGATTCTAAAGTAATTATGCTTTCCAGTCCAATAAACATAAATGGCTTTAACAACTTTTCTTTTGCTCTAGATCAAAGTAAACTATATTTAACTCAGTTATTTAGAAGTAAAAGGCATGCATAAGGGATGTATGTAAAAGAAAATAATGTCTTAAAAATTGAAACTTTATTTGTTAGGCAGAGGCAGATCATTTCATATGAGCAAAACATGTAGCTGTCAGATTATTTATAAAAGTATTAACTGTTTTCCTTGTTTTCCAAATATCTCTTTCTGGTATACAATTTTTAAGTTGCTACCTGAATTTCTAATCAAACCTAATATGTTTCCCCCCTCTTTATAATATTACTACCAATTTTCCAGGGTAAGACTTCTAATGTTCATTTTATAGTGACTAATTTAAAGTAAATAAAAATTATACATATCAATGAACTAATTGTTAGCAAAGTAGTTAAATTCTCTGTGCTGTACTTCCTTCCAACTTAGAAAGCATTCCCATAAGGTATCATTTGAGGTTATCCTATGAGGTATTACTTCTAGGTACTCAGAATAATTTTCCTTTTATGTCAGTACCACAAGTGGCATTTTAGCTATTTTTTTTTAACATCTTTACTGGAGTATAATTGCTTTACATTGTTGTGTTAGTTTCTGCTGTATAACAAAGTGAATCAGCTATACGTATACATATATACCCATTTTTCCTCCCTCTTGCATCTCTCTCCCACCCTCCCTATCCCAGCCCTCTAGGTGGTCACAAAGCACTGAGCTGATCTCCCTGTGCTATGCGGCTGCTTCCCACTAGCTATCTGTTTTACATTTGGTAGTGTATAGGTCCATACCATTCTCTCACTTCGTCCCAGCTTACCCTTCCCCCTCCCCTTGTCCTCAAGTCCATTCTCTACGTCTGCGTCTTTATTCCTGTCCTGCCCCTAGGTTCTTCAGAACCATTTTTTTTTTCTTTTTTAGATTCCATGTGTATGTGTTAGCATACAGTATGTGTTTTTCTCTTTCTGACTTACTTCACTCTGTATGACAGTCTCTAGGTCCATCCACGTCACTGCAAATAACTCAATTTCGTTTCTTTTTATGGCTGAGTAATATTCCATTGTATATATGTGCCACATCTTCTTTATCCATTCATCTGCTGATGGACACTTAGGTTGCTTCCATGTCCTGGCTATTGTAAATAGAGCTGCAGTGAACATTGTGGTACATGACTCTTTTTTGAATTACGGTTTTCTCAGGGTATATGGCCAGTAGTGGGATTGTTGGGTCGTGTGGTAGTTCTATTTTTAGTGTTTTAAGGACCCTCCATACTGTTCTCCATAGTGGCTGTATCAATTTACATTCCCACCAACAGTGCAAGAGGGTTCCCTTTTCTCCACACCCTCTCCAGCATTTATTGTTTGTAGATTTTTTGACGATGGCCATTCTGACTGGTGTGAGGTGATACCTCATTGTAGTTTTGATTTGCATTTCTCTAATGATTAGTGATGTTGAGCATCCTTTCATGTGTTTGTTGGCAATCTGTATATCTTCTTTGGAGAGGTGTCTATTTAGGTCTTCTGCCCATTTTTGGATTGGGTTGTTTGTTTTTTTGATATTGAGCTGCATGAGTTGCTTGTAACTTTTGGAGATTATCCTTTGTCAGTTGCTTCATTTGCAAATATTTTCTCCCATTCTGAGGGTTGTCTTTTGGTCTTGTTTATGTTTTCCTTTGCTGTGCAAAAGCTTTTAAGTTTCATTAGGTCCCATTTGTTCATTTTTGTTTTTATTTCCATTTCTCTATGAGGTGGGTCAGAAAGGATCTTGCTGTCATCCAAAATAAAAGTAAATATGGAAACACAAGCTTTAAATCATACATTAAACAAGATGGACTTAATTGATATTTATAAGACATTCCATCCCAAAACAACAGAATACACTTTCTTCACAAGTGCTCACGGAACATTCTCCAGGATAGATCATATCTTGGCTTACAAATCAGGCCTTGGTAAATTTAAGAAAATTGAAATCGTATCAAGTATCTTTTCCGACCACAATGCTATGACACTAGGTATCAATTACAGGAAAAAATCCATTTTAGCTATTTTAATGAATAAAAAGAAGCTTCTCTCTCTGCTTTAATTTCTACCTGTGTATGATTTCAAAATGACTTAGTGGATGCTCTCATTACCCTAACTCTGCCTGCATGCAAAGAAAACTTACCACACAATTCTCCACTGAAAATTATGAAACATTGATTATATTGAAGCTGGATCTGTATCATTCCATTTTGTGGATAATTAAAGTTATATTTGAACATATGTATGGTGTTTTCACTTAGCTCTAAACATATGTATATTTGTTTGCATTTTAATTTCCTCTTATTTCTTAGTGAGTTAAGTTTATAGTGCTACTCAGTATAAATTCAAATGCAAAATGTTGTTCTATTTGATTAGATGTGGTTTCATGTATCTTCAAATCAAACTATTCAATGTGTTTTATTAGTTGTTAAAGGTTTTGACACAAAGCATTCAGAAGGAGGACATGGTAGATTTGATTTTGCATTTATCCCATGTCCACATAACCATTAATCTCAAAGCTGTACTAGAGAAAATGCCGGCATCTGGAGCATAGTAGGGACTTAGTATTTCTGTGAATAAACCGAAATGACGAAAATAAACTCCCTGATCAGCAAATTGAATGTCAGAAATTCCATATACTAATATTCTGCACTTTTTAAATACGAGAGGCCCTCAAGTCCTCAATTACAGCTTACGTACTATTAGTGGAAAATTAATTTAACAAATTTAAATAAGTTGTTAGGGTCCTCTGGAGTTTAGGAGGAGCATAAATTTTAAAGAGGCTATGAGGTGAAGGTTTCAAAAGGGAGGTTGTCTAAATGTAGACACATAGCAACCCTGGGGAACAGAAGCTGATATGGTTGAAAGAGATAGAAAGCCTCCAATATAGTTCCTGATAATCATAAAAACTTGGCATCATTGGATGGGAGGAAGGGGGGCAATGTAAAGAGTCATATATCGTTAGAGTTCCAAATTATTTCACTAGATAAATGCTTAAATTTAACAAATAATGTTTATCAAGCTATATTAAATTTCATCATACTATGTTTGTGAATGTAAGAACAAGTCTAGCAAATTAAAATATATCCTTAAAAATACTATAAAATATTTGCAAATGATGGATATAGTTTCCTTGCCTTTGAAACTTTCATTTGACAAATACCTCATTTTTCAACAATGCTAAGCATAGCAGATATATATATTTTATCACCTGTAAAGTATGCTTTAGCCTTTCTTCTTTTCCCAGGGTTAAAGAAAAGCAATGTCTGTCATAAATACACATTAGTAATGCAAGTAGTTAAAGGCAAAGTATGTAATTTGCATTTTTTATTCTCCTTTAGTTCTCAGGATACAAATTTATTTTGGCTTTGGGGAGTTCCACTAATGTTCATGATTTCATACTCATTAGATAAGCCAGAAGATATCATTTAAAAAATATTTATTCTTTTTTAAAGTCTGACACTTGAGATATCTGTCTCCTAAACAAATTTATTTTTTGCTTCTATACCACTGCACATAATATCTGTGTACCCATACTTCCAATAAATATTAATTTTCACAATGTTTTTACTAACACTTATAAATGCTTCTTTCTTTTTGGACACCTTTATTGAGTATAATTTACATACTATAAACTCACCCATGTTAATTGTAAACCTCAGTGATTTTAGTAAATGTATACAGTTATACACTCTTCGCAAAAACCAGCTTTAGGACGTATCTATCACCCCCAACTTCCTCCATGCTGTTGCAGTCAATCACTGCTCCCATCCCTATCTCCAGGCAATTCTAATCTTGTTTTGTGTGTGTGTGCTCATGTGCATGCTACATTTTCCATTTTCTAGACATTTTACATAAATGAAATTATGTACCATATTGTCTTTTGTGACTAGCTTCTTTTTCTTAACATTATGTTTTTTGAGATTCACTCATGTTTTGTGTGTATTTACACTTAGTTCAAATTTACTTGTAAGTACACATATACATCATATTTCACCTATTCACCAGTTGAAACATATTTTGCTTGTCACAGTTTTGAAGTATTATGAATATGTTGCTATGAGCATTTGCATACAGGTATTTCTGAGGACATGTTTTAATTTCTCTTGGATATATTCATTAGAGGAATTGCCAGGTCCTACAGTAAGTGTATGTTTTTCTTAAAACACACACACACACACGCACACACACACACACACACACACATACACACACACCAACCGCCAAACTATTTTCTCAAGTTTCTGGACCATTTTTCATCCCCAGTAGCAATGTTTGAGAGGACTGGTTTTTCTGTTTCCTCCCTGACACATGGCAAAATCAATTCTTTTTAATTTTATCTATTTCATTGGGCACACAGTGGTATCACATTGTTGTTTTAATTTCTTTCCCCAATAACTAGGATTTTGAGCATATTTTTATGTGTTTAAACATCTCCTTTGGTTATGTGTTTATTTAAATCATTTGCATATTTATTTATTGGGTTGTTTATCTTATTGTTGAGTTGTTAAGAATTCTTTATATATTTTTGATACAAGTATTTACTTTCTGAGATTTATATTTTGAAAACATTTTCTCCCAGTCTGTGTCTTGCATTTTAATTTTTCTAACAGTGTCTTTTTAAGGTCAAACCTTGAGAAAGACAGAGAAATACAAATATCATATGATATCACTTATATGTGATCTAAGAAAATGATACAAATGAACTTATTTGCAAAACAGAAACAGACTCACAGATATAGAACACATATTTCTCGCTACCAAAAGGGAAAGGTGGGGGGGAGGGATAAATTAGGAGTTTATATATAAAATAGATAATCTACTATATATAAAATAGATAATGTACAAGAACCTACTGTATAGCACAGGGAACTCTACTCAATATTCTGTAATAACCTATATGGGAAAAGAATCTGAAAAAGAATGAGTATATGTATAACTGAATCACTTTGCTGTACACCTGAAACTAACACAACACTGTAAATCAACTATACTCCAATATAAAATAAAAATTAAATTAAAAATTAAAAAAATAAACAGCCATGTCTATGAGATATTTTTAGTAATTGTCATTTGTCCAGAAGAGACATGAATGTTTTAGTTGGCTTTGCAACATTTTATTTATTTATTTATTTATTTATTTTTGGCTGTGTTGGGTCTTCGTTTCTGTGCGAGAGCTTTCTCTAGTTGCGGCGAGTGGGGGCCACTCTTCATCGCGGTGCACGGGCTTGTCACTATCGCGGCCTCTCTTTTTGCGGAGCATGCGCTCCAGACGCGCAGGCTCAGTAGTTGTGGCTCACGGGCCCAGTTGCTCCGCGGCATGTGGGATCTTCCCAGACCAGGGCTCGAACCCGTGTCCCCTGCATTGGCAGGCAGATTCTCAACCACTGCGCCACCAGGGAAGCCCTGCAACATTTTAAATTACATTCAAAACTTCTTGGCAAAGACACATATATACTGCCTTTATGATGAAGTTTATGTACTTAATTATGTTTTTCTTATTTTCTCTGGTATAATATGGAGTATTATTAGTAGTACATACACATGCTGCTTGTGGACTTGGATGTGAATATTCTTTTTCAGTGTTGAGGCAGCATGCTTGTTCTGCATTTTATAAGGCTGTTCTTAAAACAAAACAAAAATTTAAAGGATTGCATCTTTTCCCTACATTAGAAGCAATAAATTAACTTCTGCGTACGCTTTTCACCACCATAAGCATAGGCTTCATGATTAAATAAAGTTGGATAGATTTTGTGTGATAAAAAAAAATTGTTAATTTTGACAAAGTACAATTTTTCAAGATTTCCTTTTTTATGGTTCCAGCTTTTGTTTCTGTCTAAGAAAGTTTGCCTAACCCCAAAACACAAAACAAATTTATCCTATGTTTCATGCCAGAAGTTTTATGATTTTAGTTATTATATTTATGGCTATGATTTATCAATACTATGATGTAATTATTGTGAATAGACTGTGGTGAGAGTTATTTTTTTTTTTTTTTGTCATTTGTGTATCCAGCTGTTTTACCACTGCTTATTGAATATGTTATACTTTACCTATTGAATTTCCTTGGCACCTTTGTGGGAAAATCAATTGACCATATGTCTTTGGGTCAATATCTGACTCTCTACTATGTTCCATTTATCTATAAGTCTAGTCTTGAACTAATAACACACTGTCTTGACTACTGTGGAACCCCAAAGTACATTTTGAAATCATGTAATATAAGTCTTCCAACTTTGTACTACTTTTTCAAAATCGTTTTAGCTACTGTAGGTACTTTGGACTTCCATATAAATAAAAAAATCAGCTTGTCACTTTCTGAATAAGATCCAGGATTTTCACAGCGAATATTTTTAATCAACATATCAGTTTAGAGAAAATTGCCTTCTTAACACGACCGAGTATTCCAGTAGATGAAAAGGGTATGATTGACACCTTATGTAGATTTTCTTTATTTTTTCTTAGCATTGTTTTACAGTTTTTAGCATACATGCATTGCACATCTTCCATTAATTTTTTATAATTTATTTTTTCTTGTTTTGTTAATAGGACTTTTGTAAAATTGTGTCTTTAGATTGTTTGATAATTGTGTATAGAAATATAATTGATTTTTGCATATTGATTTTTATCCTGTGATTTTGCTAAATTCACTCATTAATCATACCACCTGTGAATAGACAGCTTTGCTTCCTCTTTTCCAATTGTGTGACTTTTGTTTTTTTGTTCTTTTTACTTACTTATTGACTAGAACCTCCTTTCCAATGTTGGAAAGCAGTGTGACAGCAGATTTCCTTGTCTTGTTCCTGCTCTTAGCTTTCTAGTGGTTGCCATAAAGTTTACACTGTATATTTTTAACTTACCATAACCTATTTATGTTATTATTGACTTACACTGGTTAAAAAACAACTTTTCCCTAGAATATCTTCGTTTGCTTAGTCTCTTCTTTCTGCTGATGTGTGGTGTGTGTGTGTGTGTGTGTACACTTTGCTTTAAACAGTCACATGGATTTTAAGAAATCAAGAGAAAAATAAAATTGTGTATATCAATATTTTATAACTGCTCTTATATGTACCATTTCCAGTGTTATTCCTTGTTTCTTTTCCAGCAGTTATAAATCTAACATCATTTCCTCTCAATCTGAAGGGCTTTATTTACTATTTCTTGTAGAGCAGTTCTTCTAAACATAAATTCTCTCAGTTTATTATTTTCTTAAGTCAAGAACTGGTTTTATTTTACATTCATTTTTGAAAGATAATTTTGCTGAATGTAGAATTTCTGATTGGTAGTTTGTGTTTGTGTGTGTATCAGTTTCAATTTATCATCCCTCTCCCTTCTGTTCTCTATTGTTTCTGATGAGAAATTAACCATTAACAGATTGTTGTTTCCATGTGTGATGCCATTTTTCTCTTTCAGCTTTTAAGATTTTCATTTTAATCTTGGCTTTCAGCAGTTTGATTAGGTTGTGTCTATCCCTATTTCACTTTTTTTTTTGATCCTTCATGGATTTTATTGAGCTTATTGGATTTATGAATTAAAGTTTTTATCTAAATTTTGGAAGTTTTCAGCTATTATTTTTTTCCAGTATATACTTTTAATTCTTTCTCTCTCTCCTTTCTGGGAGAGTTACTTATATGTTGGTTTGCATAATATTTTCCCACACCTCTCTGTCTCCATTCATTTTTCTTTCAACTTTTATTTCTCTCTGATTTTTGTATTAATTACTACTAATATATCTTCCAATTTAATTCAGTGATTCTTCTTCCATCTCCAAAATGCTGCTTAACACATCTAGTGAAGTTTTTGTTTTAATGATAATACATTTTGCCGCTAGAATATTGTTGCATCATTCTTAGTATATTTCCATTGGTGTTGAAAATATTTTTCCTTTAATTATTTAAAAATATTTAAAATGGTTGTTTTAAAGTATTTGTGTGCTCAGTTCAACATGTGCCCACACTGAGTCAGTTTCTGTTGACTATTTTTTTCTTCCTGAGTATGAGTAATGCTCTAATTTTTTTTTTTTGCTCTTCTAGTAATTTTTGGTTGAAAACTATATATTGTAGATTATACTTTGTAGAGACTCTTCTTTGTTTTATTTTTTAAGATTATTGGTTTTTCGTTTGCCTGGACTCAAATAGCAGAATGTCTGCCTTACCTTGTGTGAGTCACTAATGTCACCATACATTATTTTTTTTAAGCTTGGCTCCCTAAAGGTCTTCCCCCTGTGCCTCTTTTCTCTGCAAAGTAGTCAGCCACCCTGAGTCCCTAAAGCTCTGCCGATGGGGCTATATTTGCGTTGAGAAACAGTTTCAATACTGGGCAGGTTCTGTAGTTTCTCTTGAATTTTGCTTCAAAGGGCTCTCTCAGGCCCTGTCATGTGGCAGCAAGGCTACAGTTCCTACAACAGCTTAGCCAGAGTAAACACTTCTAAATTTGTTGTTTACTTTTTTTTTTTTTTTTCAGTGCTTTGAAAAGTCCCTTTTGGACAGTTTAGTCCAGTTTTATATTTGTTTTCTTCAGAGGAGACTCGTCCAACTATCTTTGTGCTACAATTACAAGAAATAGCTCCCTGCATAAAGTTTTTAATCAATACAGTACAAATATTTTGAAGAGAATGGAAACATATTTTCATTTACAGATCTTCTGGGCTAAAGAAAGTATGGTGCTCGCAGATAT
The DNA here is from genome assembly GCF_949987535.1 of Balaenoptera acutorostrata. Classification (NCBI taxonomy): domain Eukaryota; kingdom Metazoa; phylum Chordata; class Mammalia; order Artiodactyla; family Balaenopteridae; genus Balaenoptera; species Balaenoptera acutorostrata. The sequence goes on from NC_080077.1 coordinate 23,554,151, forward strand.
TAAATAATTTTGAGTTAATAAATTACTGTAATTTCCGTTCCTTAGTCTTTTTTCATGCACAATTTTATACCAAAAAGAACCTTTATAATACTAATAAAATTTCAGTTTATTCTCTAAATAGAATTTCAAAATCACTTCATTCACACTATGTAATCTTTGCATCAATAGTGCTCTCCTCAAATTACCTAAATATTTATTTTTTCTTCAAACTTGTTTTTATCATATTGTACTATGATGAGATATCTTTACTTTCCCATAATATTGTACAAAAATATCCCCCAAATTCTCTCATTGTTTCGATGTAAGAAAGTGTCTTTTAATCTGCAGTTTATCTAGAGAGATTCCTTGATTTGTTGCTCCTATGGTGCATAGTATATAAAGATAAAAGCTTTCCTACTCTGTGTTTATTGCCAGGAACATATAAGTGATATGTAAGTTAATCTATATCTTAAGTATTCTGAAGAAGTTTTCACAATTAACTGCAATATTTCACTGATTGGCAACTTGATAGTGTCAGAAAAATTTCCATTAGATCTTCAATAAATCTCTTAAATGTTAGGTTTACTTACTTTTGCCATAATATCAGTACCTATGTTTAGTTGGTTTCCATCTTTGAATTAAATTTAATGTATTGCAAATTAATTTTGCTTTATTCTGATAAGGAGTTATTTCCCTAAAATATATTTTGGATACTAAATGATCAAAATCTCAAATTAAATACCTTTTTATCAGTTCGTTTTTAAAAAGTTATGAATTGCTAGGAATATTTGAAAGTATGTTTCATGAAGAAGGACACAGTACTAGTATTAAAATTAAAACTAACCTTGGTTCTCCCATGAAAGGATCTTTCCAGTGAAATAATAACTTGTATGTATTGAGCCAATATTAGTCTATGAGAAATGGTTTCTCAGATGCCATGTTTCAGCTGTGATTAGATCACATCCCCAAGGAATTTGACTATAATTTTCTTTTACCAGTGTAGAGAGCAGAATAGTTATAATCTCAGTAGAAATCTATGAGACATTAAGAACTTAATCTTAGAGAACTAAAAGCAATCTGGGACCCCAGGGTTATCTAAAGATACAATCTTGGGGAAAATATTATGCTTTCACTATTAAAAGACTTAGTTATTCAGATAACTTTATATTTTAGTATATTAAGCTTATTTGGAGATTTACTTAAACAACTTATAATTCATGTCAACCTTATAAATTAATTGAAAATAAGATCTGTCTCTCAAATCCATTTAAACAAGCAAGCCATATTTCCTGTTCTGACTTGGTGTTCCCCAAAGGCTAGTGACTGATCAATTTTAAACAGTGGTATCCACCTACCAACTGATCTTCAAACCTAGATGTAAATTGATTTACTAGAGACCTCTGTCTCAGTGTCCTGTAAGAATCTCAAGCACATGGTATAAAATACCTCCTTCCTGAACTATTAATGCCCAAGCTTGCAAACCAGTGATGCATTCTCCAATTCCCACTTCCGATTTATTTTCTTCATTGACTTCAGAATTATCTACCTAAAGCACAAATCTGAGCAGTAACATCAGACTGGTCACCATTCCTTGCACATTGGGTGCTTTTTTGTGTCTCCATTCTTTTATGTTACTACTTCTATCTCTACATCCCTTCTTGGTCCTCTGTATACCAGAAGACATCTCCTGTTATTCAAGACCCAGTTCCAATGTCACTTCATCTGAGATTCTGTATTATTCATGCTCTTTAAGTTTTCAAGGAAAAGACATTCTCATATTACTACCAACATTGTTAGTTTATGGTAAGCTTACCTGGAGGGTTTAGGGGCATTATTTATTTATCTGTATAGTCACCCTAAATGTTACTGTTTCCACATAGAAGGTGTATGGTTAATGAATGGAATTATCAACCTTTTTATAATCGTAAAACATTTTGGTATATTTTCTTATGTCAATTTCTATAAATCCTACCTTAGATAAACCAAGGGTAGTTTATATGATCAAACAAAATTAAAGTATAGTACTTCATTCTTAATTAATATATACTTCAAGATGCTTGAGGGATGGTACGTTCATATTTCATTAATTCTCCAACACATGTATGTCCTCATCCAGTAACTCTTCAATTTCTGCTTAAAGTTGGAGAAAGATGTTCAAGAAGGGAAATATGAAAATGACATGTGCAAAGACTATAAAAACACAGTAACTGAGCCCCAAACTTATGTAGAATAAGTGTCCTAAACCTGATTTAACTGACTTGACGGATGTATTAGTTAGGGTTTGACCAGGGAAGTATACCAGGATGAGTAATATGACATATCGGGTTTACTATAGGGATGGAATTACATAATTGTGGAAACCATTGAAGGATTCTAATGAGGACTTACACCATTGTCTGCTGTGAGCCTAAAATTGCTGTAGGTCAAAACAGCTGACAGGCAGGGTAAAGCTTGCCCTGAAGAAAAAGGAAAGCAAAAGCAAATTGGAACCTATAGGGACAAACTGAAGCATGTGTGTGTCTTTAACTGCCTTCAACCTCAAAAATGCTAGTTTCTTCCAGAAGTTGCTGGCATCAGTTACAGTGGGGCTGCACATGTGCCATGACTTGGAGCAACTAAAGTAGGAGAATTGGGATCTAGGGTAGTGGCCCACACGACAGGGTGAGTCAATATTGGCAACTCGAATAAGCTCAAGTGAAGCTTGGAGCATCATTAAGGACGTTTCAGCTTCAAATTTGCAAACAGTTCTGTTGTGCCCCAACTCTAACCTAGAATCACAGAGGGAAGAGAACTGAGGGGAAATTAGTTTGGGCATAGATAATTTCTTACCTGTTGGGAGCCTTATAAGATCTAGATTTATTGAGCAGTTTAACTTTATAAAAATTAGTACCAGATCAAAATTACATGATGGGTTCAAATACATCCAGAGTGTAATCAGAGTTTCGTGCCACTTTATTGTGGCATAAATTCCATACTTATGTTTTCTAATGCCAAATAAGCAAAAGCACAATTTGTATTTATGTGACCAAATAAGGAGAATTACATTTGTTTTTAATAAAGATGCTATATTATTTAAGAGTAGAACAAACTGAGTATAATCTGATAATGACTTTTTTCTACAAATTGCTGATCTAAAATGTAATTTTGTATGAAAAAAATATCCAGCTGTGCTGTCTTTTGTTCCCATTCTGAGACTCCTTTATTTTGTTATTATTTTAAGTGAATTACTAAGCTTAACTGTTTAAGATTGACTTTGTTTTAAAATCATCATGAACTGAAATTAAATATCTCTCAATATTATACATTTACTAACAGCTCTTTATAATCAGAGAGATCAGTTAATTGGAATATTTATTTCTACTTTGGTATAATAATAAAGATAATTTTCATTTATTGAAACAAGACATTTTGTGGGAGTGTGTAATGTACCAGTTATCTCAAAAAATAAAATCAAATTTTAATTCCTACTGTAGCCTGAAGAAACAGCAACAACAAAAACTCCATGTCTGTATGTTGAATAATATGTCTTTCCCTAAGCTTGTTTGGTACAATAAGCTCAAAGTGGACACAAAACAAAGACACTCAGACTGCCTCTTAATTTAAAAAGTACTAAAAATTCAGATAAGTTCTTTATATAAATGAGGATAAAAATCTTAATTTCATAATCATTGATTGTTCAGGCATGTGTATGTATATTGTATATACATTTATGCTTGCAGGCATCACATATAACATACTTTTTTTCTCCTAAAAAGTTTGACTAGTAAAATAGTAAATATTTTAAAATATTTAAATATTTAAAAATATTTAAAAATAAAATAGTAAAAATGCAGATTGCATTTTAATTTTTTTTCAGTTTTATTGAGCTATAATTGATGAATAGCCCTGTATACATTTAATGTGTACAGCAAAATGACCTGACTTATATATAGGGCAAAAAGATTACCATTCTTTTTAGTTAATATTCATCACTTCATACATAGTTAACGAAAAAAAAATTTTTTTCCTTGTTACGAAAACTTTTAGGATCTATTCTCTTAGCAGTTTTCAGGTATAGCATACAGCATTATTAACCATACTCATCATGTAGATTCCTTTTTTCAAAGATAGCTAAAACAGTATTTCCCATTATACATTCTCTTTTAATAATACAATTTTGACAGTAGTCTCATTGTGAAGTGGTGTCTGCTTTTTCCTCTTGGATTTGGATAAGTTTGTGAACATGACAAAAATAATGCTCTGTGACTTTTAAAGCTGGGCTGTCAAAGACAAAATAGTTTCCATTTGATTCTATTGAGACACCTTTTCTTGGAACTGAGTCATTGTGCTGTGTGGAAGTCCAAGTAGACTATGGAAACGTTCACATGGAGAGAAAATAAGACACGCCCCCCTTCCCCAGACATGTGCACACAATGGCCCTGCTTGAGCTTCCAGTCTGCAGCCAGTATCAATTTACCAAGTATGTAACTGAGTTTTCTTGAAAGTGGATAACCTGATCCTCTGTTAAGTTGCTCCAGTTGAAGACAGAAAGAGATGAACCAGCCTCACTCGTCCCTGCACATACTCAGATATTTCAACAAAATAATTGTTTTTGTTTTATGTCATGATATTAGATCATAAAAGGCAATTGAGTTTCCACCCGGTTTACTTGGAACACTTGCCTTTAAAGTCCTGGGTGCCTCATGAGAAATCCGAGGCTACCATGCTGTCATGATGCTCAAGTCACATATAAGACCGTTTGTAGATGTAGACAAATTATCATCTGCTTGACAGTCCCAGATGACATCTCCAGTGGCAATCACCATAAACTATCAGACATGTAAATAAAGAAAACTCTAGATGAGTCTTGCCTCCCTCTGGCCAGTAATTGCTAACCTATGACTTCTTCCCATTGAGTCCTTACATAACAAGTTGAAGAGAGAAACCACCTTACTGTGCCCATTTTCAATTGGTGTCGCACAAAGTATGTGAGCATAATAAAATGATTGTTTTAAGCCATTAGCTTTTTGGGTAATTTTTATAATAGGTAAATAGATGGCCATAATAGACTGTGGTACCGGTAATGGAAGGCAACCTTTACAAAATCTGAGATATGATGCAGTGCTGTTGGTATGGGTCGGTAGGAAGAAGCTGAAAGGGCACTGAGGAAACCATTAGTGAAATCCTAAAGGGCATCAAAGACAGTGTTAGTAAAAGTATAAAGCACTGTGAGGAGGCTGTAAGTGAGGGTTTAAAGAAAAGAGGAAAATGTTACTGGAAGCTGGAGGAAAAGAGACCCTTTTATGAAGAGGCAGAAAGTATAAAACTGACAGCTATAGTAATGTAGAAAATAGAGGATATACTAAGAACTTGATGATCTAAGGTAAAGGGATTAGATTTCCAAGCAAAGTTTTGAGTGTGCTGTCTATCATTTTCTAGCTGCCAAATATAAAATGAGAGAGGAGAAAATTTAGTATAAATATAAATGATCCTAGACTTGCTGAGTTTGTAAATGAAACTGTTTCTCATTCCTAACCTCCCCTAGAAGAAGAGTCATAAAGTAAGAAATAGCCATAGTTCATAGATCAACTCTCGGGCACTGTCAGAAAAATGTCTCATGGTAAAGATGAAACTAAGGGTGCAACTTTAAAAGTGTTTGTTAAGACCTCAAAAGTGCCTCGTAGACCCTTTAACACACACAAAAGGTCTTCCAAGTATCTTAATGGCATGTTCTGTGGCCATCGCTGTTTTAAAAAAAAGGCTTTCTAAGAATCTTGAAAAGCTTATCACGTGGTAAATTCAAAGGGAGCCCCTGGTGAAAGGTTTTTGTGGATGTGGCCTTTGTCTAATGGAGTGTATTATAAATGGATACCACAAAACAGAGATTCTTTTTAAAGAAATGATATCATATTGAGTCGAAGGCAAGAGAGACTATATAAAATAAAGGAAGGTTTTCACACTCCCTTAAGGAATACAGGCAGGAAGCAGGCTGAGAAAACCACTCATCTGCAACCACAGGCCATTTCTTATGGAAAAAGAAAAGTGCCTCAGAGGGCAAAACCAAGATCTCAGATCATAGAGCCTAGGGCCACCAAGAAATCCCAGGCATGAAGATTTAGCCCTAAATAGTTAACTGACCACATGTGCCTGGCTGGATTCAGATAATTTTACAGACCAGTAACTGTTGTGTGTCTCCTGTTTTTGAATGGGAGTGTCTATATCAACTATTCTATGCCTGTCCCATCATTGTGTGCTGCCTATGTGGGGAACGTATAATATGTCTTTAGTTCACAGTTTATCAGTTTGAGAGAAATTGTATTCAAAGAGCTCTGCACAAGGTACAGGACCTGAAGAGCCTCAGCTGTAGCTGAACCAGATTTACCTGAGGAGATCTTAAACCTTGATGGACTGATGTTGTTATAGGAGAAGGCTTAGGGGCTTTAGGGGCAGGCATTGCTATATTTTGTATGTGAGAGGGAAATGGGGAAATGGATTGTTTTAGTTAGAAGGCAGACTGACAGATTGTATTTTCCAGAGATGGTTACAACAATATCTCCTCTGCCATATGCTCATCTTATGATGTGATTTTGACATCTTTCCCTCCCACTGAGAATTGAGGTCTATATTCTCTTCCTTTTAATCCCAGGCTTGTTAGTATGGTAGCAATAGTAAGACTATGGTACATCCAAGGATGGGTCATAAAAGGTAATATGGCTTCCATCTGATTATCTTGGAACACTCGCTTTTATAGACCTGAACAACCATGAAATATATGTTGTGAAGAAATTAAGGCCACATGGAGAGGCTGTATGTAGGTGAAGCCCTCACCTTTTGCATCATTAAATTTAATTGATTTATATTTTTTATAATCATGACTATATTTAGATTTATGTCTCATTTTATATTCAATGCATTTATTTTTTTCTCATTTTAAGAAGAGATAAAATTTTCTTCCTTTGATTTGAAAATATTACATATTTTTTAAATCTGGTGGTTGTTTATAATTTATTAAAACTCTGGATTCCCTTGCAATTCTCAGTAATTGATTTCTTTATCTTTCTCTTGAGCCAGAGTAGACATTAAGATTCTCTTTTGTCTCATGCACCTCTTCATCTCACAATATTAATATCCTCTGTAGTTTTAGTCTACAATAGTAGGGATAAAATTTCTATTTCTTTTCCATTTTTATTCTTGCTGTTTTTAGATGACAATAATTTTTATTAAATTGTTCACTCACCCTTATCTTACATATTTAATTAAGCATTTTCTTTGATTTGTTAATATCCATTCAATAGGATATCCTCCAGTAAATATTTTTGTATCATAAAATTCCTGAGGTATCTTAAATTACATATTTATTTAATATATTAGTTTAGTTTGCCATAAAAATAATAGTATAATACAGTCCTTTATCTTGTACACTTTGAAATTATTTTTCCATTGTGCTGTTGTCCTTGGTGTGGTTTATAAATCCAATAATGAGTTGATTAGAATTTTTTCCACTGTTCTAGAAAATCTTAGTTTCACTGTTATGTGTCTGGTTGTGGCTTTTTAAAAGATCTTGTCTTTATACTATGAGACTTTTTAATATGAGATGTTTCATCTTTCTCTAATATTTGGATCTGTTCAATCCTTACTGCTTCAATACTTCCTCTGCTCTGTATATATTTTAACTCCTTCTAAGATTCTTATTTTAGGGAGTTTCATGTCTTTCTATCTTATAGATACCTCAGGTTCTTATTCCTTCCATGTTTTTTATTATTTTCTGATGATTTCTAGAAGGCTTTTTAAACTTAATATTCCACTTCAATAAGATAGCACTTTTGGCTGTATTATTCAGTTATAAAATCCTTCCACTGAATTCTTTATTTCTAACACAGGTATTATATTTTTATGAAAATAATTTCCATTTGGTTTTACTTTATAATTTTCTCATCTTCATTTACCAATAATTTGTATAGTAGTTTTTGCTTTCCTTTTTCAAATATTTGATTTTTCTGTATATGATACCTTTTATTCTTTAGGGGATTCACAACATCTAGATCAGAAAATAGAATACAGAAATAGAGGCTGAAGCCCCAAACTTTTGAATTTAATAACTAGGTTGAAAGTAGTCAAAGACAGACAAGCAGATGCACTGAGATTTTCTACCTCTAGATTTTCCACCCCACCCCCCAAAAAGTGAACTGCTTATCAGTTCTCTTTATCTACCTCTTCATTCAATTATGAAGTGAATGTCTCCCCTGTTAGTTAATCCTCTAGCCCTTGAGAAATGGAGGGAAGCAAGAGACAGCAGGGGCTAAAACATCAGGAGGCCCATTTTGATTTGGCTATATATATGGGGGAGGGGAGAGAGGGGCGGGCGAGGATTGACATAACATTATATTACTTTCAGGTGTACAACATAATGGTTTGATATTTGTATATATTGCAAAATGATCACCACATTCTCTACCATCTTCTCTACATTAGGGTCAATTTATATTAAGCAATACTAAGCACCAGTAAAATATATTTTCTATTCACCTCACCCAGACTATTATTTAAGTAGAAAACTGCATTTTTAAAAATAGCATATTTCAGCCATTGCCATTATACTCTCTATTGGATTATTTTTCTCTTTAGATTTAAAGAGCAATATGCAGAAAAAGGAGAAACTATGAGAAAACTAAGCTCTGGTACCTCATGTTTGTTTCATTGTGGACTAATTCATTCTTTAATTATCCCAGGTAATCACTCTTCTTTTAACTCTGTCCACAAATTTTTTGATACTCCTCCCTTCAAGAGGTGTAGCCTAATCCCACATCCCTTTTTTGTGGGCTTGATTTAAGGACATGCTTCTAACAAATAGAATTAACTGGAAGCAACAATGTATGCCTTTAGGGACTAGACCATAAAAGGCACTGTAGCTTTCTCCTTGCACTCCTGCTTTCTCTTTGTCTGTGTCTCTCTGTCTCTCTCTCTCTTAGATTGCTCTCTGAGAGGGTGAGTTGCCAGGTATGAGGATAGTCAAGCATCTTATGAAGAGATCCGCATTGTGATGAAATGAAGACTTTTTCTACTAGCCATATGGGTAAACCATTTTAGAAATAAAGCTTTCAGCCCTAGCCAAGGCTACAAATGACTGTAGCCCTGGGTGAAGCCATTCCTGCTACTTCTGGAGAGGCCCTGAGCCAGAACCACTCAGAGAAGTTGTTCCTGAATTCCTGAACAACAGAAACTTTGGGATAATAAACGTTTTCTGTTTTAAGCCACTAAAATTTTGGGTAATTTGATAGGCAGCAATAAATACCTAATACAGCTTCTTGAAACTTAATAGGCTAGTACAATTGGGTTTAATTTCTCTATTTTTGTAATATTTGTTTTTCTCACTGTTTTTTTGAATTAAGGTGAATAGTAAGAGCATGCTTAGTTCTATAAGAAACCTCCAAACTCTCCTCCAAAGTGACTGTACCATGTGTGATTCCACCAGCAATTAATAAAGAGTTCTTGTAGCTCCACACCTCACCAGCATTTGGTGCTGTCAATGTTTTGGATTTTGACCATTCTAATAGGTGGTTAGTAGTATCTCATTAATTTTCATTTCTCTAATGGCATAGAATGTTGAACCTTTTCATATGCTGTTTGCCATCCCTATATCTTCTTTGGTGAGTTGTCTAAGATCTTTTGCCTATTTACTCATTTTCTTATTGTTGAACTCTAAGAGTTCTTTGTATATTTTCTACACCAATCCTTTATCAGATAGGTCTTTGCAGATATTTTATTCCAGTCTTTGGCTTATCTTTTCATTTTCTTTGACAGATCAGATGCTTATAATGAAGTCCAGCTTATCAATTGTTTATTTCATGGATCATGCCTTACTTGTTGTATCTAAAAAGTCATCTCTGTATCTAAGTTTGTCTAGATTTTCTTCTATGTTATCTTCTTGAATTTTACATTTAGGTATTTATTCCATTTTGAGTTAATTTTTATGAAGAGTGAAATGTCTTTTTCAGGATTCATTATTTTTCATGTGGATGCCCAGTTATTCCAGTACCATTTTTGAAAAGACTAACTTTCCTCCATTTACTGACTTTTTGTAGCATGCCTTTTAAAAATCAGTTTTATTTAGGTATAATTTTTATGGCATGAATTTAATCAGTTTTAAGTGTAAGATTAGATGCCCTTTGACTAATCATTGCAGTGTGGAGCTACCACTGTAATCATAATAGAGATTATCTTCATCACTTGAAACAGTTACCTGAGACCTTTTTGTAGTTAATTTCATACCCCAGTCCCAGTCTATGGCAAGTAGTGATTTTATTTCTGTCACTATAGATTTGTCTTTTTGCAAATTCCATATAAAAGGAATTATACATTATCCTCCTTGTATGTCTTTTCACTTAGAATAATTCTTGGAGATTCATCTGAGTTGAGTGAATTGATTATAGTTTGGGGCTTTTATGTATATATCTATGGGTTGACCAAAAAGTTCATTCGGGTTTTGTCATACAATGTCATGAAAAACCCAAATGAAGTTTTTGGCCAACCCAATACTCTAAATATTTGAAGACAGAACTTTCTGTGAACATACACTCATTTTCTTCAACATACACCTACAGTGGAGTTTCTGCATCACATGATAAGTAAATATAAAACTGTAAGAAATGGTAATTATCTTTTTGCATTCTTACCAACAGTGTATGAGAGTTCCTCCTCTTTCTCACTCAGCCTTACTATCTTCAGACTCTTTACTTTTAGCTATTCTGCAAGGTATGTAGAAGTATCTTACTGTGGCTTTAATTTGTATGTACCTAATGACTAATGGTGCTGGCTACCGTTTTAACGTACTTTAAGTATTTTCTTCAGTAAAATGTCCAATAGAATATTTTACCTATTTTTACTGTTTGTTCAGTTAATAAAAGCTATTGTTTTTGTTATTGAATAATTCTTTATATATATATATATATATATATATATATATTTTTTTTTTTTTTTTTTTTGGTATTTATATATTTTGAATAGAAACCCTTTATCGGATATATGATTTGCAAAATTTTATCCCAGTCTCAGGAGTGATTTTGTATTTTCTTAACCATTTGTTTTGAAGAGAAGTTAATATTTTATGAAATCCAAATTTTATACACTATAATCATTTCATAGACCAAGGACTTTATCCTTCTCTCTTCTAGAAACTTTATAATTTGACCTTTTACATTCATTTCCATCATTCATTTTGAGTTAATTTTTGTCTGTAGTGTGAGTTATGGTATGAAGTTCATTCTTTTAGATATAGATATCTAATGTTTTCAGAACTTTTTCTTTTCTTTTTTTTTTGTAAAGGTTACACTTTCTTCTTTTCTCATTTTTTTGGTAAAGACTACACTTTATTTGTGGAAAATAAATTGACCATATATATCTCATTTGGACTCTATAATCTGTTCCCACTTATCCATATGAGTCCCCTATACTCCAAAACCACACTGCAGGTTACTTTAAAAATATGAATTATTTCTTAGCTCTTACTACTGTATTGAATATTCTTTCTTTGTAAAGCAAAAGAAAACTCAAAAAAAAAAAAATACTGAACTCACATATACATACATAAAGATCTGCAATGCATATTTGGAAGTGTTTAGGGAAACTACGAACTTTTTCCCCATAAATGAAGAGGGAGATGAAAAATCATTTACCAGATTTTAATGATTGAAAATATATAATCATGTAAGAACAAATATTTGGCTCATTTGTATTTCCACCAAGAGAGTTACAAAATATAAAAATCTAAATATGATGACAGTAGTGGTTCACTGTGAATATTTATATTAGATATAAACATCATTTTGATTTTACAAGGTCTTCAAAATTTTAGTCATACTTCTCAAAAATAATTTGTTATAAAAGTCATTAAAATATATGATGGCTTTTTTTCACACCAAGGAAATATAATGTCACAACATCACTAACATTGAAATTTAGTACTCTCAGATATTCCACTAAAATCCTACATGTTTCTTAAAAGTCACATCTCTGTTTAATATAAGTACAAAATTAAAGACTTGATTCAATGATTTCCATATATATTTGTCTTACAAAACCCCATAATTAACAGAAAGAGTAAAAGGAAAATGAGATACAATCCCATTTGGTATATATTATATTATATTGGGATTCAGAAATCTTGGATTCTGGCCTTGTTTTCCCAATAACTAGCCAAGTTTTTTTTGTATATAAACTCTAGAGCCTTAGTTTTCTCACTGGTAAATGATAAAAATTGGACCCCATATAATATCTTAGTAATTTTTTTTTTCAAATAATGATCAGTACTCTAGTTTCAGCTCAGACACGTAGAGGGATAAAAAGAGGATAACTCCCACACTTACAAGAGAGTGAAAGAACAAATTGAAAATTAATTACTTTCCTTGAAACTATAAGAGACTGAGGTCACAGGATAAACAACGCATCTGAAATCTAAAGACAGATCTGCAGGGAGACACAGAACCTGAGTATTTGCCTACTTGGCAAAGACACCACCTATGACACTATAACCATCTAATCCAGTGAGAAGATACAGCTAGAAATTTGTAATACATTGCTAAAAGCCAGATGGGAACCCACAGACAGAGAAGAATGTACATCATTTTGCAAGCTTTTCCTTCAGGAATACCACAAAAAGCTCAAAAGAGTATTTGGGAAAACCATGAGAAAGATTCCCTCATGGTGCTAGCTAGGGAATGGGAATAGCAGCCACTATCAGATATGGCCTGGAATCCATCTCCCTAACTTCCCTATGGAAGAAAATATTTAATCTTCAGGGTGGAAGACAACAAACTTGTAGACAGAGGGCACTGGTGGGAACCCACTGCAGCTGGTGGTTGGGGAACAGAGGTATAAAACAAACAAACAAACAAAAACTCTAACTCTGGAGGAAGGAATGGCAACCTACTAGAGCCAACATATATTTGGAGGAGAGGCAGGAATGTTTCCAAAGGTCATATCCCTGAGACCCATGTTCAGAACGTTAGAGAAATCTCATCTCTTCTCCCTCTACCCTGAAAGGGACAACTACCACCACAAGTGTTGAGTACACATAGTATTGGAATACAGCTGGGATAGTGGTAAGAGAGTCTCTTGAGGAGCAACAAAGAGAGGAGAAGCAAAGTCAGACAAGGATACTCAAACTCTAGCAAATTTCCAACCATGGCTAAATTTTATCTAGGTGAAAGCACACTACACAAGAAAAACTTAAAGGCCTGAAAGAGAGGCTCTCGTTGCCTCCCCCCCGCCCCATATATATATATATATATATACCTCATTTTTGACTGGCCTATCCTATGCGGCATTTTCAGATGCCAACTAAATGTATGTGGCATACAAACAGACAATAAAACTCACAATCTAAAGAGGCAAAACGATTATCAGAACCATAGTTAGATGTGATACAGATTTTTAAATTATTAGAAAGGCATTTAAAATAACTATGATTAGTATGTTAAAGACTCTAATGGAAAAGGTAGGCAACATGAAAAATTAGATTGGTGATTTTAGCAGAGAAATGGGAAATGTAAGAAATAATTAAATTGAAATTATAGAAAATTTTTTTTAAAAACCACACATAAAGAAAGAAAGTTAAGAATGTGTTAGATGGGCTCATCGGTAGACTTTGACTAGATTAGGAAAACAGCCTAGGAAAGATCCAGCCAGTTTGGAGATAGGTCAGTGGAATTTCCAAAGAGAGGCAGAAAACTAAATTAAAAGGAAAAAAAAGTGCAAAAAATAAAAGATAAACCAAAGGATCCATGGCCTGAGGAACAATATTAATATCATGCACTCTAACATATATCTAGTTGGAACCCCAGGAATATAAGAAAGAGAGAACTGGGATGAAAATATACTTCAAGGAGTAATGGTCAAGAACATTCTAAATTAGTGACAGATACCAAGCAAAATACCCAATTTTCTCAGAGAACAAGTGTTTAGCAAGCAACACTAAGCAAACAACAAAAACCTATGTATATCACATTCAAACTGCAAATAAGAAAGGTAAAAGAGAAAAATTTAAAGGCAAGTAGAAAAAAGAGACACATTGCTCAGAGATAAAGTAAGAATATATCAGACCTCTCAACTGAAAGCTTGTAAACAAAAATATAATGGACTGATATTTTTAATGTGTTGAAATAAAAACTAACTTACTTTTGATGGGAATGCAAAAATGACGAAACCACATTTTCAGTTAGTCTGGCAGGTTCCTTTTCTATCTTTACTTTCTTTTTTAAAAATGTTTTATTTTGAAATAATTATATTTTAACAAGAAGTTGCAAAGATAAAGGATAGTACAGAGAGGTTCTGTGTATCTTTCATCCAGTTACCCTAAATGGTTATATCTTGCCTGCTTAGAGTACTGAACTAGGAAATTGACATTAGTACAATATGTGTATATAGATTTATGTCACTTTATAATGTGTAGAGTCATGTAACCATCACCAAAATCAGGATAGAAAACTATTTCGTCCACAAAGATCTCACATCCTCCTCTCCAATATCCCTAACCCTTGAAAACCACTAGTTTGTTCTCCATCTCTATATTTGTGTCATTCAAGGATGTTACATAAATATAATAGCATGATATGTAATTTTTTTTAAAATTTATTTATTTATGGCTGTGTTGGGTCTTCGTTTCGGTGCGAGGGCTTTCTCTAGTTGCGGCGAGTGGGGGCCACTCTTCATCACAGTGCGCGGGCCTCTCACTATCGCGGCCTCTCTTGTTGCGGAGCACAGGCTCCAGACGCTCCGGCTCAGTAGTTGTGGCGCACGGGCCTAGTTGCTCCATGGCATGTGGGATCCTCCCAGACCAGGGCTCAAACCCGTGTCCCCTGCATTGGCAGGCAGACTCTCAACCACTGCACCACCAGGGAAGCCCTATGTAATATTTTGATGCAAGATTTTTTCACTCAGCATAATGCTCTTGACATCTCTCCAAATTGTTGCTTGTATCAATAGTTTTTTCTTTTAATCACTGTTTACTATTCCATGGTATGGATTTACCAGTTTGTTAAGCCATACACACATTGTAGGGCATTTGGGTTATTTCTGTTTGACTATTACAAATAAAGCCACTATGAAAAAATCACATACAGTTTTTTGTGTGCATATAAGTTTTTATATCTTTAGAATAAATGCCCAGAAGTGTGATTGCTGAGTAATATGGTAAAGTATGTGCAATTTTTTCTTCCAGAGTGGCTGTACATTTTACATTCCTAGCAGCCATAAATAAAGACAAAAAAAATGGAAAGACACTGGAAATTTAAGGTATATAAATCACTAACAAATTGATGAGAAAAAAGAAAAACAACTCCTGCAAAATGGAAAAAACAAATGGCAAATCAGAAAAGAAAAAAAAATACAAATGGCAGTTAAACATGTGAAAATATGGTCAGCTCACTAGTAATAAGGGAATTAGTTACAAGCCAACATATAGTAAGACATTAATTCACAATAACAAATTGGCAAGAAATTTAATATTCTCATAATGGCAAATATTGGTGAAAAGAACAAGCCATTGGAACTTCTCATATTTTTTTGCAGAATTATCTTTGGGCATCACCACTTTGAGGAGCAATTTGGCACTATCTGGTACAGTCAAAGATGAAGCTATAACACAATTCAGTGGAAGCATCACTAGGTATGTACCCTAGAGAAACTCGTACGTGAATGCATAAGGATTTAGCAGATGCTGTTGATGCCTGGCCCATGTCCCTTTGGCCTCGCTGAGTTCACCTACTGCTTCTGTAAACAGCTATTGACCTGCTACCAGACCCTAACCTTGTGTGTCTGGGTCTTCCTTCTCTATTTGAGCCCTTTCTCTGGAAACAAATGGGACCTAAATGGTGGACATGGGAGCAATCAGGAAGTGCCTGTGTGAACACTGCTGAGGGCAGCTCTCAACATAGGGAATGGGGAGCAGAAGCTAAATGCTCCAGCTTCCTTGTACTCTGGTAGAGTAATCCTGAGACATGTTCCACACAATCCCCAGTGGAATCACACCCTGGTTGCTCACGGTGGTATTTGTCTTGTTAAAACATACTTTATTGCCCATTTTCTCTTTCCTGTTTTTCTTTTCCTGATTCTCATTTGTGGTGCCTGGGATATCCTGTGAAATAAATTGTCTGTCTCCAAATTCTTGGCTCAGTTGGATTTGGGAGAGGGGTACTCAAACTGAAACGGTATAAGAATGTTCATTGAAGTATGGTTTGTAATAATGAAAAATTAGAAAAAAATGAGTTTGTTTCCTCTTGTTGTTTCATACTATGGTAGCAAAAGAAATCAAGAATTTATTTTTCCATCTAGAAGAATAAAGAGTTTGTATCAACTTAATAGTCTCTGAATTGGGAACATTAATTCCTAAATTTATAAGATCACCTTATATGGGGTCAATAAAAGGAATGTCATAATTTGGTATAACTGTAGAGCACACATTCAAGTGAAATACCAAGTAATGGGATTAAATGCATGCTTGGAAATAAATACAGTTATCAAGTTCTGAGTGAGTGACCATGGGAATGTCCGTTCCCAGACAATTCCAACAAGCCAAATAGATAGTAATTATTGTATTTTCTTTGGTGAATCGACAATTCAATTTTATTATACCTTGTACTAGTCTGCTTAGGCTGCCATAACAAAATATCACAGACTAGGTAGCTTAAACGACAGAAGTTTATTTTATCACGGTTCTGGTGATTGGAAGTCCAAGATCAAGGTGCCAGCAGGGTTATCATTTGGTGAGAGCTCTCTCCTGGGGTTGCAGACAGCTGCCTTTTTGCTTTATGTTTACCTGACCTCTTCTTTGTGCATGCTCTGAGAGGGAGAGAGAGCAAGGGGTAGAGATAGAGCCCTCTGCTGACTCTTCAATAAGGATACTAATCCCATCAGATAAGAGCTCCACCCTTATGATCTCATTTAACTTTAATTACCTCCTTAGAGGTTCCATCCCTGGTCACAATAGAGGTTAGAGCTTCAACATATGAATTTTAGGGGACACAAACATTTAGTTCATAACATACTTTCTATTCTCAAGATTTCTTAAAATAAGTTACAAGGAACCCATCTCCCACCAATTACTAAGAGGCTTTTGAAATTATATACAAATAAATTATTTTTCAATCTTGATTTTGCTTCTAAGAACTTATTACAAACTGTAATCATATAGAATATAAGATTTGGAATAAAACTTTGAGATTATCCACGGTAAATACCCAACATAAATTGCTATGTGTTCTTGGCAAGGTGCCAAAATCATACTCTTATATCTAGATACAGGAAACAGTGAATTATATTTATTTGAATATTGAAAAAAACTTCTTAATATTGTCCCATAATATATATTCTTAAAATATTCACACATTAGACCTAGATATTCCATCTGGAAAATGCTAAACATACATGTTCTCTGCTTTCACATGTAATTCATCTTCATGGTAACCTAGCCCCAGAACAACTCAGGTGCCCAAACTGAACACTGTGATATGTATATCGGCTGTCAATTAATAGGTATTTTTTATATGATTTTCTCATAAAGAGAGTTAATATAGTATAGACACTTTTTCTCATTTTATGTCATGTCAGACATACTGCTTTTTCAAAATTGAAGTTGTGTGGTGGTCGTTGTTGTTTTGGTAAAAGAAAGAAGAGGAGGAAGAGCAGAATCAATTATATGATTTTATTATCCACTTCTCTCCTTTGGGCTGTATTGCAGCTGCTATTGTTGAATAGTTGATATAGAGTTAAGTCTGGAGAAAAGAAATTGATATAGTATGGTAAGGAAAAATTCAATGATTATCAAACTGAACATCTGTACATGAGATATCATTATTGTGGCTATTACTTTATTACTTTCAGGGACTGTATTCCTGTTGTATTCAAATGTAGTTCTTCTAGATATTGTTGTTATATGATCATCTCTGACTTTCTAAGATATTTCCTATTCCTCAGGGACATAAAGACTGGAAACTACATATCCTGACCTTTGGGGTTCAGCTATATTAAGCTGGTGAGAGGCAATCTCATGAGATTGTGTAGGAGTGGAAGCCATTGTTCTCAGGTGGTAGTGGAAGGTAAATGGGTGGGCTTTGGCAGATGGTAGATATGTTTTTTTTTTTCAATAGATTTTGGGTTATCCTGTTGATAACTGTCTTCTGAGGTATGATAGGCAACTGAAATCATGAATGACTTCCTGAGATTCCTTCACTTAAGAATTTCTTGAAAGCAGACTTTTTGACCTTCATTCCCCCACCTCCCAGCAATTGTATTGGCCTCTAATTCTGTTTATTAAACCCTTTCAGATGTGAAATATTTACAGTGCCTTCAATTTTAATAACTGAATACTGACTATTTGTTAGTGTATATTTGGCATTCTCTGATGCTGATAGCAAATGCTTTTTGTTTTATTAATGGTTTTATGGTTATGTAAGGAAAATCCCAGAATTTTAAAAAATTGGTTTTATTAAATTAGCTATGTACCTCCATCATACCCAAAGCTCTCTTTGTTTTTCCTCATTGTTTCAAAAGTTCTTCTTTAGATATTAAAAAACTCGATGCTAATGGTTTTCATCTTTTGTAATGTCAAAAATTGAGAAATGGTGATAAAATAAAATTAATATGATGTCAGTACATTATGACAAAGACTCTCACCTTGACCAAACTCTTGACTGGCTCCTTGGAGCCTGACTAGGTCCAACATTGGTCGTATCCTCAAGAGTCCAGTTTAAGCAAGAATCCTGTTAAGTGAGAATTCACCACCCTGGATATCTGATCAAATCCTTCATCTCCTACTATCCCCAAGGGACAGCTGATCACCCTGCCCTGCCTTTAGTAAGAATTATGTTGAATCTATTAAGCTAGAATCACCACTCACCCGTGAGGTTTCCAACCATTGACGCCCTTAAACTGTCCCTTGGATATAAATCCCCACTTGTCCATGTTGTATTTGGAAATGACCCCAGTCTATACTGAGGTCTCTTTTCCTCTATTGTAATAGTTCCTGAGTAAAATCTGTTTGTTTCTACTTTATCTGTGGTCTGGCTCTGGGTTTTCCTTAACAATTTCTTTTATATTGTTTTATTTCTTTTTAAGCTTTATTTATATTATAAAAGTCACAAATGAAATTTGTCCAAACTTGGAATAAAAAACATTGAAAAAAAATGAGATAAAAATATCACCCTAGTCTTCTTAATCTTGTCAAAAGATACTAAGATAGGTTAGACCATGGAAGACTCTTTGAGATTTCCAAATAAAATAGCAAATGTCAAGTTACACTGCATCATTCCAGGAACTACAGAGGTTAGTAGACCTCATTCAAGACTAGAAAAAAATCACAATCTAGTGAACAGGTTTGTGGTTAAGATTACCTCAAAGTTGGAGGGCAAATATTTAATAAATGACAACAAAGAAACCAGATCTTGGTACAATAACATTAAAAAGTTAAATGATTTTTTTTTAAATTACATCATTGAGAAAACCTTTATTTTGATATTTCATTTTATTCTCGTAGAATTGTTAACATTGCTGATTTTACCTAAATTATGGCAAGGATTAATTAGAGACCTGAAGCTCTGAAGGAAGTTGCTTAACTCTTTCCAGAATTTCCTACCTGCAAGTCCTAGAAAACTCCCAAGGGCAAGTTTCACATGTCTGGCCTCGTTTAAGACTGAAATCATTTTTAGGAGAAATTCTGAAGGGCTTAGAGGAAGCATCCAAAATTTCAATTGCTTCTCTGAAACCTTGGAATCCTGCCTGTTAATAATCTCCATACTCTTTCCTTAGAATTTACCCACAGAATCAACTGACAGGAAACTGCCTGTCACCCTCCACCCTCCCAGCAAGACTGTGCCAAAACACTCGTCAGAAACCACAATGACAAAAATAGATCCATTGACGACTATGCATTGATTAAGAAATAGATGTACAGATTCAAGCTATCTTTATTCTTTTTTCCTTGTTTTGATGATGGTGGTAAAAAGAAAGAGAAAGCTACGTAATAGCATCTGGGCAGACAGCTTGTACACTAAGTCCAGCCCTATGTAAATTAAAATATTTGAGTTCTTATAATATCCCTAAAAAGCATGGCATTCAATACAAACACCACAGACATTCAGTACAGAACATCTCACTGCAGTCATGCTGCTGGGTAGAGCTTGCAGCAACAGCAGCAGTAAGAAAAGAAAATTCTCTTGTACAGCTGAATGGCTGCACTAGAATTTTCAGTGTTCAGATGTAATTAGAAAACAGCTGTGAAGGAAAATCAATTGTTCCTGGTAGTCAATGGCTAATTTTCCACAATCAAAATAAAGAATGCAATATGACATGTTTGTAATGAACAAGTAATTGTTTCTCTTTTGTTTATTGTTTTAACATTTTTCCCTTTATTTGTGAGAGCTGTCACTTGCTTGCTTCAGGACAACTTCTCCCAGTCTCTGCTTCTCCCATCCATATTTAAAAACTTGCAACTGCCAAGCAGGCTACATAGTCCAGCTCAGTTTATTCAAGATTACCTTACTTATGATGATGATTTGTGGACTAGCAAGGAAATGTTGTCCTTGCTTTTATGAATTCACAATAAAGCTTCCATAAATGTAATGATTATTAAACACTAGCATTTATTCATGGGATTTAACTTTGATTCATTCCACAAAGGTCTCATGTGTCAAAATGATGTAGTTCCCAGAATTCATTGACCTGCTGCTCCTAGTGCCTCTGCATTGCAAAACAACAAAAAACTCAAACAACCACAGGGCCCTTTTTTATATCCTTCTTCTATCATTAGCATAGACAGGAAGGGATTGCTGCAGCAGATGGATAGAAAAGTAAACCTCTATGGTGCACAATTGGAATGTAGATGGATGGGAAATGAACTTAAATGTTACAATAGACCAATGAGAGTAAAATTGTTTTATCATGCAAAAGAGTCTGGTTGAGAAATACCAGGAGGAATAACACTCCTATGCTGCTTTCAGCATAAAAAAAAAGAAAAAAATACTTACATTAATTGGTGAAATTAACCTCTCTTATTACTTATTTTCTATACTTACATTTTTTCTAGAACATTATTTGATAGCTACTGTAGTGACAGTGGAAGAGAGTGAAATGAATAATAAATAGGGGTTGACTCAGTTGTTGTGTAATCTTGGGACCATGCCTTAATTTTAGTTTCCCTTCTATTTCTTTATAAGAGAAATATGATAATAAATAAGTGAATATGGGCTCTTTCTTTTCCTAATAATTATGACACAAAGTACACTAATACATTAATTAATATTTGCAATTAAAGTTCTGGAGGAAAGGCATTCCTCAACTTTTCAAAAGTGCACATTTAGCAACCAATAGCCAATAGTGATAATTAGTTTCATAAAGTCTGTTTATGCCTATGATTGACACATAAGGTTGAAAGTATAGTTGAATTTTTCCTCAGCTTTTATCTTCAGAGAGCCTGCTCCAGAATCTGTGTGGTGTTTGTTACATGCCATTTACTGGGCCCAAAAAAGACATTATGGGCCAAAGTAACAGGTTATAAAAAAAGGAACTCTATATTCTTATGAAGCAGTCTAAATTATTGACTGGGAACTCAAGTTTGAAAACCACTGGTACAATTCAACTTTTGTGGCTAATAAATATTATAAATTTTAAACTGAAATACATTTTTCAAATGGCTAAGGTACCGTGTGATTTTTAAATGAAATTTTAGAAGGCACTATTCTACGTGATTATCTATCCACCTTTATACTTCACAACTTGGGGTAGAATACTTGTAATTTAATATTCAGAATCATCTTAATGAACCTTATATTTTCACTTCTTTACCTATGCTTTTCTTTACCCTCAGCACAGAATGCTCTCTTTTCCCACTTCCCATTTTTTTTGGAGAAGCAGCACAGGCAATGTCAAGAGATGTCTGATTGATTTTAAATGTATTTGTTTTAAGAGTAGAATTTCATATGTACAGTTTTAGACTTTGTGCAAGAAAACCAATGGAAATTGGATAGAAAAATGAAATAATAGAAGAGAGCTGACACTTGTCATCCCAGGACTATAGGAAGAGGCAATGTAATTGAAAGCTATTTAGGTGTAATTATATATACATTATAGGACCAGACAACCAATTTAAGTGAAGGAGAAAGAAAATAAACAAAAGTATGATGAATTATCTACATTTCCAGGATGATAGCTATTAAATTATCATATATTATATATATGTGTATATATATAAATATATATATATATACCACATACTTTCTCCATGTAGCCAGAAACCTGTCACCTACCACCCTGACCATATATCTGGTAAAAATATTTTCTCTTCTGGTCACAAATACAATCATATGACAGATGCTGTGTCAATTACAGTTTATCTTTTAGAAATTTTGAAATTGTAGAACAACATACAGAGAGTGAAGGCTGTAAGTTGGAGTTACCTTGTGACAACCTTAAAGGTTTCATAACATCAAACTCCTGCTGCTGAAATTCCCAGATCTTCCCTTTTCCTTGCTCTTCTCGGGAATTGTTTCGTCAGCTTTTTCTTTGATTTTATGATTAACCCAAGAACTTTTCTAAGAAGTTTTTATAACTCAGCTATCCCTTTTATTTATTCAGTTGGTTTGTGGTACATGACACTCAAATACATTAAAACAATAAATAAATAAAAATAACACAAAAGTTAGTACCTGAGAATGGGTCACAGGCAACTGATCTTGAATGAAAAGGTGTGGTTTTGGAATTCTTCAGACCAAGAGGGGGCAATAAGGAATGAAACACCCCATGGATGGTAATGTAATAGCCATAACTGGCACTGGTAAAATACCTAATCAAATTTTGATTTCTAAATCCTCTGAGACTGTCTTCCCACAGACAGAATCTCCGTGGAAAAGGTAGCTGCTTCCATAGATAAATTTTATAGGGTATAAGCAATGGCAAAACCGACGAGAGAGCTAGTTGCTTCAGATACAATGGAATATTTAACATAAAGTGTAACAAGCCCAAATTCTTCCATTAAATAATGGAATGAAAATTAAGTTGGACTCTAAGCAGGGCAAAAAACCCCGAAACCAAACCAAAACAAAAAACTGACTATTCTGACAATAGGAATAACAGGGATAAAATCCATATTCAGAGGTTGACTCTAAATGTTCCTGAAATTTTGCAGAGGTTGGAGTAGTACACAATTCAACCAGATTTGTTATGTAAAAACCAGGGTGTTGGTTAGAATACACTATGAGTCAACTACATTGGGGATATCTTGGAATATACAGACAATTTGGAGTGACCCCCTAACCTCCGGAATATCTTTCTTCTCCATCTGAAGAAGTTTCTATTTTATATTCTTTGCAAACAGAAGATGTGATTTTATGCTGGGAGGAGATAATTATTCTCTGAAATTCCGCATTCAGGGCCACATCTGTCATTGAAGCTTTCCTTGCTGGATTAATAAATTTACTTTCAACAAGGTCATAAAAATAGCATATGTAACTGACTTGGAAAGAAGAGTTACATATATAAGTAATTACAGGAATTTGGTACAGAATGTCATCAAAAACCTTATGGGAATTTTCTCAGTGAGTGTGAATATAATTTTGAAACAGGTTGGATTTTTTTCTGCATATGCACTCAGCAGATAATTATCTATTATTTGCTTGGGAAACCATGTGGCTAAAACAAACTTGACAAACAATAATGATCTACTCTACATTCCAATTTTTAAATTTAAAACTCTCCATGTAATACAGAGAATGCAAGGTAATGACAATGGGAAATAAAAATGTTGAATTAATTCTATCTTCTACATAACTCACCTGGTCTATATTCAATTCCTTCATCCATAGTTACATATTCTGACTTCTCTTCTGTTACATAAGTTGAAATGTTTCTGATCCTACTTAACGCTAAATCCTCTGCAAGTACTCTGGATTCCCTTTAATCTACTCAAGGATGTTGCTCCTGCAATTCACCTTTCTCATTCCATCATCAAGCTCTCCTGTCTACTAAATCATTTTTGTAATCTATAAACTTTTACAGTCTTGAAAAATTAAAAGTAAACCTCATCATGTACCCCTTCTCCCCATTCAACCCTGATTCTTAGCTTTTATTTATGGCAAATGATTAAAAAGATTGTTTTACTCATTTTTCAACTTCCTCTTCTCCCACTTTTTCTAGCACTCTCTCCAATTCGGACTTTATTTTCACCACTCAACATGAACAACTCTTGTTAAAATCACCAGTGATACCTGTATTGCCAAATTCGAAATTCAACTCTCAATACCCATACTAGTAACTTAAAAGTTACTCCCTGAAACAGGAGATTGCACACCCCTTCCTGAGACGCTTTATTCATGTGATGTCTGACGTCACTCTTTCTTGGTTCATCATTCCTTCTAAACCTTTGCTGGTTTTTCTTTATTGCATTGAATCTAAACTTAGGAATGCCCCAAGCTCAATTCTTGGCCATTTTCTCTCTCTACATTTATCCTCTAGCTTTTTGTCCAGTTGTGTGATTTTACTACTGTGTAAAAAGTGCTGACTTCCAAATTTACATCTCAATCACCAATTTTTCTCCTGAAATTCAGCTTCTTACAGTCAAATAATGTTTCCTTGGATGCCTAGTAGGTTTATTATTGTTACCATGTACAAAATCAAATCGTCTATTTCTTTTCCTATGTCTCTAAATATTTTCTGAAGAGTTCAATGTTGTCATTGTTATACAGTATTCCAATGTATAATTATACCACATTTGTATACCCACCTATTATTTGGCTTTGTTCCAGGTTGGGGATCTTATAAATAGTGCTAGTATGAACACTTTTTGCACATATTTGGAAACTATATGTGCTTTTTTTCTAGGTATATATCTAAAAGTGAAGTTGAAGGGAATGTATGAGATCAACTTTAGTAGATAAAAGCCAAAAGATTTCTGAAGTGGTGTGCAAATATACACAGCCATCAGCAGTGTATGAGGTCTTCACCTAAGGCATGTTATGACCAATACTTGGTACTTTGTCTTTATTATTTTGCTCTTATGTTTGGTGATTAGTAGTGCTTCGTTGTCATTTTATGTACATTTCTTTCATCACTACTGAATTTGGGCATCTTTATATGTGTCCATTCGCAATTTGGTACCCTTTATTTTAAGTGCCTGTATCAGACTTTTTCCAAGTTCTGTAGGATTGACAGGTTTTTTTGTATAGGTTATTTAAATATTCTGGATACAAGTTCTTTATTAGAATTGTGTATTGCAAACATTTTCTCTCTGTCTATGGCTTGTTGTCCTTAAAGTCATAAATATGATCAAAATTATGTTTTTTCTTTATTGTTATTGATATTTATGTCCTTTTTATCAAATATTTCATACTATAAAGTCAAAATATGATTCACCTATACTTTTGTCTAATAGCTTTACTGTTTTAACTTTTATATTTAGATTTCCAATCCATTTAGAACTAATTTTTTGTGTATAGTTTGAGAATGGGGTTAATACTAATTTCTTTTGATTAGGATTATACTGACTATATATATCAATTTAAGAAGAGTGGAAATATTAACAAAATATATTGTCTTCAAATCCATGAACATTTACCCCTCCTTTTGAGTCTTTTGTAATTTCTGTATTTATATCAGTTCATCTTTCATTAAATTTATTACTAGGTATTTAATGACTGACAAGCCCATTATAAATTGGTTCATTTTCAAATTTTAGTTTCTTTTTGTTTATTGCTGGTATAGATAATTCATGTAAATTGGCCTTCTATCTAACAACTTGCTAAGTACACTTATTTATACTGATAATTTGTAAATTTTTAGTAATGTCTATATTTACTACCATATCCTTTGTGAAAAATTAATTTTATTTCTTTCTTCCCAAATTTTATACATTTTATTTATTTTTATTGCCTTATTGTACTAACAAGGATTGTACAGTGGTACCAGAAAATGGTGATAGGGAGTATTCTGTTGCATTTCTGAGCTCAGGGTAATGCTTAAAATTTTCATTGTTAAGTATAATATTTGAAATGTTTTCTGTTCTTATGTTTAAACAGAATTTTTAAAAATCCTTCTATTGCCTGATTTCTAAGAGTTTTAAAATGAATTCATGTTGAATTTTATGAAACCCTTTTTTGTGTAGCTATTCAGATGATAAAATGACTTCAATTTATATTTTAATTAAAAAGAGTTGCATTGATTGAATTTCAATTTTTATGCAACTCTTGTATTCTTGGAATACAAGCAAATGGTATTTTCTTTTTATAGGTAACTGGATTTGATTTGCTAATATTTGTTTAAGATTCTTGCATTTATAGGGATATTTGCCTTTGAGTTCCTCTTTTTAACATTTTTAATGATATTTGAGCAACAAATATATCCAGTTTCAAACAATGACTTGGGAAGTGCTTTCTTCTTTCCTAATCTCAGAAGTTTATTTAAGATTGCTGTTACTTCAACCTTTAAATATGGAAGCATTCTCCAATAAAACTAAGTGGTTTTGTGGATTACATTCTGGGACATTTAAAAGATTCAATTTCTTTGATAAATAATGCCTCGTCAGATTGTGTCTTTTTGTTAACCATATAGAATCATGTTTTTCTAGGAATCTGCTCATCTCATGTAAATTTTACAATTTAACATACATACGTTCATACCTCCTTATCATCTTTTTATGTCGTTTGAATATGTAATGATATGCTCTTTTTCATGTCAGTTATTTGATTTTTTTAAAATTTGTTTTTCTTGATCAGTCTTGCTATGGTCTATAGTTTTTAAAAAGCTTTCTTTAAATAAAATATGATGTTTTTAAATTTCATCAGTGTATTTTATCATCCATTGTTATAGACTGAATATTTGTGTCCCCACCCAAATTCATATGTTGCAACCTAATACCCAAAGTGATGGTATTTGGAAGTGGAGTGTTTGGGAGGTGATTAGGTCATGAGGATGGAGCCCTTATGAATGGGACTCATTCCCTTATAAAAGTGACCTCAGGGAGCTCCCACATCCGTTCTGCCATGTGGGGACACAGTGAGAAGATAGATGTCTGTGAACCAGGTAGCAGGTCCTCACCAGACACTGAATCTACCAGTGACTTGATCTTAGACTTCTCAATGTGCAGAACTGTGAGAAATAAATTTATGTAGTTTATAAGCCACCCAATCTATGATATTTTTGATAGTAGCCCAAACAGCCTAAGATACTCATTGAGAGGTATGTAACAAAGTTTACCAATATGATAATAGATTTGTCTATTTAACTATTGTGACACTATGTTCTCAGGTGCATATAAATTAAGAATTGTTTAATATTCCTGGTGAATTAACTATTACTATTACAAAGTGTCCTTCTATATTACTTCTTCACTTAAAGTTACTGTGTTTGCTATTAATATAGATTTTGCTAGATTAGTATTTGTAATGTCTTTTACCTTCAGACTTTTTGAGCTCAAGTGAAAAATCTGCAGAGTTCAGGGCTTAAGCTTACTTCTCTTTGACTCCTCATTCCTGAGAACTTAACTTATTTCTATGTCCTATCTTTATTGGCAGCTCTTACCTACAATTTTTCCTATTTAGTCATCTGAAATGTCCAAAAATTATTCTGGCTCTGTGACTCTTAGCATTGGCCTTTTGCAGCAGATCTGCTGAAGAATCAGTAAATTAGAGAAGAAACAGATGTAAAATGTCAGCTCACCTGTCTATGATTCCTTTATCTCTGGAATCTTGATTCCTCAAGTTCTGTGAAACTCATCAGTTCTTTTATGTCTCCATTTTTTTCCATTTTATCCTGCTTTTCTTATAGTTCTTGCTTAGAATATTGGTCTGGTGCTAGCAATTCCATTATGGTCAGAAGAAGTGTTACAGTAATCATTAAAAAATATGTATATTGCATCAGTCCTGTGCTCAAAACATTCACATCACACTTAAATCAAAGCCAAAGGCTTCCCTGGTGGCGCAGTGGTTGAGAATCTGCCTGCCAATGCAGGGCACACGGGTTCGAGCCCGGGTCTGGGAAGATCCCACATGCCGCGGAGCAACTAGGCCTGTGAGCCACAATTACTGAGCCTGCGCGTCTGGAGCCCGTGCTCCGCAACAAGAGAGGCCGCGATAGTGAGAGGCCCGCGCACCGCGATGAAGAGTGGCCCCCGCTTGCCACAACTGGAGAAATCCCTCGCACAGAAACGAAGACACAACACAGCCAAAAATAAATACATAAATAAATAAATTAAAAAAAAAAAAATCAAAGCCAAAGTCATTACCAAGGCACAGAGTCCCTATTTGATCTTAACTGCTCAGATCTAATATTCTAGAGTTCATCTCCTATTTCACTCTTCATTGCGCTTCAACCATTTTGATTGACCCTTTGTTACTATTTTTTTTATATTCCAAGATTAGCACATATTACTTGTACTTCCTGGAATATTCTTCCCCAAATATTTGCATTACTCATTCCTTCTCTGTATTTAGTTCTCCTCTCTAAGGCCATTTTATACAAGGCCTGCTACATCAGTCCATGTCCTGCTGATGCTATTTTTCTTTTGTCTTAATAGCCATTATCTCCCTCATTATAGTATTTATTTGTATTTATTAAGGGTTTGTCTCTTTTTCTCTACAGTAGATTATATATTCCATGAAAACAGGGACCTTGTCTGCTTTGGTCACTACTCAATATCCAGCATTTGCAAAATTTCCTGGAAGTATATACAAGGTATTTAATAAATATTTGTGTACTATGTCAGCCCACACTTACACCTTCATTTGCATTGATGTGCCCAGATAATTTTTCTTTCTCTCTAGACATGGAAGAATAGATTGATGCAGAAATCCTGAAATCTTTATTAAAAATAAGAAAAGGAAACAAATACAAAACACACAAGAACAAAAACAAAAACCCCCAAACTAACAAATAAACAAACAACCTTTAATTTAGAATATAATAGAAATTCTGGTATATAGATACTTCAATTAAATTTTGAGTTCCTGAACAGGACATGTGATAGATACTACCAATCACATATATGATAGTTTGAATTTCTTAGGAAAAAAAAAAGACATTTAAGTGAAATCATACAGTATTTGTCTACTTAGCATGATACCCTCTAGGCACATGCATGTTATCACAAATGACAGACTTCATTCTCTTCAATGGCTGAATAATAATAATATTCAGCCATTGAAGAGAATATATATATATATCCATATATATATATATATATGGATATATATATATCACATCTTCTTTATCCATTCATCTATTGATGGGCATTTAAGTTACTTCCATATCTTGGCTATTGTAAATAATGTTGCAATGGACATAGGAGTGCATATATTTTTTTAAATCTAAAAATCAAATTAACAAACATAACTAAAAAGAAAGTGAGTCATAGATACAGAGAACAAACAGATGGTTGCTAGAGGGGAAGGAGGTGGCAAGAAGAGAAAGTAGGTGAGGGAAATGAGAGGTACAAACTTCCAGTTACAAAATAAATGAGTCACAGGTATGAAATATACAGTGTGGGGAATACAGTCAATAATTATGTAATGTCTTTGTATGGTGACAGATGACAACTGGACTTATCTTGGTGATCATTTTGAAATGTATAGCAATATTGATCACTGTGTTGTGTACCAGGAACTAACATAGTGTTGTAAGCCAGTTATACTTCAAAAACAAACAAATAAATACATGAGAAAAGAAATCAGATTTCTGGAGAGGGTTAGGAGGAGGGGGAACTGGATGAAGGTAGTTAAAAGGTACACACTTCCAGCTGTAAAATAAATAAGTACTAGGGATGTAATATACAACATGATAAATATTATTAACATTGCTGTGCATTATATATGAAAGTTATTAAGAGAGTAAATCCTAAGAGTTTTCATCATAAAAAAACCTTTTTTTCTATTTATTTAATGTTGTTTCTTTAGGAGATGATGGATGTTCACTAAATTTATTGCGGTAATCATTTTGAGATGTATGTAACTCAAATCATTATGCTGTACACCTTAAACTTATACAGTGTTGTATGTCAGTTATATCTCAATAAAACTGTAAGAGAAAGACATTTAAAAGTGACACAATATTTGAGGCATGAAGGGGAACTCTACAGAAAATAGATACTATTGTATATAGTTATAAGAAAAACAGTCACTAGAATTATTTGTAAAAATGAAGACATAATTAGATAATGTTTAGAATGAATTTTCTCAGCATAGAAGGTAAAAGCCAGTGAGTTAAGAGTTAAATAGAAGGTGCAGATGCACAAAGATTGAATTCAGAGTACTCTCTTAACAAGCTCAGGAAAAAGAGTGGTGAAATCATTTTGCTGGAGGAGGGGTAGAGGGAAGTTCCATGGAAAATTTTTATTAGGATGATGGACAGGCATGTGTTATAGACTGAATCGTGTCCCTCCAAAATTCATATGATGAATCCTTAACCCCCAATATGTGACTCAGTATGTGACTGTATTTGGAGATAGAGTTTTTAAAGTGATAATTAAAGTTAAAGGAGGTCATTAGAGAGGGCCCTAAACCAATATGACTGGTAACCTTTTAAGAAGAGGAGATTAGGATATAATACATGAATAGATGGAAGATCATGTGAAACATAGGAAGAAGATGGCCATGTACAAGCCAAGGGAAGAGGCCCTCAGGAGAAATCAACCCTGCTGATACCTCGATCTTGAACTTTCAGCCTCTAGACTGAGGAAATAAATTTCTGCTGTTTAAGTCACCCAGTCTGGGGTACTTTTTTTTCAGCCTTAGCAAACTAATATAGCATGTTTTCAAGCTAAGAGAAAAATGTGGAAGAAGCAAGATGAATAAAGCAGTGAAGAAATGGAGGTAATTGTTGTAGCAAAGACAAAAAAGGAGGTAGAGGGGTGTGTCAAGAAGTAGCTTAGTGAGATAATACCAGAGAGCTTTATTAAACCTTATCATAACAATTTTTTAGCAAGGGTAGTTAAACAGCTGTATCAAAACACAGACTAAACTTCAGCTGAATGTCTCAGGTTAATTTCCAACACTTCAGAATCTACTCAAGGAGTTTGGACTCTAGACTCTCTAACATGTATATGGATGCACCCACAGGGGAATTTCTTTTGTCACTGAGGACCTCTTGGTTACTTTCACATATATCCAACCCAAATCCATTATCATTACATACATAGCTTTGAGTAGGAAATGTGATCAATAATAGTGAACTGACATTTTTAACAGTTACATATATTTGCAGGAGAAAATTTACAAATTTTTAAAGATAACAATAGGAGTGAGAAGTGCTAAAGAAACCAGAAGGACAAACAAACAGTGGATAATTTAAATAAATTCAGTGAGCTTTAACAATTTGTACACCAACACCGCCATTACAACAACAAACAGATTTCTAGGTATTTAGCAGAATTTAGAAGAGGGCCAGAAAATAATAGCCAAATAGAGCAAAGAATATGAAAAAATTTAGAAAGAAAATACTATAGCCTTGTGTTTTGTTAGAAGAGGGTAAAAAGAAAATCTGAGGATCTGAGTATTTGAGTCAGTATGGACCATTTCACTGCATAGGCCAGAACTGTGTGGACCGGAACCCTCAATCTCAGCAATGGGTTAAACGCCAGCTGCATCGACTAATTTGGGAGCCGGACGTAGTTACACACACACATGCAGGTTCATCAATTCTCTAGTTTTAAATCATATTATGATATTCCTTTTTGTCATATGGATTATTCAGGAATATTTGGTTATGACTTAAGAGTTCTTAAAATCCCTATCTTACTATAAATTTTACATGCAAAACTAACACGTTTTCTCCCTTTATTATTTACTTTCCACACTGCTGGTTTACGTTTACTAATCTGTTAAATAAAGAGATGCGCCATTGGTTTCTGAGTAATTACTTTTGGAGAAAACAAACCTTATTGTTTACAGAAATGTTTGAAAAATATTATGTCTTTTTCATTAATAGCAATTTGCATCAGCCAGAAATTCCAAGTTCAAAGTTCCCTAACTCCTTCACTTCTGTTTTTCTTCTGTTTCTTATAGAATTTTGACCTCTCTGTCTTTTGCAGGTGATGATATTTAGATTTCAGAATGCACAAGACGGTATTGTAATTCTCTGCAGGCAGTAAATCTCTAGCCATTGATATGTGTGTCATTTCACAAGACTCTCAGGCACAGCAATGCTATAGTCTGGCAATAGATTACAGACCTAAAACAACTTCCCATTCTGATTAAAACAAAGTTAATACTTTAAATCTGCTTATTTTGTGTTAGAGGTAGCCTGTAGTTGAACATATATATTAAATTTTGAAAATGAACAAAAACATTTAGCTTATTCCAGTAGCATTTGGAATGGTGGATTCATATACAGAATATTGAATTAAAGAAAAGACCCCAATCATCTGAGTATGAACATTGAAAATGGTGCAAAATGAGGAAAGTAGGGGCGGGGGTGCATAAAACAGACACTTGAGAAATTTTTGAAGCATGATTCTTTGTCTTCTTGAACTCGGATTTAAAGGTTGCTTAGCAACAGTGGCAGCAACAGCTGGGATACCCTTGATCTTGTTGTGTAAACTATTAAAAATAGGTGATGGAAAGTGGCACCATGGAAACAATGACTATACTGAAGCAGGTGTCTGTAATGTTGCTTTTCAGTTTAATGTTGGAGTGTAAATTACAAAAAGAAAAAAATAAAATAACTATGCCTTTCATTCTCTTGGACTTAGGTAACAGATATATTTCTTGCTTTTTTATTTTTCTTGCAATTTCTCAAACATGTTGGTTCAGTAAATTGTTGATATTTTAACTGATTATTTGATATTTTATTTATATTTCTATATTTCTAAAACCATTTCAGAATGTGATGAATTCATTTCTAAAGTCTTTTAGAAAAGAGTCCATTTTTTTAAATAACCAAGTTCTCATGGAATCTAGATACCAAGTATCTATTTAACATGAATCAATACAGAGTGCTATATAATTGTCGTTGTGCATGCATCTTTCAGGTCTCTCATTTATTAACATTAATTTTCAAAGGCTGATCATCTTGTACTTGTTTATTTTAGATTGATAGGAGTCACCCTTGAATAATTCCTGGATCTTGTTTTATAATTAGTAAATGTTTCTAATAATAACAATATAAAAATATACTCCTGTTATCTATCTCTCATGGACTTACTCTCTTATATTGATAAAGATAGCAGTAAACAACACCTCAGTTCTTCCTTTCAGATAGCTTTGTAAGATAACCACACTTGATGACCTAAACTGTCAGTGTAAACCTCAGTGTTGGTCAGAGTGGAGGGGGCACTTTTCCAACAATGTCACTTAAATCAAGCTTTTCCTGTCCTTCAAGTCAACTTGTTTTTCCAGATATTCAATTGATGCACCATTTAAAAAGGAATAAATATTAAGAGATTATATTTTTAGAGCATTTAAGTAAAATATATAATGATTAGAAGAACCTTTTTACTCTTATTTCACAGATAGGAAACTGAAGACCTGAAAGGTATTAATCTTAACAAAGGACAGAGACTGTAATTTGTAAGGTAATATATCTAATTAGTGATAAAACTGAGATTTGAACCAGAGCTCTTTCCGCTGTATTAGGATGCTAAATTTAGTCTCTTATACTACAGATTTTAGAACCTTGGGAAGATTTGATTATTATTGAATAATATTTAAGTGATAATACATTTCATGGGAATTTTTACTCATTTTAGTTTTGTGAACTCATGCATTAAATCTTTATCTTCATAAAACTCATGAAAACAAATATAAGATGTATAAATAAAGAATATTAGAGAAATCATATCCCATTGAAACACAAGAGAATCCATTGGCACTAAATTGAAAAGAAACACAAAGCAGTGAGTGGTGCTCCTCTCTAGCCTTCTGTACCCCAAGTTTGGAAGCAGGCAAATGTGTCAGGAAGTTTGAATTCTGCAGAACAACGGCAAACATAATCCTTCCATATGAGATGGGTTTTTGGAGCCATGCTCAGTGTTTGAAATCAAAGCATACAGTGGGACTCTTCTCATAAGAATGCAGAACTCACTGCCTATGAGTGTGGCTTATATTATCCCTATAAAAATCCACTAAAAAAAAGAATAGAAATGATCATTTCAGCAAAGTTTCTAGATGAAATATTACTATTTAAAATTCATACAATTAAAAATTAGAAACTGAAATATAGTATATGAAAATTATATACTTTTAAACAATAAAGCACAAGGAATAAAGAGATAAATAAATATAAATATAATTCAAACCCTGTATAAGGAAAATGATCAAACATTACTGAGGACCATTAAAAAAGTCATAAATAAAAGGTGAGAAAATATGATTTTATATATTGTAAGATTCAGTACTATAAAGTTACCAGTTCTAAAAAATTAGCTATAAATTAAATGGAATTCCAGTTAGCCTCTCAATAGCATTTTCCCTGGAACTAGACAAGCTGACATTACTAAGTCATATAGAAGAGCAAATGATCACTAACTGCCAAGAAAATTTTGCAAAAGGACATGATGTGTGTAATGGCCCTGCCTTACCCCGTATCAAGGGAATTTTGGTTTTTATCAAAAGAAGTGCAAACTATCAGAAAAGTTATTTGACGAATATAGTTCTCAAATTAATTTATTGAAAAATAGTCACTGAACCCATAATTATATTTTAAACTATTCATTGAAGTTGTCAGTGGAGTTAAATTTAAATACTGAGAGAGACTGGCTTGGCAAAATTTAAGTTAGCTGTCTATTCTACTGCTGCTTATTCCTATCACATTGTAAAGGAAAATTTCAATAATCTTTACAGAGTGAAGTAAGTCAGAAAGAGAAAAACAAATGCCGTATGCTAACACATATACATGGACTAATTTTAAACTTATTTTGAGGAAAAAAATAATGTAACAATACATTCCTTTTGAACTGTTTTGAAAAGTGTTGGAGTATTATCCTGCCCTAATTGTGAAGGTGTTTCAGGAGAATCATTTTTGTTCTATGTTACTATTTTCAAATGTAGCAATCTTGTTAGCTTGTGTAAATTTAAAGGGCATTTGCAACTTCTGCTTCTCTACTTCTCACATAGGCAGAATTTCTAAGTCACCTAAGGAAATCAGGCTCAAGTTCTTTCTTTTTTTTTTTTTTAATTGAAGTATTGTTGATTTACAATATTGCGTTAGTTTCAGGTGCACAGAAAAGTGATTCAGTTTATATATATATATATATATATATATATATATATATATATATATATGTATATATATATATATATTCTTTTTCAGTTTCTTTTCCATTATAGGTTATACAAGATATTGACTATAGTTTCCTGTGCTATACAGTAAATCCTGGTTGTTTATCTATTTTATATATAGTGGTGTGTATCCATTAATCTCATACTCTTAATTTATCCCCCGTTTCCCCGTTGGTACCCATAAGTTTGTTTTCTATGCCTGTGAGTCTGTTTCTGTTTTGTAAATAAGTTCATTTCTATTATTTTTTAGATTCCACATATAACTGATATCATATAATGTTTGTCTTTTTTAGTCTGGCTTACTTCACTCAGTATGATAATCTCTAGGTCTATCCATGTTGCTGCAAATGGCAATATTTCATTCTTTTATTATGACCAAGTAATATTATATTGTATATACATACCACATCTTTATCCATTCATCTATTAATGGACACTTTGGTTGCTTCCATGTCTGTGCTATCGTAAATAGTGCTGCTATGAACATAAGGATACATGTGTCTTTTCAAATTAGACTCCACACAAAAACTATCAGAGCTAATAAATGAATTCAGCAAGGTAGCAGTATACAAGATTAATATAAAGAAATCTGTTGCATTTCTTTACACTAGCAACGAAATATCAGAAAGAGAAAATATTTTAAAAATCCCATTTAAAATCACATAAAAAATAAAATACCAAGGAATAAACCTAGCCAAGGAGTGAAAGACCTATACGCTGAAAACTATAAAACATTGATAAAGGAAACTGAAGATGATTCAAAGAAATGGAAAGATATCCCATGCTCTTAGTTGGAAGAATTAATATTGTTAAAATGGCCATACTACCCAAAGCAATCTAGTTTTAATGCAATCCCTATCAAATTACCCATGAAAGTTTTCACAGAACTAGAACAAATAATCCTAAAATTTATATGGAACCACAAATGACCCAGAATTGCCAAAGCAATCCTGAGGAAAAATAACAAAGCTGGAGGCATAATCCTCCCAGACTTCAGAAAATACTACAAAGCTACAGTAATCAAAACAGCTAGGTATTGTTACAAAACAGACACAGATCAATGGAACAGAATAGAGACCCCCAAAATAAATCTGCACACCTAAGGTCATTTAATCTCTGAGTCATCTCCATGGGACCATGTTCCAATATGCAAAATATGTAATGATAAATAACAAGTAAAGGAAAGAAATCGTGTCTTTCAATGTTACAAATGTGTTTTTAAAATATCAGTGGCTCCTGTGATTGTCCATACATCTGAGCTGAAGTTTTTATTAGGTTTTAGCTGCTATCAAATTTCTTAATTAGGCAAATGCTTGAGCAAAAATTAAAAATTTTCTAGGGAATATTTTAGTTGTTCCTGAAAAATCAGTGACTTTGTTCACAGTTGATGTAGAAATCTACTTTTGTGTGTGAGTCATTGTTAACTGGATTTGAGAACCAGATTAGCTTGCTTCACATCCTGGATCTACCACTTATTAGCTATGTGACATTGGGCACATTTTTATTAATTTTCTCATTGATAACTGCTTCACATGGTTCTTATGAGGGTCAAATGAGTTAGTACATGTAAACCTCCTAGAAGGAGTGTCTGACACAGCCAGCACTAGCTGGGTGTCAGCTGTGATGGTCTGGTTGACTGAGTTGACGATCCCAGTCAAGCTCCAGGCGTTCCCTTCAGAAGCACTTGAGATTTTTAGGATAAACATATGAAGCCTAATGAAACAAAATCAGAACCTCCCTGTGGTCCAAATGCCAAATATTTATTTTATTGAAAGGGAGGACTAATCTATGTCCAAAATACATGAATAAATTTTAATCATGCCAAAGAAACCATTTTTAATTTAGCTTTTACCCTTTTAATTTGCCTGAAAGTCTATTGTTAATTTATATCAATTCTTTTTTTTTGACAGTAACTGAGTTTAATAGATTAATGAATCTACTATATCTATAATTATATTTACAATAAACAACAGAATCTTTAATTAATAATAGCAATGAAGTGAGATCTGATTAAAGGATCATCTGGTAGAGAAATAAACTCTATGTTACATGTTTATAAAGACAAAATCATAAGTAAATTGCTCAGTTTTGCTCATTCCTTAAAATACAGAATATGATAATACACATTATTTTTTTAAATGTTTGACCATATTAGCAATGCATGAACATATGCTCAATCAAAATCATTCAAAAATCTCACTCAAAATGGACTATTAACATCCCAGTCTTCTTTTCAAAGACCAATAATCCATCAATAGTCTGCATATCTTTACCAAAATACACACAGGGTTATATGAACCTGAAGAAAAAAATATTTAACGTAAATTGTAACATAATGGACATTTTCCCCACTAATTTGTATCTTAGTAATCTACTAATTTATCTAGGTAGCTTATCCTTTTTATATACTACTCCAAAGTATGGATATAACCATCATTTTCATTGTTAATCTCTGGTCTCTGGACATTTAGGGTGTTTCCACTTTCTTGATAATGTGAATGGTGTTAAGTGAATGTCAGTATATACACTTCTCTATTTTATAATTGTACCTACCCAGGGTATATTCCAAATGATGGAATCCATATATTTATTTTAATTTATACTAAAAGATTGTCCTCTAAAGTAGATGTTCCAATATAAAACATGTACTAAGAGGCAAAACCACATTTTAAGGGTATTGTCTTAAAATAATACACTAATGCTTATATAAGCTACTGAATCCAAGTAAGAAACAGGTAGTAATATTGATAATAGTAAAATAGTAATTTTGGTTCACCATAAACTTCAGTTCAAAAAAACCACAATATTTTGTAATATACTTGTGCTTTTAGTTTAATATTGTATTGTGTATTTTGTCCAGTATCCTTTTCACAATGATCGCAATGATTTTTTGATAACTTTCCATATGGATATGTTAATTTTACTTTAAAATCTCCACGGACATATAATGATATATTAAACCAGGGAATAACATTTCTCCATCTTAAAATTATTATAAAGACATTATGATGCCCTTCTCCCTTATTAGAAACATCCTGAAGAATAACATAGTGGCTTGGAAAACCTAAAAATCCTTGAAATGTCTACTGCTTTAAAACAAGGCCCTGAAACGAATTCATCAACTTTACTTTGATGGTGTGATTAGTTGCTTTCTAAAGCAATAAAGGATGTTGTTCACTACTTCTTGTTCAGAAAACTGTCACCACTTAGCTTCCAGTTATCACTTTCTCTTGGCTTTCGCTGGCCACTCTATATATCTTACTAATTGGTCCTATTTCATTCCCCTAGTATCTTAATATTGAAATTTCCAAGAGTTGAGTCCATGGAATTCTTCTCTTTTCTTTCTATTCACTCTCTCTCTTTTTTTTTTAAACATCTTTATTGCAGTATAATCGGTTTACAATGGTATGTTAGTTTCTGCTGTGTAACAAAGTGAAACAGCTATATGTATACATATATCCCCATATCTCCTCCCACTTGCATCTCCCTCCAACCTTCCCTATCCCACCCCTCTAGGTGGACACAAAACACCGAGCTGATCTCACTGTGCTATGCAGCTGCTTCCCACTAGCTATCTATTTTACATTTGGTAAAATGTGGGTGCACAGCCTCACCCACACTTAACCAGTAAGGGTCAGGGTATGATGGATATAAAATTCATCTTCCATGTTTCAGGAAGAAACTTCTCAAGTGTATTCTATCTGATTGCTTCATTCTATTCTATTATTCTATTCTATTCTATTCTATTCTATTCTATTCTATTCTATTCTATTCCTTTCTATTCTATTCTTTCTATTCTAGTGTATTCTATGTAGTGTCTATAGAAGGATGAAGCCTTTGTGGATCAGAGTGGTAACTAGTTCAAAAAATACTCTTGGATTAACTTTTCTTCCTTGTGTACCTCACTGTTTCCAGTTCTCTGACTCCAGTTCCCTTGTTACAGACCTTTTTTTTTCTTTTTCCCCTGGTGGGGGGGGGGGGGAGGTGGTAACCCAAGCTTAGACACAATAAAATAGAATAATTATTAAATTGCATGTGAGTTCATCAGACATTATGAGTAATATCCTGGGTCAGGACTCATGTTATTTTTTCCTAACATTTACTGCATCTTTTTTTGTAGGCATAGGAGGATAGATTGGAAGAAAGAAAAAATTATCTGATGCTTATTAAATTTATTCCCTTAAAGACCTATTTAGGGAAACTGGAAAGATTAGAAATTTGACCATTGAAATTAATTAAGCACAGTGAAGTCTCTTGAGCCCATAAAATTAGATAAAGTAAAATTGGAAGAAGCAAAATCTCAGTAGACATATTTGTCTAAATTTTGCGCACTAAAATTAATTCATAAGGACAGGAAAACTGTAGATTAGGAAGATAAAAATTGGTTTTCAATCTCTATTGTGTTTTTGTATTTGCACCATGAGACTGTTGGAGGAAATAGAGTTGTAACAGATTATTCTATTAAACACAGCATCTTTGTCTTTTGCAATTGGAAGAACTAAGCAATTGCACAAATAAGGATAAATATTGGAACTTAGGTAGGTGATAAATAATTCTGAGGTATTTCCTATGCAAAAGAAAGTAACAAATGAAGGGTAGGGCTTTTACCACTATCATGACACCCAATGCTCATTTATTTATGGAAGACATCTTTTATACCCTGTATGAGGAACTGTGATAGACCCTGGATAGATAAGTGTGGACAAAACACACATGGTCATTGAGATCATGAGCATACAATTGGTAGGGAAAGTGTATATTGAACAATTGAAAACTCAAATAAATGATACTTACAAAATGTCATACATGGATGAGGGAAAACATTAGTGTACTATAAAAGAGAAAAATCTGTGTGGATTCTTAAGAGTTAAGATTTAAGCCGATACCTGAAGAATAGTTGACTTGTTCAGTGAAAAACAAGACAAGGACTTCTAAAAATGAATAAAGGAAAATTTGAGAAGTAAAGAGAATTTGTAAAACATCTTTTTGTAATGAGGGGTTACTAGAAATACTGTATAATTGCTGGAAAGTGTTGCATTTATTAGAGATTACTGAGGTCTTGGGTGTTTTGTTCAATTGATAATAAATTTTGATCTTTTTGTTTTAACATCTTTATTGGAGTATAATTGCTTTACAATGGTGTGTTAGTTTCTGCTTTATAACAAAGTGAATCAGCTATACATATACATATATTCCCATATCTCCTCCCTCTTGCGTCTCCCTCCCACACTCCCTTTTGGTGGTCACAAAGCACCGAGCTGATCTCCCTGTGCTATGCGGCTGCTTCCCACTAGCTATCTATTTTATATTTGGTAGTGTATATATGTCCATGCCACTTTCTCACTTCGTCCCAGCTTACCCTTCCCCCTCCCCATGTCCTCAAGTCCATTCTCTACGTCTGCATCTTTATTCCTGTCCTGCCCCTAGGTTCTTTAGAACTTTTTTTTTTTTTTTAGATTCCATATACATGTGTTAGCATATGGTATTTGTTTTTCTCTTTCTGACTTACTTCCCTCTGTATGACAGACTCTAGGTCCATCCACCTCACTACAAATAACTCAATTTCGTTTCTTTTTATGGCTGAGTAATATTCCATTGTATATATGTGCCACATCTTCTTTATCCATTCATCTGTTGATGGACACTTAGGTTGCTTCCATGTCCTGGCTATTGTAAATAGAGCTGCAGTGAACACTGTGGTACATGACTCTTTTTGAATTATGGTTTTCTCAGGGTATATGCCCAGTAGTGGGATTGCTGAGTCATATGGTAGTTCTATTTTTAGTTTTTTAAGGAACCTCCATACTGTTCTCCATAGTGGCTGTATCAATTTACATTCCCACCAACAGCGCAAGAGGGTTCCCTTTTCTCCACACCCTCTGTAGCATTTATTGTTTGTACGTTTTCTGATGATGGCCATTCTGACTGGTGTGAGGTGGTACCTCATTGTAGTTTTGATTTGCATTTCTTTTAATAGAATGAGGTGATATATTTGCAGTGAAGAAAAAAAATAGGAAGTACTAGAAGTGCAAATGTGTCTCTTAAATCCAATGAGTGAAAAAAATGAGTTTGCACAAAAGATATTGGAGTTGTTTTGCTTAAGGAAAAGCAAACTTTTAAGTAGGATTTATAATGTCAATTAGCTTTGCTTCTGTAGAAGCTGTACTACAGTTACATATAAATATGATAAATATTCAGCAAAAATTGTGTAAAATATAGGAATTTGTTAAAATGCACAGTTTTTCTTCACTGTGTGGCTTTCAGAAGTTGAAGCACTTTAGCAAAGTATTTATCCCATGATTTATATTTCTATTAAGAATATTTATGTATTCCTCTATAAAGGCACACTTCCCATTGATATATTTGAAAGAGGTGTTTTATTTTTACCCACATCAGAGTTATCCATTTGATAATTGCTTCTGTAAGTTTCATATTCAATTTTTAAGTTAAATAATATTTATATACAATTTTGCTAATTTGTTACCTACTCTAAAAAGTAAGCTCCCAAATTGTGCCCTTCTCTATTTTGTTCATTGCATCTGTCTAGTGTCTTTAATAGGGATTTATAAATATTTGTTGAAGAAATAAATTAAGACATTACTTTTTAAGATTTAGAATTGATTTAACAATAGATATTCACAAAATAGAAGCAAATATATGTGCACGTGTTAACTTAAAAAATTCAATTTCAGAATGATGTGGGGAAAGACTGTGTACCTATGACTTGAAAAAAGGTGGTTCAATTCCTGTTACACAGTTAAAGAAATTAAAATTTTAAGACAAATGACCCACTTAAGGTCATTCAGCTTTAAGTGGTAAGGTTAGGAGCAGACGGAGAGTATTCTGTCATAGAGTAGGGCTTTCTATTATATGATTGATATTCATTCTGTGAATTGAGTTTATGTGGATTCCTATGCAAACTGATATAAGAAAACTACTGATTGTTTTCATCAAGTAGATTCAAGACTAGTTATATACATTTTCTTTTTACGCTGCCTTTCCTAAATCATGAGGTTGCTGCATACTTGAGTTATAATTATTATAATTATTCTTCTTTCCTGAACTATCTTTACTGTTCCCTTGATGACTGTTGCTTGATCTACATGATGAGGCTTGTCTAATAAACTCTGCCTCTTGACATTATATCAATAGTTAGGTTCTCAGTGGAGTACATTACAGGAGTTAAAATTGTAGTCTCTGGCACTAGACTTCATGGATCTTACTCCTGGCTCTATCATTCACCAGTTGTGTAACTTTCAGCAAGTTATTTAATCTGTCTGAGCCTTAGGTCTTCACAGGTAAAAGGAAGATATTAAAAGTATATAGCTCAATTACTTTAAGTCAGAAAAATTTGTAGTAGGGCAAGATGTTTTTGTTTGTGTGTGTTTAAGCCTCCCTCCCTCCCTTTGAGGCCACATATAATTCATTTATGAACCATTTATCTTCAGGACAATGACAGCATTTAAAATTGTATATTAAAAAAATTAAACAAAAAAATATATAGCTCATATAGTTGTTGTAAGG
Source organism: Balaenoptera acutorostrata (assembly GCF_949987535.1). Classification (NCBI taxonomy): domain Eukaryota; kingdom Metazoa; phylum Chordata; class Mammalia; order Artiodactyla; family Balaenopteridae; genus Balaenoptera; species Balaenoptera acutorostrata. Next base: position 23,596,876 of record NC_080077.1, read on the forward strand.
GCAACATAAGATAATTCATCCTAAGAACTAGATGAATTTCTGATATATATTAAACATTACATATATTGTTATGAATTAATAATTTAATTCCTCAGGAATACTCCTCTGTTCTTCCAACAAGATTAAATAAACTGTACTGCAAGCTCTCAAAGCATAATATTGTTCTCTTTTACAACACACATAACACTTGTACATTTCACATTTATTTGGAGAATTTTTGTTAAGTGTTGGACATTTCTAATATAAAATTTCCATGAGAACACTATGTCTTTTTGTCTTTTTTTCTGGCTTATCATTATGTACATGGTAGCGATTACAATGACCACCACCTAGTACATACTCATTATGTAAATGTTGAATTATGAAATGGATGAAAGGAGATGAATGAATGAATGAATTACATATTTGGTGGCATACTGTAATTGTACTGTCTCACCTATTCCATCTTACTAAGACCAGCTTGTGCTGTACAGAGTGCCAATTACTTCCTTTCCCCTTCCTGGTGTCATGCTGCTTCTATTGTTCTGACTTGGAATTGTATTCAACTTCAATTGAGTAAAAGGATGAATATTTTTAATATTTTGATGTAGTTCTGAATTACAAATATGCACAAATAATTTGCATTCTCTCTCAAATCCAGGTATAAGGGATATTTGATAAAATTGTATCCAATGAAGGCAATAAAAACTATTCTTTTTTTCTGTCATTATAAGAACAATGAACTTTGGTGCTACAGAATCTATTCCTCAGAAATAATTTTTAGGAAGTTAAAAGAAGATGTTCTCAGAGGACATTAATTTAATTGTAGACCAAAGCTTAATTTTCAGACTTGAAAAGAAACAAATATCCATTTCCTTTCTTTGGTTTATTTATGGTTGAATGGAATTCCTTAGGTTAAGTCACATTTCAATCAATTCTTAACAGAGTTTTCAAAATAATTCTGTGTTCCTTGGTAGGTAGAAGTCCTTATGGACATGCTCTATTTTGAAAAATCTAAAAATAAAAAACAGTGTAACATAATTAGGCAGGTGTTAATTGCTTTTTCTAATTGAACAATAGTAAATATATATTTCCTTTTAACTGAGGAAATGCACGATCTATATTTAAACCTAACTGCCCTTGTGATATTAAATAGAATTAAGTAAGAGAAAAAACATATAATTTCCTTAAGATATTTAAAAAATTAACATTTAAAACCCTCAAAGAATTTTTTTTTTTCCACAGAGAAGTCATATATCAAAAACTTTAGTATGTTTTGGAATGGGAACGAAGAAAGCATTTTTTTTTTTTTTAAAGGATTTTCTTATTTATTTATTTATTTATTTATTTTATTTTTGGCTGTGTTGGGTCTTCGGTTCGTGCGAGGGCTTTCTCCAGTTGCGGCAAGCGGGGGCCACTCTTCATCGCGGTGCGGGGACCGCTCTTCATCGCGGTGCGCGGGCCTTTCTCTATGGCGGCCCCTCCCGTCGCGGGGCACAGGCTCCAGACGCGCAGGCTCAGCAATTGTGGCTCACGGGCCCAGCTGCTCCGTGGCATGTGGGATCTTCCCAGACCAGGGCTCGAACCCGTGTCCCCTGCATTAGCAGGCAGATTCTCAACCACTGCGCCACCAGGGAAGCCCGAAGAAAGCATTTTGACACCAAAATTGTACCCAAATATTTCTGATTCTTATTATAAAAGAAAATATCTTTTAGATTTATTCAATTAAAAAATTAAAATAATAAATTTTAGAAGTCAAACAGTAAAATAAATCAACCTGATAGTTTGCCAGTTTTTGTTGAGATCCAGAATGCTGTGAAATAGAGGCTCAATAACTCTATCCTAACCAACCGATCATGAAGAGAATAAGGCATTAGAGGGGTTTTACTTAGCAAAACTTTTAAATGTTATCAGTTTTTTTCTCCAAATAAAAATTTTCAAAGCACTATGGTTTTAAACAAAGTTCTTTCAAATTCTAAGGGGACATGTACTACCAATTTTATTTAAATTGAGAATTACGCTTATTCCAGATTATGGTAAAATTATATAAGTTTGCCTATTCATTTTATGTAGCCAAAATAGCTGTTAACAACAACAAAAAAGACAGATTGTGTAATAAAAAAATCTTAAAAATGTATAGACCAATTTTATTTTATTAGCACAAATGAGAAGAGCCTAAATAAAATTTGAAAACTAAATTCAATTGTTTAGTAAAAGAACTAGTAATTTCTTTTAGATTTTAAAAGTAAAGATCTTTTTTTGTGTCCAGGGCATTTCTCCAATAATATATATGACCCTACCTTAATTATTTTTGCTCATTCTTAATAACATATGATACATTATGGATTTTTCAGAACTTCTTTAACTATTCTATTGAATGACATCCATGTAGTTTTAGAATAGAAGGATATTTCTTTCATATATTTATCAGCTGGCTTGCTTTCATATGCAAGTAAGAGAAAAACCAGCACAAATTATGGAACTTTATTGTCTTATATAACTGAAAGCTCAGATACGCAGATTAATTGCATAATTAAATTAATATGGAAGCTTCATTTCTCTGAGTTTTTCATGACCTGCACTCCTTGTTGGTAGACTGTCTTTCATCATGGTACCATGATTCCTGACAGCTGCTGGAAGAAGATGCATCGTTATTTATGTCCAGTAGGGCATCACCTTCTAGAGTTTCCAACTGTAGTCTAAAATAGACTCTCTTCTCTTCTGTTTGGATAGAGTCGGTGTCCCCTTATTCACATCACTTACATAGAAGAAAATTAGATATTTGAACAAATATGTGATTATCTTAGGAAAGATGATTGTGATTGAAGTCTAGAGGGGCAACCCACCTAGGTCAGAATAGCCACAGCAGCAGCAGCAACAACAATGATGACAACAACCACATCATTATCATTATCTTGATGAAACTGCTTACTTTCGTAGAAAATATAGGCTCAATACTGTAATATTATCATTATTCTTTTAGAAATTAGAGTGTACAGTACTGAAACTAGCATTTACCATTGTTCTAGAAGTGCAAAGTAATATAATAAAATGTAAAATAAAATTTAGTTAAACTATTTAAAAGAGAAGACAAGTGCAGTCATCAAATGGAAGTTAACATGACCCATGGAATTTTGAATATTCTGGGTAATGATCTTTCTCAAGTTTTCACACTTTCATTGGTGAGTCCACATGTCTACCTGCTCCCAGATCCTTCCTCTGTTCTCTAAGCTGACATTGAGGAACTGCAAGTGGACTTTCAGTGCACTCAGGACTCCTGTTAACATCACCCTTCCCAATACTTCAAATATCCATTGGTTGAATTGGAAATAGTCCGCTGAATTCAATGGCTTCCTATATTTTAAAATCTGACATCTCATACTGAGAGATAAAAAACGACCCTTCACATCAGCAGTACTGCTTATGAAGAACCCACATCTCACAAACCCACACTCGTGCATAGATGTTTATGGAAGAACCGTGGGCAATTTCTGGAGCTGGGAACTGTCACAGTGTGTCCTGTAACTCTAAACATTCTTCCTCTTGAACAACATGGATCAGGCTCCAGGGAAAGTCTTCTTCATATTTCTTGCCCTATGTCGTGGAAACAAATTGCAACTTCATCTAAATGCTATGAAGTTTTGTGGATGGTGCCTCCGGGAATCTTGAATATGGATGCTGACATGAAGTGCAGGGAGAATTTTGAACAGCAGAAATGCTTATGTAAGAAAAAAGATTAATTAACTTTCGAATCCTCTACTCAGCAAGATTGCAGTAGATTCTTGTATAAGGAAGTATCGTTTCCAAGTAGTGCTGAACATCCATTTTCCTATTCTATTCTTGTTTCAGTTATGGTTATAGAGGTAGTCACAAATTAATAAGTTATTTGCAAATTAGTAAATAAGTTATTTGCAAATTAGTAAATGATTTCCAATAATTAATAGATAAGAATTATTTCACAATATTAAGTATTTCATATTATATATAAGATTTATATACAGGAACCTAGATGAATCATCCTGTAAAGCATGATTCTGATTCTTTCTTTTGGCAAATAGATGAGTATTACCTGCTAGAAATGTTATATTTTACAAATAGATTTGACACATTTGGAATAAAATATTTTTAAATTAAAAAACTTTTTTATGAAATGATTTTGATTTATAATCTTGATTCCTTATTTGTTTTTTCTTCAGTCTTAATGGGTAATTTTTAATAGTTTAAAAAATAGTTTTTTTGAAGACACATGAAATGTATTTTCAAAGTTTTACATTGTCATAGTTTACATTTTTGTAAAAGTATATTGCCTTAGTCTGTTTGGACAGCTATAACAAAATGCCATAGAATGGGTGGTGTAAACAACAGAAATTTATTTTCTCATAGTTCAGAAGGTTGGAGGTTCAATATCAGGGTGCCAGTGTGGTCGGGTTCTGGTGAGATCTCTCTTCCTGGTTTGCAGACAAGCCGCCTTCTAGCTGTTTCCTCAAATGTTCTTTGCTCAGTGAATGCTCAGGGAGGGAGGGAGTGAGGTCTCTTCATATAAGACCACCAATTATATCAGACTAGGACACCTTTTTTTAGACCTCATTTAACCTTAATAACCTCCTAAAAGATTCATCTTCAAATACAGTCGTTGGAGGTTAGGGCTTCAACATATGAATTTTAAGGAGGACACAATTCACTCAGTAGAATATATTATTTCAATCACTTTTGTTAACAGCCACAGAACTTATATGAAAATTTGATTAGAACAGCATAAATAATAATTTGCTTGAATGAGGAAAATAAATTTAATGAAATAAATGTACAATAATATAAGAAAGACAGATATCTTTATTTCATTACTCATGCAAATATGTCCCATCAACTGAACACATTCACAGAGAATAATTATATTTTATCATCTTTGATATTTTATCAACTTTTAGTCATTTTAACACATTTTACACATTTTGTCATAATGAAAATATATTTGTAAAGATAAGAGCTTAGAATATAATTTATTTATAGTTTGTGAGCTTGATTTAAACATTAAAAATATTTAGATATATGATATGAAGGCTTCCAGCTGCAGTATTTTCCTGCTAATTATAAAGTTAAGGGTAGGCCTGATTTCACCTCATGGCTTTAACTGAAACCTGGCTAACCCATGAGGACACTCCTTTAACTACAGTACTTTCAAGCTATTTTCCTCCCATACTTCCAGTACCATGGCTTCTGAAACAGGATAATTGTGCTCCCTGCTCTTTTCATTGCTACTATAAGTCACCCCTTTCTCTTCCTCCACGCTTCTCCAAAAGAAACAAACAAACAAAATCCACCACCAACAAAAACCAAACACTTCATAACCTCATGATACTCAACTATACTGTTTATTACTTGTTCTTTTGGAATTTTAAAAACCAAACACCCAGTTCACAATCTCTCACACCTTAAAGATTCTAGAAACTATTTTATTTCTCTCCATCACTATTTGTCACAATTCTTAGGGATTTAATACTGATGTAAAAGATCCTATTTATAGTTTGATTTCCCTACCTCAAATGATCCCATTTTCCATCCCTTTTTAGTCACTATTCTGAGGGTCATATTGTAGACCTGCAATCGTGCTACAATCTTAAATTCAGTGCCTGACCACAACATCTTAAAATTCCGACCTGTTTATTCCAGTTATCCAACTCAATATTTTCCCCACACATCTAAGACTTCTGATTGTTTGACTTAATAACATTTTATTTCTAGTCTCATCCACTAATAGCCTTACTTCCTACCTATATTCTATTGCCTTATATTATAGTTTAGCAAATCACACCTTACATATACCATCAATTGCTTATACCCCCTTCTCTTTGTCACATATGTCCAATAGAATAGACCTTATTTAAATTGAACTCTGCATACACCACACCAGCAGCCCAGATGTTGAACATGGCTAGAGAAAATTACAACTCATGGTGATTTGTTTCATGTTCAATTATGACCACAAGTATTAAGCAGATCCATGGTGCTGACAAACACACTGTGGTTCCCTTGTTAACCAACTAGCCACTCCCATTGATGACTGTCATTTATTCTCTTTTTCCTCAAACCTCCAGCTCCATGTCTATTCTTATGAGCATCAACTGATAATCTTTCTTCTCATTTCACTAAGAAATTCTTCTATATTCCTCTACCTTCTACATTCTTCTCCCACCCACTCCCACACTTCATTATATCGACAAACGTCCATCTGTATCCATACACACTTCTTATCCTCTTTTCTTTAAGTAAGTTAAGGTGAACTCCTCCATTTGTACACATGATTCTATCCTTTCCTGATTACTCACTTCTGAAGTTATTCCTTCTCTCCCACAAACCAACATTTTTTGCTTTCTACTGAATTATTTCCATCACCATAGAAACCAAGTATAATATCTCCCATCCTAAAATAAATATGCCCTTGTGTTCACACTTCCCTCCAGTGACCATTCTCTTCCTCTGTTCCATATTAGAGCAAAAAACTCTTTGAAAGTATTTTCCATATTTTCGGCCTCCACGTCTGATTTTTGGAGCATCCTTTGACCATAATTCTTTAAGGCTTTTATCTCAAGACTTAATTGACATTGCTTTTTTCAAATCCTACTCCACATCTTACTGGTCTTACTCACAATACTACAAAATTGACCCCTCACTCCTCCTTGAGGTACATCCTTCACTTGACCTTCACACCAGCATTCTTCTTTGAATACCATTCAATAGCTCCATTTAACCTAGAAAAATAAAATCCAAAGTTTTTATAAATATTTACTAGTATTTAAGAGATTTAACCATCCTACTAATTCCCTGACCTTACATCTGTTTCTATTCTCCTCAGTTCACAGGCTCCAATATGACCTTGCCTCCTTTCTCTTTTCTGGAATATACCTACAAGCTAGCTACAATTTTAGAGTCACTCACTTACCGTTCACTCTGCATAGAAACCGTCTCTAGGAGAAATCTGTATAACCTACACCATTACTTACTTACATCCCTATCAAATTTTTACCTTATTAGAATGGTTTTCCCTAATAAGCCTATCAAAAAGCATTGCTGACAGGTCGCTCTTTCTACATACGCTGCTATATTTTTATTTTCTTCCTAAAGTTAACACTCCCTGTCATCTCATTTTTGTTTTTTTTATTTTTTACATTTATATCCTAAGTCTTCCTGCTAGAATTTATGTTCTAGCATGTCAATAAAGTTTTGAATAAATGTATGAGTGAATGCATGTTTGAAATTAGCATACTCTTAGACAATCCACAATCATTAACTTAACATTTAGAAAGTTAAAATATAATTGAAAAAAAGTCAACCAGGATGTAGGAGGATACCGGGATGGTATACAGAGGACAACAAATGAATCTAACTGTACTATAGATGTTTTATACGACCATACTGAAGGAAACAAACAAACAAAAGAACCCAAAAAGGATTTTACCTATGTACCTTTGGAAAACAGTGTTTGACAGGAAACTGTGAAGCAAAAGATAAAAGGATTCATACGTAAACACTGTACCCTACTTCGTAAATTTGTATTTTATGGAGGTATGGGTTAACAATCTGAAACCATGTACATGTATATTGAGGTTGAACAAATAAGTAAATGGATAATGTATGTTGGGAAACAGGTTTCTCACTTTCAGAAAGGGAAGTTACAAATAGGCATGAAAGGAAGACTAGAGTAAACCTCAAGGTACTTCATTAGAGTTAGAGACCTCTAATGAATTTATGTTTAGCTTAGTATGCATATAGAGATAATTATATACTAAAACAATTATAGATGTCTGTGTATATGTAGATTATTACACATGTATATTCTCTGACCACAGAGAGGTCCTAGAAGCCAGGCCTCCCAGTAGCCACAAGGACACCAGCGCCCAGATCTTGGTTTCCAAATTACACTCTCCAATAAAAGGAACTAGCACAACTTGGAAAAAATTGCACATTCTAGGACTGGGACAAGGAAAATACAAGATGAGCCTTGAGCATCATATTGCCCCAGAAAGTAACAAAGTGCTCAAACAACAAAAACAACAGCAACCACGTGTGATTAGAAAGGAGACAGAGGAGGTAACATAAAAGTGTTCCCAGTGGCCAAAGATGAACAAAAATTTTGAGCAAAAAAAAAATAATGTATATTGGATTATAATCCAATGTATAAAATAAATATACATGACTCTATACTGATATAAATATATGATTGAATAAATAAATGTGGGAGAAGACACAAATCTTCCTTAGAACACAAATCTTCCTTAGATAATTTTTCCAGTAATATATCTAGATAGACCCCCTCCAAGAGGTAGAGCTTAATCAACTCCCAAGGTGTGTGTACTTGAGGGGAATAAACTTAGTGACTCACTTCAAAAGAATGTAGAAAGGTAAAAGCAGTAGCTTCATTCAGAAATCTGTAAATATTTACTACCTTAACCATGTGATTAAGTTTAATATCACCTGTGACACCATGTGGATGTCATGTATCCTCTGAAATAATGTAATGAGAAACACACATCATCTCTGTGCTTTTCCTTCCAAAAACTCACAACCCCAGTCTAATCAAGAGAAAAACATCACACAAACTCAAACTGAGGGACAATCTGCAAAAAACATGACTAGTTTCTTTAAAACTGTCAAGGTTATGAAAAACTAGGGAAAACTGAGAAACCATCACAGACCAGAAGAGAGTAAGGAGTCATCACAGCTAAATGCAACGTGATAAGCTGTATTGGATCATGGAACACAAAGACAAAATTACTGGACAACTAGTTCTATACAAATAAACCAAGTTTAATTAACAGTACTATATGAACATTGGTTTCATAATTTCATAACTTCCACAAGTGTACCATGAACATATAAGATATTAACAACAGGAGAAATTTAGTGAAGGGTATCTGGCAACTCTCTGCACTAACTTTGCAACTTTCATGTATATAGAAAATTATTTCAAAATATAAAGATTAATAAAAGTAATAATTTAGTGAAAGTAAGATTAAATAAAATTATTCAAATCAATGATCAAATTTAGAAATTAGGGAAAAATCAGCAAATTAAATAAAAATAATCAGAAGTAAATAAATATTATAAAGCTGAGAAAAATAAATGATATAGAAAATAGGAAAAGTAAGCTATATCAATGAAATCAAAAGCCAGGTCTGAAAAAATAATTAGTAAAATCTATAAGCCTCTAGGTAGACTTACCAAGGCACAATGGGACTTAGAAGATTCAAGAAATAGAATGACACAGTCAACTGATTTTGGCAAAGGTACACAAGTAATTCAATGGAGAAGAAATAGTCTTTTCAAAATAAGGTAGTGAAAAATTGTGCATCTGTATGACAAATAAAACTCAACTCTGACCACAGAGCATACCCCAGAATTTACTTGAAATTGATCATAGACAAAACATAAAAAGTAAACCTATAAAACTTCTAGAAGAAAACCACTTTTGGAAACAGTTTGGCAATTTCTCATTATGGTAAATATTTAATTATTATTTGACCCAGCATTTCCAACCCTAAATGTTTATCCAAGATAGATGAAGCCATGTGTCTGCACAAAGACTTGTACATAAATGTTCAAAGAAACTTTACACATAATAGTTGAAAATGGAAACACCCCATTGTCCATCAAGTGGAGAAAAGATGAATAAATCATGATATATCCACAAAATAAAATACTAATCATCAATCAATATGAATGAGTTATTGATACTTGCAAAACCTAGATACCTGTCACAAAGTTTATACTGAGTTAAATAAACAAGGCGGAAAAGTACATACTGTATGATTAAATGTATACGAAATATTTGACATTACATTACATTACATGAAAATCTACAGATAACTAATTTAATCTTTATTTGCAGAAAGCAGATCAGTGTTCGTTAGCATCAGTAAATGAGTTTCTTTATTGTGAAGTTATGGGAGGAATACTTACATTGTAGAGATCTAATCTATTTAATCTATTAACTGATTAAACCTAATTTATTAAATCTAATTATAGAGATTTTCATGTCCAATTTTAAATTTGTTTGTATTAGTTAATTACTACAGTAAATTGTGCTACACATGCAAAGAACTTATGTGAGGTTTGTTTGTGAAGGTCATTGATTTTTGAGGTTATCGAGAAGACAAGTTTACACATTTGTGACCTCATCGTGCTAAACAAGGATGGGTTGTGTGGGTTAGAGACATCATCCATAAATTGAACTAATTCAAGCAGAAGTGGGAGCTCAGAATTGCAGGTCATTAGGCAAAACTTCTCCCTTCTTGAATGTCATGGGTGATAGCGTGGCCTTCAGGGAGCTCACTATGCGTATGATAGAGAATAAGTCAGTTTTATTTAGGCTCAATTGCATTTGAGAAAAAGAAATCCAATGGCAGTAGTACTCTCTATACACAAATTAAACAGGAAGAAGACACAATCCTCCCAGTTTCATTACCTAATTAGTAAACCTTTTATCTATTTTTTAAAAAAATATTTAGCTTTTGATGAGGGGTGCTAACTTGACACAACATTGTATATTGGTATTATGTGTCACTTACATTATTCAATTTGCACTTATCTATGTTTTCTATATACTCAACAATATTCATGTATTTTTTGTAAGAGAACTAACATTTTGTTATTTATTATTGAAAATATTTCAAAAAAATTACATTCATCACCATTTTTGCTTGAAATGCAGGGCATACATTGTGGAATGCATCAAATCAATTGAATATAAAATGTGTAAATGAGATATTTTCTATAATTAACAACAAATGAGTAGGCATGGTTTCGTAAGTGAAAAGATTCTAGACTAGATTAATATCTGATCAGTTCCAAGATCTACCATTCCAGATGAGAACACGCTGATTCGTTAAACATTTTTCGAATGACTGCTACGTTCCAGGCTCTGTAGATATGGAGAAAACCGCTCTTAATATATTTCTTTACAACGAAGATAAATCTCTGATTTACCCAAAGGATAAAATGCTACAGTTTACATTCTTAATCTGGTGCCAAATTTATATTAGAATAATTCTTAAGTGAATTTATGCAAACTAGGAGACAAATTCCTTAAACAGTTGATTCTCATTTATCTCCTTGTTTGTTCTAGTAATGTTCAAATTAATTAAAAATTTAAACTATTCTGTTTTAAACACACACTTATTTTTAAAATGCCAAAATGTCACTTAAGGTTTTGCAAATAAGGAAAAAGATCTGGTCTCTGATACTTACAATAAATTCCTTCAAATCTTCTCCCCAAAGTAAAAAACCTGAAGCAGTATACTTCATAGTTTCATGTTATTTTTTTCAATAACCTACTATTTCAATATCATTTACAACATATGAAACTGTATTTGATCCCTACCATTTATTTAAAATTATTTATACTTGTTTACTTTGATTCATGAATATTCATTAAGCATGTAAATTAATTTTCAGCAGATTATCTGGTTTACAAACTATTCTTTAAGTCCCAGAACTGAGTTTTTTGACAAGACAAAAGTATTTTCTCGTTATACCTTACAATTCTAGTGTACCATATTGTATTGGTTTTTATTTATGCCATGACAAATTACCATAAACTAAGTGGTTTAGTACAATAACATTTTATTATTTATTACCTTAGAGTTCTGGAGTCAGAAGTCCAAAATGGGTCTCTCTAAACTAAAGTTAAGTGTCAGCAAGGCTGCCATATAAGGTAACATATTACTGGTTCCAGGGAATAAGGGATGAACATCTTTGAGAGTCCATTATTCTGCCTATCATACACACAACTGAAAATCATTCTAAAAAGCAATCCACACTGGGAGAAAATACTTGAAAAACACACATCTGATAAAGGATTGGTATCCAAATTTTGCAAAGAACTCTTAAAACTAAATTATAAGAAAACAATCAACCCAAATAAAATATGGGCCAAAGACCTTAACAGACACCTCACCAAAGAAGACATACAGACGGCAAATAAGCACATGAAAAGATGCTCAACAGCCTATTTCATTAGGGAATAGCAACTTTAAGCAATGACATATCACTACATACATATTAGAATGTCCAAAATCCAAAACACTGACAACATCAAATGCTGATGAGGATGTGAAGTGAAGGAAATCTCATTCATTGCTCGTGGGAATTCCAAATGGTACAGCTACTTTGAAAGACAGTTTAGCAGTTTTTTAACAAAGCTAAACATACTCTTATGGTCCAGCAATCACACTCCTTCGTATTTACCCAAATGAGTTGAAAACTTAGCTTAAAAAAACCAGCAATGAGTGTTTATAGCCGCTTTGTACATAATTGCCAAAACTTGGAAGCAACCAAGATATCTTTCAATTGGTGAATGAATAGACAAATTATGGTACAACCGTGTAATGGAATATTATTCAGCAATAAAAAAAGATATGAGTTACCAAGCCACAAAAAGATATAGAGGAACCTTAAATGCACACTGTCAAGTGGAAAAAAAGCCAGTCTTAAATGGCTACAAACTGTATTATTCCAACTACATGACATTCAAGAAAGGGCAGAACTATGGGGACAGTATAAAGATCAGTAGTTTCCAGGGGTTTCCAGAGGGGAAGGGGAGAGATGAGTAGGTGGAGCACAGGGAAATTTTACGGCACTGAAACAATGCTGTATGATAGCCTAATGGTGTAAACATGTCATTATATATTTGTCAAATCCATAGAAGGTACAACAGAAAAACTGAACCCTATTGTAATCTATGGATTTAGTTGATTATTTATCAATATTGGCTTATCAGTTGTAACAAATTACTTCACTAATGCAAGATGTTAATAAAAGGGCATAAGGGGTATATGGGAACTCTGTAGTTTCTGCTCAATTTTTCTGTAAACCTAAAACTGCTTAAAATATAAAGTCTAATAATAAAAACTAAAATTGCAAAAATCATTCTAAAAATAAAAATAAGTTAAATCACAAGGTAAAAATTGCAGAATCTTTTTCAGAAGACTAAGTATTTTTACGCACATTATGTGGCAGAGAAATATTTCTCAGAGTTATCTGATCATGAATATCACCTGGTATATTTGATAAAGGTAATGTATTGGTTGTCCATCTCAGGTCTGCCAAATCAGAATCTATTTTGCAGAGGACTAGAGGTCTATAATTTTATTACGTGCCTACACATGATTATTGTGATTGAACACATTTTGAAATTGGTGGGAGAAAATTTTCCAATACTGTAAATCAGTAGCTACTATGCTCTTCCTAACATTTTTTTTGTAAAGATCAAAAAGTCAAAAGAACTTAAATATGTATACATAAATGTGAAAAATCACTGGAGGAAGACAATAGAGAGCATTAAAATTTTTAGCTGGGGTACTATTCTCCAAAATTTCTGTTTTTTCAAATCTATGCATGTGATAGGATGATACATTCTTAACCTTTTTAACTTAGGTTAAAAATGTGACTGATGTTGGCCAAAGGGTTTTTTTATTTGTTTGTTTTTAGATTTATTTTATTATTTATTTATTTATTTTGTTTATTTTTGGCTGCATCGGGTCTTTAGTCGTGGCACGCAGCATCTTCACTGAGGCATGCGGGATCTTTCATTGCAGCGCGCGGGCTCTTCATGACGGTGCACAGGCTTCTCTCTAGTTGCGGTGTGCGGGTTTTTCTCTTCTCTAGTTGTGGCGTGTGGGTTCCAGAGCGCGTGAGCTCTGTAGTTGAGGTGCACGAGCTCAGTAGTTGTGGTGCGCAGGCTTAGTTAACCCGCAGCATGTGCTATCTTTGTTCCCTGACCAGGGATCGAACTTGCGTCCCCTGCATTGTAAGGCAGATTCTTTACCACTGGACCACCAGGGAAGTCCCTGGCCAGAAGGTTTTAATTGAAAGGGATGTATGCCAGGGCCATGTCAGAGCTTTGAAAGCCAGTGGGAGATTTGCCATTTAATTTTTTTACCATTTTAGAAATTGTATCAGTTGTGTACAAGGTTGAACTGAGTAGGTATAATAAGCAGACAACCCTCTGAATGTAGCAGGAATGAAAAATAAACTGTATTTTGTGAAGCCACTATGATTTGGAGTTGTTAATTAGTGCAACATAACTTTGGCTAATATAATTAATTTAGAATTTGGTACCAAGAGTGAGCTGCTTTCATAACAACCACAGAAAACAGATAAGAAAAACAGAAACAAACCCTGAAATATGTAGTGGCATTGGCTTATGCAGTGAGTGAAGCATCTGTTATTTAAGTCTGAATAAACAGTGATCAATATTCTGCAATGGGCAAAACATTTGGTAAAACTGTAGCTTAAGATCACTTGGAAGGCTCTTCTTGTACATTATGAACTTGAATTCCTTAATTAAAAGGTTGGAAAATAAAATTATTAGCAAGAATTTGTTGGTATTTGATACACGAAGCAAGGTATTACATATGAGAGAAATTCAAGAAAGAACTGGACAGTTGCTAGCAGTTATACAGAGCAGTGGAGAGAGACGCAATTTGAAGAAATTTTAGGATTAGATAAGGCAACTGCTTTTCAATCCTAAACAGAGAAAGTTAAAATTTTAAGATATTTTCAGTGTCAAAGACACATTAAAACTACTGAACGGGTTAAGCTGGTTCCAGTCATGTATTATTGTTGTGGCTTTTTTTTATATATATCTTTATTGTAGTATAATTGCTTTACAATGTTGTTAGTTTCTGCTGTACAACAAAGTGAATCAGCTATATGTATACATATATCCCCATATCCCCTCCCTCTTGAGCCTCCCTCCCACCCTCCTTTACCCACCCCTCTAGGTGGTCACAAAGCACCGAGCTGATCTCCCTGTGCTATGCAGCAGTTTCCAACTAAACATCCATTTTACATTTGGTAGTGTATATATGTCAGTGCTACCTTCTCACTTCATCCCAGCTTCCCCTTCCCCCCCTGTGTCCTCAAGTCTGTTCTCTACATCTGCATCTTTATTTCCTGCCCTGCCACTAGGTTCATCAGTACCATTTTTTTTTAGATTCCGTATATGTGTGTTAGCATCCGGTATCTGTTTTTCTCTTTCTGACTTACTTCATTCCGTATGACAGACTGTAGGTCCATCCACCTCATTACAAATAACTCAATTTCATTTCTTTTTTGTGGCTGAGTAATATTCCATTGTATATATGTGCCACATCTTCTTTATCCATTCATCTGTCGTTGGACATTTAGGTTGCTTCCATGTCCTGGCTATTGTAAATAGTGCTGCAATGAACATTTTGGTACATGTATCTTTTTGAATTATGGTTTTCTCAGGGTATATGCCCAGTAGTGGGATTGCTCGGTCATATGGTAGTTCTACTTTTAGTTTTTTTGTCCTATGACCTGACTGGAATCCGATGGATAAGAATCTCAGTAGGTTTTTAAGAAGATTGTCCTGTCAAATAAAATATATTCCTGAAGTAGAAAAGCCTTTAACTCTTTGATACAAATATCCCTGGGATCCCAATCTTATAAGTAAAAATAGGGGGCTTCCCTGGTGCCACAGTGGTTAAGAATCCACCTGCCAATGCAGGGGACACGGGTTCAAGCCCTGGTTTGGGAAGATCCCATATGCCACGGAGCAAATAAGCCCGTGCGCCACAACTACTGAGCCTGCACTCTAGAGCCCATGAGCCACAACTACTGAGCCCACGTGCCACAGCTACTGAAGCCCTCCCGCCTATAGCCCATGCTCTGCAACAAGAGAAGCCACCGCACTGAGAAGCCCGCGCACCACAAGAGTAGCCCCTGCTCGCCGCAACTAGAGAAACCTCGCACACAGCAACGAAGACCCAAAGCAGCCAAAAATAAATAAAATAAATTAATTTTTAAAAACTTATTTAAAAAAATCGCAGAAATAGGCTTAAAAAGTTGCTTACTCCTGAATAAAAGTTTATTCTCTAGTGCCTGGCTTACATATGTTCAATGTAAAAAAATAATGGATAAAAGAATCTTTCAGAGAATAAAACAGTAGCCTCAGGAAAAATTCAAATAGGGAATCCCTCCCAAGGAGGAAATTTGGATCATTGTCAAGGAATAGTCTCCGTACTTAGGGTAGAGGAATTCTAAACATTTTCCCAATAGGTTTCAGAATTGTTACATATCAGCATCTGCTGTGTCTATTCCCTTTTAAGATGGAAGACTTTTGTGAGAATTCAGGGGCAGTTAACTTTACTTACGTACTTACTACTTAATTAATTAATTAATTTTAGGTGATCAAGAGAATGCTAAATTTGTTTTAGTTCATCAAGAGAATGCTTATTTATTTCACTTTTTTGATGTCATTAATTCAGAGGAGTCATTACAACTTGAGATTTGTATAGCATGGGAAGATGTGAAAATGCACTGAATACTTGGTTGCAAAAATGCAGACCCTGTTCATTATGGCTGTTTCTAGCTCTCCCACTTTCAAGCATATGGTGGGATTACACTTCCCTGTCTGCTCGAAACTCTTTGTGATCGCATATCTTACTTTGATCAATGTAAGGTGAGCAGAAGTGATTTATTTCACTTCTGGTTGGAAACTTTAAAGCTGGTATGCAATTCAGCATATTCCCTTTATCTTGACCAAAGTCACACTAGATGCATGTGCTAAGGTGGAGGCTCTATCAGCATCCCTTCCATAGTGACTGGAGTAAGCAGAATTCCTTTTTAACCCACATTGGACATGTGGAACAAACACGCAATTTTTTTCTAAGCCATTGAGATTTGGGGGTTCTTTCTTACTGCAGTATAACTTAGCCCATCCTGATCAAGTATTACCAAATTAATTGTTCAAGACAGAATACTCACTGATATGTCTTTTCAATATTTATTCTCTTAGTTCATCTAATTTTTTGTAGGCAGATTGCTTTTTATCATGAAGAAAGGATGAGGGTTGAGGGGGAAATATGTGACAAGCAAGTGAATATTTTAAAAAACACATCACTGACACTTAAATATCAATCAGAAATTAAGATTCAGCCTTAATGTTAATGCAATTAAATTTTAATGCAATGGTCCTAGAAAACATAACTGAGTTTAGGTAGCTGATTTTTAAGTATATACATACTTAAGTAAATATATATATATATAGAGAGAGAGAGAGAGAGAGAGAGAGAGAGAGAGAGTAATCAAATCAAATATTTGAGAAATATTTTTTCTCCTCTTCTTATTCACGATTAGAGCTTATGTAAAGAGAGATGCTATATTTTTTTATGGACTGCATATTTGCTACTTTTCTCTGAGTGTAGTAGATATATACTGTTTTTCTATCTTACATGATCCTGGTGATATGTGAGAAAATGCATTCCTCCAACTTTTTTCTTAATTTAGTACTATTCAAAAAGACGTTCTGTGAAGAAACCAACTTAAAAAGAAATTGAGTATGTGGTATATTTTTATGATGTATATATTTACTTTTCTTCCCTATCTTATGATGAAGAAGTATTTTGTTTATAAATCTAGAAAGATTTGGTCCATTTAAAAGCCACATTCAATATAATAATAAAATATGAAAATACTTGTTAGTTCTACCTTTAAACTTTATAAAATCATGGAGTGCCCTGAGTGATCCAGATATTACTATGATCAATACATAGTGCTGCACATTCCTATGTAATATTGTCATATGCATAAGACATGTCTACCAGCCATCAGCTAATATGCTATGCTTCACAAGAAAAGCCATTTAGAAATATTTTTTTATATATCATTTCCCGACATTGATGGATGAAATAGCTAGGCATAATTAATGTAGTACTTTAAGAATATTTGTATGTATTAGTTCTGTCATCTTGCATTTTGTTAAAACAAATTTGGAAGAATTATATTAGAACAAAAGAAGGAAAGATAAAGTCTGGCATAAGAAATTGAACAGGTGTTACCTTTGAAGTCCTTTAAAAAATAGTGGCAGAAGGTTTGTTAACACCTAGAGGAAAATACTATTAATCACGGTCACAAGTCTCTTAAGTTTTAGTCTCAACTTATGGATGTTAAAAATTAAAAGAATAAAACTAAAATTATGATGGATGAAAAGAGGCCAATTACTGTGCTTATTCATTAGGCCAAATTAAAACATGGAGGTGCCTTAAAATATGTTCTTGGGGAAACATATGTTTCAGGCTGAATTTATATATATAAATTCATAGCTATTTCATATATATGAGAAATAAATATATATATATAAAATATATATATATATAAAATGTTTACCCCCTTTCCTAGTGTTTGGCCTTTTGTATTACTAAACAAAAAGCTTATGTGATGGAAAGGGAGATAAACTGTAATTGTGAAAACACCAATTTGTAGGAGGGAGTAAAGAAAAGACCAATGCTATTAAAATTCGGAAGCTTAAGTATATGTTACTCAGCCTGCAAGTGCTCTCCTTTAAAAGTTGTTTTACCTAAGACGTTTGAAATCTTTTGTTGGATTTTATTTAAGTATCTCTGCAGATATCAACTCCATTCACTCTTTTAAAAAAAAATCTCACCAGTTTGTAAAATGAATTGCATACTTGGCTCCTTGCTAGAAACAGAGCAGGTGCAGTTTAAAGGCAAATGAAATTCAGGGTTAGTAAAGAATATCATAATTTAGTGTATTGTAAATATGACTTTTCAAATCAAGGATGAAGAGAAATTTTACTCGACAAGTGGTTTTCTAAGAACTGGATAGTCAACTAGGAAAAAAAATGACTTTCTTCTCTGTTTTACTTTTAAAAGTAAGTTCTAGGCAGAACAAGTTCAATGTAAAAACAATGAAATCACTAAATTACTAGAATTCCAGTATGGGATATCTACTTTCTATGTTTAAAATAGGGATAGTCTTTCAGGTAAGGCACAGGTAAAACCCAAAACCCTTTTGAAAAATCTAACACACACACAAGTTTCACCATGTACATATTGAGATAGGGATACGGCAGCATTGACCTAAAAAGGAAATAATTAAAAACATCCCATGTCCATGAATAAGAAAATGGTAAACAAAAGATAAATACACATTTACAAGGTTTTAATATATATACCATATATGTGTATATATGTGTATGCGTATATATGTACATATATACATATACATATATATATAGTGATATATTGAATTTTCCAACATATGTTAAGTGAAAAAAGTAGTGTTTTATTTTTTATAAACTTTTTTAGAGTAGTTTTAAATTTATAGAAGTTACAAAGACAGAACAGAGAATTCACATATATTTCACACCCAGTTCCCCTGCTGTTAACATCTTATATTACCTTTGTACATTTCTCACAGGCAGCAAACCAATATATTATTGTCTAAGTCCATCCTTTCCTCAGACTTCCTAAGTTTCTTCTTAATGTAGTTTTTCTGATCTCATCTAGCATGCTATATTATATTGTCGTTATGCTTCTTTATGCTTCTCTGTTGTGACAACTTCTTAGACTTTTGTTGTTTTTATAACAACAGTTTTGAAGAATACTAATCAAGTATTTTGCAGAATGTCCCTCAATTTGATTTTTTTCTGATGTTTTTCTAATTTCTAGACTGGGCTTATGGATTTAGGGGAAGAAGACGCCACTTTCACCACAAATCAGTGATACTTGCTACCAATATGATTTACCAATTATGATGTTAAGCCCATCTGGCTAAGGTAGTATTTGTCAGTTTTCTCCATTGTAAAGTTACTCTTTATCCACTGTTGCATTCTGTATTCTTTGGAAGAAAGTCACTATGCACAGCCAATACATAAAGAAGGGAAAGTCGGTTCCACCTTGTTTAGGTAGGAGGATCTATGTAAATTATTTAGAATTCTTCTGTACAGGGGATTTTTCTATTCTTCCCAGTAATATCTTTATTCCATCCTTGAGTTCCATATGAACTCAAGGTTATTTATTTTATACTTTGGGATATAATCAATACTATTTTATTTATTGTGTTGCTCAAATTGCTACAGCTTTGGCCATTGGGAGCTGTTTAGTTGATTCCTGTGTGCCTTTGACAAACTCCCTTCCCTACTCTGTGTGTGTGTTTGTATTTCACATTCCCTTACTTTCTGGAACTGTGTGATGCACCAGGCTCATCTTGGATCTTCCCTGCCAAGCTTCAGAATCATCCAATTCTCCAAAGAGCCCACAACCTTTTGTCACAATCTTGGTGTTAGAAACAAAGATCTAGGTGGTAGATGTGCTTGTTACTACTGTTGTTTCTTTTAGGACATCTAAACTGACAGAACAAGGAAATATATGTGTGTATACTAATTAATGTATATATATTATCTATGTATGAAGTTAAGCGGGAGTTCATACTCATGACTCCAACTCAAATACATTACCACATGGATCATTCTAGCCTTCTGCCCTTGCTTCTCTATAACCTTCTCCTCCAACAGTGATAAACCTGGCTCTCACCATCCACTGTCCATTAATTCATTGCTTGATTCCATTATACACAAATAGTGGTTTAAGAATTGTTAACCTGGGCATCCATGTGACACAACTTTATCAACAATAATACAGTGCTTATGTACTGTTCCTTTTGCCTTTAGATTTAATAGTCTCCACTCATTTCCAAAGTTGTTTTGGTCAGTGTATTTTCCTCTGCCCTCTTCAGTGTATTTTCCCCTGCCCTCTTCAGTGAGGTTATTTCATGCATTTTTGTGTGATTTTTTAAAAATTGAAGTTTAGTTGATTTACAATATTATATTAGTTTCAGATGTACAACAATGATTCAATATTTTTATAGATTATACTCCATTTAAAGGTATTAGAGAATATTAGTAGTTTGTACCTCTTAATCCCCTTCCCCTATTCCCTTATCTTGTACTTACCTCCACCCCTCTCCCTGCTGGTAACCACTAGTTTGTTCTCTGTATTTGTGAGACTGTTTTGTTTGTTGTATTCATTCGTTTTATTTTTTAGATTCCACATATAATTGAAAACATACAGTATTTGTTTTTCGCTGTCTGACTTACCTCACTAAGCATAATACCTTCAAAGTACATCCATGTTGCTGCAAATGGCAAAATTTCACTATTTTTTATGGCTGAATAATATTAATTGTGTGTGTGTGTATATATATATATGTGTGTGTGTGTGTATGTGTGTGTGTGTGTGTGTGTGTGTATGCCACATCATTGTCCATCCATCCTTTGATGGACACTTAGGTGGCTTCCATGTCTTGGCAATTGTAAATAATGCTGCTATGAACATTGGGGTGCACAGATTTTTTTGATTTAGTATTTTCACTTTGTTTGGATATATACCTAGGAGTGGAATTGCTGGATCATGTGGTAGTTCTATTTTTAGTTTTTTGAGGAACATCCATACTGTTTTCCATAGTGGCTGTACCAATTTACATTCTCACAAACAGTGTACTCGGGTTTCCTTTCTTGCATATCCTTGTCAACATGTATTATTTGTTGTCTTTTCGACAATAGCCATTCTGACAGGTGTGAGGTGACATCTCATGCTGGTTTTGGTTTGCATATTACCGATGATGATTAGTGATATTGAACATCTTTTCATGTGCCTGTTGGCCATGTGTTTGTCTTCTTGGGAAAAATGTCTATTCAGGTTTTCTGCCCATTTTTAATTAGGTTGTTTATATTTTTGATACTGAGTTGTGTGAGCTCTATATATTTTAGATATTAATCCCTTATCAGACATAGCATTTGCAAATATTTTAGGCCATTCAGTAGGTTGTCTTTTCATTTTTGTTATTCATTCCCTTTGCTGTGCAAAACCTTTTAAGTTTAATTAGGTACCATTTCTTTGTCTTTGCTTTTGTTTCCCATGCCTGAGGAAACAGAGCCAAAAAAATATTGCTAATACTTATGTTAAAGTGCCCTTGTATTGTTTTGGTATCAGAATAATGGTGACCTCATTGAATGAATTTGGGAGTGTTCTCTCCCCTTCAGTTTCCTGGACTTTTGTTTTTTGGCAGCTTTTTTGATTACTGATTCAATTTCAATTACTAGTTATTTGGTCTGTTCAGATTATCTATTTCTTCCTGGTTTAGTTTTTGAAGGTTGCTTATTTCTAGAAATTCATCTATTTCTTCTATGTTGTAAAATTTCTTGGCATATAAATGTTCATATTATTCTCTTATAATTTTTTGTGTCTCTGTTATATGGGTTGTAATTTCTCCTCTTTCATTTCTTGTTTTGTTTATTTGGGTCTCCTCTCTTTTTTTCTTAATGAGTCTGGGTAAAGGCTTATCAGTTTTGTTTGTCTTTATGAAAAATCCTCCCTTGGTTTCATTGATCTTTTCTATTGTTTTGGGGCCTCTATTTTATTTATTTTGGCTCTGATCTTTATTGTTTCTTCCCTCTGCTGACTTTGGGCTTTATTTGTTCTTCTTTTTCTAATGCCTTTAGGCGGTAGGTTAGGTGGTTACTTGAGGTAGGCCTGTATCAGTATAAACTTTCCTCAGAACTGCTTTTGCAGTGTCCCATAGATTTTTGAAAGTTGTGTATTTATTTTCATTTATCTCTAGGTATTTTCAGATTTTCTTTGATTTCTTCCTTGACCCATTGGTTTTTTAGTAGCATGTTGTTTAGTGTCCACATTTCTGTTCTTTTCCTATTTTTATTCCTATAATAGATTTCTAGTTTCATACTATTGTGGTCAAAAAAGTGCTTGATATAATTTCTATCCTCTTAAACTTGTTGAGACTTTTTTGTGGCCTAGCATGTGATCTATCCTTGAGAATGTTCCATGTGCACTTGTAAAGAGTGTGTATTCTACACTTTCTGGCAGGAGGGTCTTGCAGGTGTTTATTAAGTTCAACTGGTTTAATGTGTCATTTAAAGCCACTGTTTCCTTATTGATTTCTGTCTGGATGATCTGTCTATTGATGTAAGTGGGGTTAGAGAGGGTGTTAAAGTTCCCTGTTAGTATTACATTATTGTCAATTTCTCCCTTTATGTCTGTTAATATTTGCTTTATGTATTTAGATGTTCCAATATTAGGACCATATATGTTTATGAATGTTATATCCTCTTCTTATATTGATCTCTTTATCATTATACAATACCCTTTATTCTCTTTTGTTATAGACTTTGTTTTAAAGTCTACTTTGTCTGATATGACTATTGCTACCTGCAACTTTCTTTTTGTTTCCATTTGAATTGAATATCTTTTACCATCTCCTCACTTTCTGTGTGTATCTTTAGTTCTGAAGTGAGCCCCTTGTAGGCAGCAGAAAGATAGGTCATTTTTTTTTTTTTCTTTATCCAATCAGCTACAATATGTCTTTGATTGGAGCATTTAGTCCATTGACATTTAAAGTGATTATTTATAGGTATATACTTATTACGATTTTGTTACTGGTTTTCTGGTTGTTTTTTAGATTTTTCACTGTTTTCTTCTTTTAGTCTGTTCCTTGTGGTTTGATGATTTTCTTCAGTGTTATGTTTGTGTTCCTTTCTCTTTAGTTTTTGTGTATCTATTGTAGGTTTTTGGCATGTTATTTTCATGGAGTTCATATATATTGAGCTATAACTATATCTACTTGTTTTAAAGTGATAGTCATTTAAGTTAAAACACATTCCAAAAGATGTACACTCCCCCAGATTTTCTGTTTTTGATGTCATATTTTGTAGTTATAGTTGATTTTACAATTTCTGTCTTTTAACCTTTGTATTCGCTTATTTAAGTGGTTGATCCGCAGTGTTTACTATATATTTCCTTTACATGTGGGATTTTTCCTGTCCTATAATTTTTTATTTTTTGTTCTAGCCTTTTCTTTTTCACTTAAAAGAGACCCTTTAACACTTCTTGTAAGGTCAGTTTAATATTGATGAACTCTTTCTTTTCTTCTTTTTTTTTTTTTCCCTGTCTGAGAAGATCTTTATCTCTGCTTCAGTTCTAAATGATAACTTTGCTGGGTAGAGTATCCTAGGTTGTAGATTTTTCCCTATCAGCACTTTAAATATATCATGTCACTCACTTCTGGTCTGCAAAGGTTTCTGCAGAAAAATCAGCAGATAGCCATATGGGGGTTCACTTGTATGTGAATTTTGCTTTTTTCTTGCTGCCTTCAAAATTATCTTTTTATCTTTAACTTTTGTCATTTTAATTAGTATGTCTTGTTGTATTTCTCTTTGGGTAAATCTTATTTGGGACTCTCTGTGATTCCTGTACCTGGATAGCTGTTTCCTTCTTTAGGTTCAGGAATTTTTTAGCCATAAGTACATCAAATACATTTTCTATAACTTCTCTCTTCTTTTTCTGGGGTCCCCTATAATACAAATGTCAGTATGCTTGATGTTGTCTCAGAAGTCCCTTAAACTATCCTTATTTTTATTTTTAATTTGTTTTTCTTTTTGTTGTTCTGACAAGGTGATTTCCATTATTGTATCTTCCAGATTGCTTATGTGTTCTTCTGTATCACCTAATCTGGTGTTAATTCATTCTAGTATATCTTTCATTTCAGTTATTGTATTCTTCAGCTTGGATGGGTTCTTTTTTGTATTTTCCAGTTTTTTGATAAAATTATCAATGTGTTCATATATTCTTTTCCCACGTTCTGTTAGCATTCTTATTGCTATTGCTTTGAACGCTTTGTCAGGTAAACTATTCATCTCTGTTTCATTAGGGTTTTTCATGTTCTTTCATTTGAAATACATTTGAAATACAAATGAACATTATTTATATGACAAGTTGGGAAACCTCAGATGTCACAGAGAAATGTTTTCAACAGATAAGTTGAAAATAAAATAGTTGAAAAAGGTATACAGGAGTTATTATGGGAGACAGAGATACTTCATAAAGATAAAAGGTTAAGCAATTATAAATTTATATGTTCTTTATAACTTGGCTTGAATTACTGCCAGCTAATTCAATGCTGGCAATAATAATGAAAAAGTTGACTAAAATAAAAAGTAGAGATAGACAAATCCATGATAATAGTTTGGAATTTTAACATACCTCAATCAAATTACAGAACCAACTGTCATATTACTAATTGAAAGAAGGCTATACACTGTATGATTCCAACTATATGATTTTCTGGAAAAGACAAAATTATGCAGACAGTAGAAAGATCAGTAGTTACCAGGACTTGGAGGGGTGGCAGGGGAGGAAAGGATAAATAAGCAGAGCACAGAGGATTTTTAGGGCAGTGAAAATAGTTTGCATGATAGTATAATGATGGATATATGTCATTATTCATTTGTCCAAACCCAAAAGAATGTACAACACCAAGAGTTAACCCTATCCTTTTTGACCCAGCTCCTAGAGAAATGGAAATAAAAACAAAAATAAACAAATGGGACCTAATGAAACTTAAAAGCTTTTGCACAGCAAAGGAAACCATAAACAAGACCAAAAGACAACCCTCAGAATGGGAGAAAATATTTGCAAATGAAGCAACTGACAAAGGATTAATCTCCAAAATTTACAAGCAGCTCATGCAGCTCAATAACAAAACAACAAAGAACCCAATCCAAAAATGGGCAGAAGACCTAAACAGACATTTCTCCAAAGAAGATATACAGATTGTCAGCAAACACATGAAAGGATGCTCAACATCACTAATCATTAGAGAAATGCAAATCAAAACTACAATGAGATATCATCTCACACCAGTCAGAATGGCCATCATCAAAAAATCTAGAAACAATAAATGCTGGAGAGGGTGTGGAGAAGAGGGAACACTCTTGCACTGTTGGTGGGAATGTAAATTGATGCAGCCACTATGGAGAACGGTATGGAGGTTCCTTAAAAAACTGAAAATAGAACTACCATACAACACAGCAATCCCACTACTGGGCATATACCCTGAGAAAACCATAATTCAAAAAGAGTCATGTACCAAAATGTTCATTGCAGCTCTATTTACAATAGCCAGGACATGGAAGCAACCTAAGTGTCCATCATTGGATGAATGGATAAAGAAGATGTGGCACATATATACAATGGAATATTACTCAGCCGTAAAAAGAAATGAAATTGAGTTATTTGTAGTGAGGTGGATGGAGTTAGAGTCTGTCATACAGAGTGAAGTAAGTCAGAAAGAGAAAAATAAATACAGTATGCTAACACATATATATGGAATCTAAGGGGAAAAAAAAAAGTCATGAAGAACCTAGTGGTAAGATGGGAATAAAGACATAGACCTACTAGAGAATGGACTTGAGGATATGGGGAGGGGGAAAGGTAAGCTGTGACAAAGTGAGAGAGTGGCATGGACATATATACACTACCAAACGTAAAATAGATAGCTAGTGGGAAGCAGCCGCATAGCACAGAGAGATCAGCTCGGTGCTTTGTGACCACCTAGAGGGGTGGGATAGGGAGGGTGAGAGGGAGGGAGATGCAAGAGGGAAGAGATATGGGAACATATGTATATGTATAACTGATTCACTTTGTTATAAAGCAGAAACTAACACACCATTGTAAAGCAATTATACTCCAATAAAGATGTTAAAAAATAAAATAAAATAAAATAAATAAAAAAGAGTTAACCCTAATGTAAAATATGGAGACTGAGTGATTATGATGTATTAATGCAGGTTCATCAGTTGTAAAAAATGTACAGCTCTGGTGGGGGATGTTGATGGTGGGGGAGGCTATGCATGTGCGGGGGCAGTGGGTATATAAGAAATCTCTGTAACTTCCCATCAATTTTACTGTGAACCTAAATCTGCTCAAAAGTAAAAAATAAAGTCATCTAAAAATCATTAGGGAAATATGAGAGCTGAACAAGAAAAATTAAGAATGAGTTTGATCTGGTGGTGGCACATATAGAACACTGCATCCATTAACTATAAATTGCATATAGGATATCAAAATAGACTATATCCTGGTGCATAAAATATGTTTGCAAAATAGCAAAAGGTTAAAATCAGTATAGTTCATGTTATCTGATAACTGTGGATTATATTTTGGTTCTAATACTGAAAGAAGACAAGAATATGCAACCATTTGGAATATTTCCATGACACACAAAGTATCTCATGAGTCTGACAAGATCTTACAATGGAAATTAATAAATTTTTAAGTGATTATCAATAACAATATGACCTATCAGAGACTGTGAAATGCAACTACAGCAGTATTTAAAGAAAAATTTTAGCTTAAATGTACACATTAAAAATAGTAAAAGTTGAAAATTAATTATTTATACTTCCACCTTAAAAGCTAAAAAAAGAGGAACGATTTAAGGTCCAAGAAAGTTTTTACTTTCTTTTTCTACTTTTTTTTCAGAAATAAAAATATATGCTAAAAAGAGAGTAATAGGAAACATATACATAATGAAGATACTCGACAAAGCCAAAAGTTGGTTCTTGGAAAACATTAGTATAGTTGTTAAATTTTAGCAATAGTGACCAAGAGATAGAGACACAGGGAGAGAAAGGGAGTCAGAGAGAAGGAGAGATAGGACACAGGACTAAAAGACCAATATGCAGAAAAAAAGGAGAAAATCTATACGGATATTATTCCTGCTAAACTTGACAACTTCTTTAAAATGAAAAATGATGAAATATATAAATTGCACAAGATATAATAGAAAAACTTAATAGTCCTTTATATAGTACTAATGTAAACTACTAGTAAAAAAATATCCTGACATGAAGAAATCCCCAAGTATAGATGGTATCACAGAAGAATTTTTATAAATATTAAAGGAAGAAATTACATTTTATATATTTTTTTAGAAATTGAGTAGGAAGCTTCTCAATTCATTTTATCAGCAATTACTATATTAATGCATAAATCTAAAATGATATTGCAAGAAAAAAACAATTGTAAGCCAATGCTTCTTATAAAGAAAGATCCAAAATCATAACTTGTTTTAGCAAATGGAATGTAGTGAGGGACTTCCCTGGTGGTGCGGTGGTTAAGAATCCGCCTGCCAATGCAGGGGACATGGGTTTGATCCCTGGTTTGGGAAGATCCCACATGCCGCGGAGCAACTAAGCCCACGCCACAACTACTGAGTCTGCGCTCTAGAGTCCACAAGGCACAACTACTGAGCCCACATGCTGCAACTTCTGAAGCCTATGCACCTAGAGCCCCCACAACAAGAGAAGCCACCACAATGAGAAGCCTGCGCACCGCAACACAGAGTAGCCCCCACTGTCCTCAACTAGAGAAAGCCTGCGCACAGCAAAGAAGACCCAGTGCAGCCAAAAATAAATAAATAAATAAATATTAATTTAAAAAAAAAGAATGTAGTGATGTATAGAAAGGATAATACACCATGATCAAAGTGGAGTATATTTTAGGAATGCTAGTTTGTTTAACATGGATTGAAAACCATTCACCATAATTCACCATATTAACAAAATAAAGGATGCTGTAATATTTGGAAAACACCATAACTGTTACTGAGAAAAAAATTTTAAGACACTAAAACCAAATGGAATAATTCTAGATCTTGTAAAGAATATCTACAAAAACTTATATCATTGTTAATTGTCAAATATTCAGTCCCACCCAATGTTGATATCAGAATTAGGATATTCACTATCTCCACTTCTATTTATTTTTATACTGGAGGTTAAAAATAGCGTAATAAGACAAAAAAAAAACATGAAGTTTAGGAAGGAAGAAATAAAACTTGCACCATTTACAAATGATATTTGTAGAATATTTAAAATATGTGAGAAATTGAAGTAGTTAGTTCATTTAGGAAAAAAATTGGAGGATACAAGATCAATATACATAAATTAATTTTACTTGTACATTCTGGGAGAAAAATCAAGAAACAAAAAAAAATAGAAAATAAATTTCAGCATAAAAAATCACTTATAATAGCAACAAAATGCATTACATTCCGAGGAACAGATATGGCAAAAGTCATACAAAGAAGACTGCTCTGAAAATTATATAGACATTAATGAAGGATTCTAATGAACAAAAGTTGATGAATATGCCATGTTCACTGACTGCAAGACACAGTAATGCAGAGGTGTAATTTCTCCTCAAATAAATGTATATATTCAACACAATCTAAACAAAATCCTACCACTGTGTGAATGTGTGTGTGTGTGTGTGGAAACTTACCACGTAAATCAAAATTTATATGAAAATATAAAATCATGAATAATCAAAGCAATCATGAAGAATAAAAGTAGAATTGGACAACTTACACTTCAAGATATCAACATGTTTTATAAAGCTATAATCAGGATAGCTATAATTAGGATAGTACAGACAAAATTAACTATAAAATGCCATAGAGAATCCAGAAACAGACCCAAACATATACAACCTCATATTTTATAATAACAGTGACAGTGCAGTGTATCTTGCTTACATCTTACATGAAAATTAATTCCAGAGAGATTATAGGTGGAAATGTAAAATGTAAAAAAAAATTAACACTTTTAGAAGAAAATATAGGAGATTATCTTTCTGAACTTCAGGTAGGTCAGTGTTTCTTCAATAGCATATACAAGTGTGGACCAAGAAGAAAAATAAGTTGATAAAATGAACTATATTATACTTGCAACCTTCTGTTCTTCAAAAGACACTGTTTTGAAAGTTAAAGAGCCACCCATACAGTGAGAGGTCATATTCACAATACAAACCTCTTATAAAGAACTCTTCATTGAAATATATAAATATCTCCTTCAAGTTAATAAGAAAAATTAACATAACTCATCATTAGTCATTGAAGAACCGCAAATTAAGGCACCATGCCACACTTAAATGTACCCACAGAATGGCTAAAATGAAATAGACAATGCCAAGTTTGATAAGAAAATACAAATGTCAGAGGCTGCAGGTGAAAAAGTCTATAGAAATATTTGTACAATTGATAAAACCTTTAAGCAGTATTTATTAAAGCTGAACATATGCCACACGTGCCTCAGAACATATGTATTAAAATGTTTGTTATAGAACTATTCATTATAGTTTAAAATGTGTATCCACTGTAGGCTGGATAAATAAATGTTCACTCAGTAGAGTAGAATACAGAAATAAGAATGAATATTTTACATGTATACAGAACAACATTAATCTCACAAATAAAATATTGAGCAGAGGCAGCAGACACAAAGGATTGAATTCTATATGATTATATGTAACTATACATAACGTATTCAAACTAGAAAGAAAAATTTATCTCTTCAAAATCAGGATAGTGTTTAACTTTGGGAGAGAGGTGAGCAGTGAATAGAACAGTATAAAATCTTTCGGGAATTTGCTAGCATCCTGTTTCTTGTTTTGTTTGAACCTAGCCAAGTATGCTGAGTTATTATACATTTATAAGGTATGCACTTTCAATTTTCTGGCTTAGCAAATGAAGTTATTTCTGTCCTGATACAGTATGTTTTCATTATTGGTTTTCCTCCAATACTAAATATATATATATACATTAAATAATTTATATTAATATTTCTATTATAGATATTATGTGCACAAAGCCTTCTCATACTGTCATATATAGATGGTTGTTGCAGCCTTTGAGAAGAAATTCAGTAATTGGTTCTGGAAATCTCAGGGGGGATGGCATTTAGTCCAGAACTATAGCTCATATATTTTAAAGAGATAGGAACATCAAATAGAGACAAGCCATCCTCTGATTATAATAAGAAGCTTCAATAAGCATATGTTAACACAGGTGACAAAGGAAAGAGCACTATTTAATTCTACAACTATCATCTTTAATATCAATTTAACCTTCTCTACTTGCTCTGTCTTAGGTCAGAGGTAATCAGGTTTCCTATCTCCTGTCTCATTATTTCAGTTCATCTTCCCAAAGGATCTTTCAAAACAAGTGTGTGATAAATTCATCCCCAATACTTAAAACTCTTCAAATATTATACTACTGCATAGGGGACAAAGTTCAAATTCCATAGTCAGTCCTAGAAGTGTCTCCATATTTGGCCTTCACTTAACAATAAAGCCTATCTCTGGCCTTAAGTTTCTCTTACGTTAAAGTTCCATGATTCTGGTATAAGTATTGCTAACATTTAAAGGAATCATACGTTCAATATTTTTTCAGTTTATTGAGAAGTAATTGGTAGTAAGTTTATGCCTTCTAACATGTTTGTCTGGAATGATCACCTGTCCACCTTGGAATAACCATTTGAGACATATCAGCTCAAGGGTCATCTCCCAGACCTTGTTTTGTAGTACTACACATTATAGGTAATATTGCTACACTTAAAACTATTTACTGCACTAATTTTAATGTTTAAAATTTTAATATTTCTCGAATTCCAGACTATTAGTTTCTTGAACACAATAGGCCATTTCATGTACTTTGTATCCTGAGTTTCCAGCTCCATGTCTGATCCATGGGAGGTGAAATGAGGCTCAGATTTAATAGGATAAGTTTGGCTGGAGGAAGGTAGGACTAAAAATTATAGCATAACAGGATAGACATTTATTTCTTACATAAACAATCTAAGGATAGGTAATGGGGTTGTATGATAGTTATGTAGTACTATGTTCCTTGAATCCTTCTGTCCTACTTTTTGCTGCATGTGGCGCCCGTTCACAGAGTCGCCCCAGGATTCAGGAAAAGGGGAGAAGAGCCTGAAACTTCATTTAAAGGAAACTACCAAAGTGTCAGAGAGCTTTTCCATGAACACTACATTGGCCACAGTTTAGTCACATGGCCTAACCCACTTGCAATGGAGGCTCTGAATACAGTGCTTCTCCTGTCCCCACCCTGTTCTTCCTCAACAGCCCCTTCTTCCACATCCTCTCCTCCTCCTCTTACTGTTTAACTTCCTTCCTTTCCTTTCCCCAGTCCCTCCGACTGCCTTTCCTCCTGCCCTTCTAATTTCTCTCCACCACACTCATACAGTCTTCAGAGTTCCATTGTTCTGTAAATCCTCCTTGAGTAGGAGGCATAAGTGATGCAGACCAACAAGAACATACATCTGAGCATATTGCATTTAAGAAGATGAATATTTGAATTAAACACAATCCACATAAACACATGTTATACTGGTAGATATATTATGATTTATGTTTTATACATGCATATATATTACTATATAGAGTCAGTTACTGCTCAAAATTCAATTCTGTAATCTTTGTTCTGTCAGAACCCTGTAAATACATATATGCATAGAAATCTCTATGTTGATTCCCTTAATCCATATATATTTTTTACCATACAGTAATTTAGTGAAATTATAAAATGGTTTATATTTAATGTTTAGTTCTCTATGCATATAATCCTTGATCAGGTGATTTATTTTTGATTCACCATAGCTAGGTATATATCTTAACTAAATATATGGCCAAGATGCAGTATTATTCCTCTTGTAACATTAATATTGCTGATGGCAATTTGAAGATATTGAATTTGACAGACTTGGACAGATTTGCCCATAGTCAAAAAGATTCAGCCAAAGTATCTGTTGCCATGGTATTTCACTGTAGGGTACCCTGGTATGCTGTCTATTTTATTATTCTTGTGGAAGCAAGGTTACTTTTTAAGAAATGAAAAAACATTTTGAAGCATTTGTCTTTGAAAGAAAATAAAAAATAAGCAGCAGCGGGAAAAAATCTTCTTAAATACTGTATTGAAAAGACCCCCTTGATAATGTGTTACAAACACACACACACACACACACACACACACACACACACACCCCTAGGAAATAAAAATGACATCTGTTTAGGTGATTTTATTGCACTTTAAATAACACTCTGTCCTTTTAAGAAATTGAAGTTGCCTTAATTCCAAACTACACATATACATGAAATCTTGGAATTAAACATCCCATTAAATATTACAGGCTGGTGATTTAATGAAAAATTTAAGTAAACTTTGTACTGAATACACACACACACACACACACACACACACACTCATAAGTCCATACCATAACCTTACAATTTTGTTTTCATTTTTTTTTAATTGGAGTATAGTTGCTTTACAGTGCTGTGTCAGTTTCTGCTGTACAGCAAATTGAATCAGCCATACATATACATATATCCCCTCTTTTTTGGATTTCCTTCCCATATAGGTCATTACACAGTACTGAGTAAATTTCCCTGTGCTATACAGTAGGTTCTCATTTGTTATCTATTTTATACATAGTAGTGTATATATGTCAATCCCAATCTCCCAGTTCATCCCACTCTCCCTCCCCCTTGGTATCCATACATTTGTTCTCTACATCTGTGTCTGTATTTCCACTTCGCAAATAAGATCATTTATACAATTTTTCTAGATTCCACATATATGCATTAATATACAATATTTGTTTTTCTCTTTCTGACTTACTTCACTCTGTATGACAGTCTCTAGGTCCATCCATGTCTCTGCAAATGACATTATTTTGTTCTTTTTTATGTCTGAGTAATATTCCATTTTATATATGTACCACATCTTCTTTATCCATTCCTCTGTTGATGGACATTTACTTTGTTTCCATGACCTGGCTATTGTAAATAGTGCTGCAATGAACATTGGGGTGCATGTATCTTTTTGAATTATGGTTTTCTCTGGGTATATATGCCCAGTAGTGGGATTGCTGGGTTACATGGCAGTTCTGTTTTTAGTTTTTTAAGGAACCTCCATACAGTCTCCATAGTGGCTGTATCAATTTACATTCCCACCAACAGTGTAAGAGGGTTCCCTTTTCTCCACACTCTCTCCAGTATTTCTTGTTTGCAGATTTTTTATGATGGCCATTCTGACTGGTGTGAGGTGATAGTTCATTGTAGTTTTGACTTGCATTTCTCTAATAATTCGTGATGTTGAGCATCTTTTCATGTGTTTGTTGGCCATTCATATATCTTCTTTGGAGAAATGTCTATTTAGATCTTCTGCCCATTTTTTGATTGGGTTGTTTTTTTGATATTGAGCTGCATGAGCTGTTTGTATATTTTGGAGATTAATCCTTTGTCTGTTGCTTCATTTGCCAGTATTTTCTCCCATTTCTTTGGGTTGTCTTTTCTTCTTGTTTATTCATAACCTTACAATTTTTAAGTAGTGAATACACCCATGGAATAAATACTCAGATAAAGAAATAAAATAATACCTGTACCCTCTCAGCCACCACTCCCCGACAAAGGGAACCATCATCTTGCCTTCTGTCAACATTGATTGGTTTTCCTGCTTTTTTAAATTTACATAAGTGGGATTATGAAATATGTATTCTCTGGTTTATTTTTCTCAATCTTATGTTTGTGGGATAAATCGGTGGTTTACATATAGCGTTAATTTGTTGATTCTCAGGAAAATATAATATTTATTGTAAAAATCATGATTTCTCAACCTAGGCACTATTGATATTTTTTTTTTTTTTTTTTTTTTTTAATGAGGATCTTGAATCAGATGCGTATGTTTGATTGATTGATTGATTGATTGATTTTGGCTGTGTTGGGTCTTCGTTTCTGTGCGAGGGCTTTCTCCAGTTGTGGCAAGCGGGGGCCACTCTTCATCGCGATGCGCGGGCCTCTCTCGTTGCGGAGCACAGGCTCCAGACGCGCAGGCTCAGCAGTTGTGGCTCACGGGCCCAGCCGCTCTGCGGCATGTGGGATCTTCCCAGGCCAGGGCTCGAACCCGTGTCCCCTGCATTAGCAGGCAGATTCTCAACCACTGCGCCACCAGGGAAGCCCAACTATTGATATTTTTGACCAGATAATTCTTTGTTGTGAGGGTTGTCCCATGCATTCTATGACATTTAATGACATCACTGACCTCTATCCCCTCCATGCCTGTTAACACCAACCCCGTCTCCTCTAGGTTATGACAATTAAAAATATCTCACAATATCACTGAATGTTCCCAGGGAGCCAAATTGCCCCCAGTTGAGAATCAATGGGATAGAACAACCAAAGTATTTATTCAATCATCTGTTGATAGGCTTATAGTTTCTAGTTGGGTTCTTTTTATAAATAGTGATGCTATGAAATTCTGTATTTTTTTGTTGGCCATATATACATGCTTTTGTTGAGTTTATATCTAGGATTGAAATTGTTGGGTCATAAGATATTGATATGTTCCCAGTAATTTTTTAGAGTGATTATACCAGTTTACAACATCACAAAGAGTCCCGACTGCTCTAAATCCTCACCAAAAATTTGTTTAAAATTTTTCCTGAAGTAGGTATTTAATGAAATCTTGTTATGGTTTTATGTTACATTTCCCCGATGACTAATAAACATTAGCAGCTCTTTCAATGTTTATTAACTACTTGAATATTTTCTTTGTTTGTTTTAAAATATTGAATTAAGTTCCTTGCGTGTTTTCTCTGTTGGGTTACCTATCTTGTTCTTTGGGGAGTGTGTACATATTTTGAATATAAAATTCTTTATATTCATGTTATAAAGGATACATGTATAGCAAATATCTTCTCCCCATCTGTGATTTGCCTTTTCATGCTCTTCATGGTATCTTTCGACTTGGCTTTTTCTGCCTCTGGTTTATGCCCACTTCAACAATGTGTCCTTCCAGGTTCCAAACTGAGGGCCTGTGGTGTTTAACCAGGTGAGTTGTGAACTAATTTTGTGACACTTGTAACTCTCAAATATTGCAATCAAATTTTCAGCCGCTTTCTAATGTTCACACTGCATGGCTTAGGCAAATGCCTCATGCCAAAAACTAAGGCAGAGCATTAGTCTCACTTCACTGGGCTTCTCTTATCTCTGGAATCTTAGCCCCTAAATTTGTGTTTACCTGGCATCTCCAAACTCCCATTGTTCTCTCCCCAGCTAGCTTTTCTCCACCTTAGCTGCTTTCTGCTAAACTCAGCTTCCTACGCGGAGCAACTTCAATATTACCAATGGCTCAAGGGCAAAAGTGTAGCACAGAAGTTAACTCACTTTAATGAGTTTCCCTTTTTATGGGTCCCTGTCTCCTCGAATCCTGGCTGCTTCAGCTTTCTAACACCATTAAGCACCTTAAAAACAATTATCCAGATTTCTAGTTGTTCTTATAGGAAATGTTGTTTTTCTACATTGAAGTGGAATTCTATCAATGAGCAGTTTTACAACAGAGAAAGTGTAGATGTGAGACAGTACTTAATGAATTTCATAAAAATTCAACCACGTTGTTTCTATATTGGCAACCATTTTAATGTCAGAGAAATGAGTGATTGTTAACAGTCCTCTACTTAATGGTCCCAAACGGATATTTTGGATTTGAATTTTTACAGTCTTTTAAATTGTTTCTTTTTAGCATCATATGAGTTTTTTGTTGCTGTTTTATTTTGTTTTGTTTTGCTATTTTGGCAATGGCTTATTTGATATTTCCAACCTTGGATTTCTTGCAAACTATCTTTTCTAATATAAGAATATGACACTATTAAAAGTGACAAATTATACTGTGACAGTTATAAGGAAAATATTCCTCTTTTATTAGGATTCAGCAAAGAAATATTTGTTGTCTTTTTGATATTTGATGCTTTTTGTTAGAACAAGTCAACCCTCTGCCATGAATTATGATTAAGTATAAAAATAAATAGCAAGAGAAAGGAACGTGAATGAATTTCCAGTCCTCCAAATTAGCAGCAGAGCTACAAAGCTATGTGAAATAGATCATTGTATGACTAATTACATTTATGCCTTGAGAAAGGAGTCCAGTGTAGCGAAATTGTATATATTTCCCCTTTTCCTTATCTTTTAGTTTTTATCATCATTCTTTTTTTTAAGTAAATGGGAAGTTATTCCATGCTCATGGATTGGAAGAATTAATATTTTTAAAATGTTCATATCACCTAAAGCAATCTACAGATTTAATGCAATCCCTATCAAAATTCCAATGATATTTTTCACAAAAATAGAACAAACAATCCTAAAATTTGTATGGAACCATAAAAGATCCTGAATAGCCAAAGCAATCTTGAGAAAGAAGAACAAAGCTTTTTAAAAATTTTTATCAGGGAAACAACCTTCACTGAGCTTAAGGTGTTCATATCCAATTGTATTAGGTGTACATTTGAGATTTCTTATAATCATTATTGTCACATTACAATTAAAATGAAATATGTTAATATGTTATAATTTTAACCAATGTACATTAATATCTATTACCTAATAGGAATCTCATAATAATATGAAATATGGGCAAGCACAATTTATTATAGATTACCATTTTATGGTAAGTGTTATCTCAGTTTTAAGCAAGATCGGAAGTTAATACATGCAAAAGTAGCACTTGAAGCAAAAGCCTCTGAGTTATAAAAAGGGAAAAAAGTACCCAGGAAAAATATTACATGGCTCAGCATGTGATCAGAATACTTATGCATGCATTTTTCTTATATGGTGAAATAAATCATAGATATTTTAAAGTATTTTTCTAAGTCATGTTAGCACATCCAATGCCCTGTTTTACTCTGTACGTTGGGACACCTAATATGTTAGGCTAAGCTACGCTTTCACAAATGAGGCAAACCCTTTCTGTTTGTTACTTTACTTGCTGGGAGAGAAAAAAGTACTAATAGAATGCATCTAATAGAAATCTGAGTTTATAAAAACATATTTTTATTGTATATTGTTGAAAATATGATGAATTAAAAATAAAAACCATGTAATGATAAACTCTGATATAAATACTGTTAATGCTTTTGTATAAGCTTTCCTACCACATCCAACTTACTCATTTATTTTAATCTGCTCCAACCACCTCCCACTCCAAAGGAAAGCATTACATAATTCTTGATTCCTCCTCCTGCCCATGGTTAATTAGATTAAATGTTGGCTCAACTTATGACAGATTCCATGCTAAAATTTTTTTGACTAAGCTGCACAAAATTGTAAAAGGAGGGCTGTGATCACTTGAAATAAAGATCTTATAGCCTTGCTGTTGGAGTGGGCATATCTGTTATCTCCGTGTTGTGCACAAATCAGGATGATGTGGGTACCAAACATATAATGACAAAAAATAAGCAAGGGCATCTTGGACTATTAAAATCCATTGAAGGCCATATTTATTTAAAACACTCTGCAATGTTCTTTTATGGCTAAGAACCACAGATAATTCCTTCATATCCAGGTGTACTTGCTCAACTTATTAATATTTCGTAGTGTGACATAGTTAATTTTCGAAAAGGAAAGTTACCTGGTGATGATGGTTTTAGTTATTGCATAATCTTCATCAGTCTTTCTGATAACAGAGAGTTAAGGGTTTTATTGCAACAGTATAGAGTGAGTAGGTCTAAGTTTCTCTGAGAAATTAAGAATAACAGGTTGTACTAAATTCTGTTTGTTTGTTTTTCACAAATAGCTTTGATTCACATACACATGTAAAATCAGGACCTACTTTAATATTTTAAAATCGTAAGTGAAGCAAATGTCATGACACTAAAATAAAAGATGCATAAATGAATGAGAAAATAAAACCTAAATTTGATTCCAGAAAACTAAGCAAACATGACCTAAATTATAGCTGGCATCCTGCATTAATAACCCAGAAAAGAGGAAAGATATTTGATTCTTTTGTGACTGAAATAAGATGGCATATAAATTCTGTCTCTTAGCTAAAATCTTTTCTGTGGAACATAAAGTACAACATATATGTGCATACTTTTTTTTCTAGCATTAAGTGTCCCTAATAGCATTTTCTTATAAGCTCTAAATTCTAGTGTTCTACCTTCTTCAGTTATGTGTTACCTTTATTTTATGTACTCGTATCTACAAAGTATTTTATTGAAATAATAAATATGTCAAAAGATTCATTTGTCTAATTTACTTATCAAGTTATTGAAAGAAAAAATTTGACCATTCCCCAATTCTTCCCTCCAAAATGAGAAAACACAACTTGATTTTGTTTAGGCTTAAATAAGTAAGCGAAAACAGAAATCGTGTTAAGGCAATAAATGGAAGTACTCAACACTTGAATGGCCCACAAGTGACA
This sequence comes from Balaenoptera acutorostrata, assembly GCF_949987535.1. Taxonomy (NCBI): domain Eukaryota; kingdom Metazoa; phylum Chordata; class Mammalia; order Artiodactyla; family Balaenopteridae; genus Balaenoptera; species Balaenoptera acutorostrata. The sequence goes on from NC_080077.1 coordinate 23,635,585, forward strand.
GTGTAAACATCTAAGAATGATCTTTCATATAGCGTATTAGTTATAGGTGATCCAAGTGAAACAGAGTTCCTAGTTCTATAAAGAATTAATTCCACAAGAATAAATACCATTCAATTTAAAACATCTAACTTCATGGAATTATTTAATCAAATAATGACAAACTATTGATGATAAATATAAAATCACAAGTATACTGGAATAAGCAATAGGATTTTTTTTGTTCTTTGATATTCCTGCCTCATTCATCTTTATTTTAGTCGATAAAGCATATTGGCATGTAGAATATAATGTTATTTCTCTTTTCCAAATATGCATGTGCATATTTAATACATAAATAAATGATAAATGTATAGATAGGTGGGTGGATGGGTGTGTAGATGAGTGGAGGTTAGATAGACATAAAGAACTATTTGTTTTATCTGAATCAAAAAAAAAAACCAAAATTATGATTAAACATTAATACACCATTTTTTAACACTTAGGATTTAGTTTTTGGAACATAGTTTTGTAGCATATAAATTTCACTCTTAGTTCTCACTTCAACAATGAATAGATAACAAAGATGCTGCACTTATGGTCAATAGCTGATGTAACTTCTGTAGTTCAAAATAGCAATATTATGGTGATTAAGAAAAATATTGTGTATTATTTATTTATAAAGATAAATACACAACTTTTTATATAGAGAAAAAATAACAATAAAATACATCATTCTAAAAGCATACATATTTTATATTTATTGCATGACTGAGCTTTAATACACATTTCTAAAACTAGAAATATTTTTCAAATAAGAAAAGTAACTACCCTTAAAGTGTTTTAAATAATAACTTGGAATACTATTATGCAACTCTACACATTGATTATACAGATTATGTAAAAATATGGAAAATGTTAATGATATTATGTTAAGTGAAATAAAAATGTATACATTGTGTTTGCACACACCATGCTAATTCTAGCGTCCATTTTTTGCTTTTAATTTCATTACACCTGGAATCCTGCAACTGACACTTCGTTCAGCCTAGATAATTCCCACTCACACTTTTAGACTTTTCAGGAATCAATCACTCTTCCTGAAATATTTACACATTTTATGCTACTGTAATACCTGGTAAAGAATTTACTATTATACTTGTCACACTGCATGGTAATCATCTATGTAAAACCTCTCTTGCCTCTAGGATATTACTTTTCCAAAGGCTATAATTGCCTTTTTTCAGATTCATAGCCCCAGTACATAACACAGTGTTTGACATGGTCTTGAGCATTGTGAAGATTAATCCATTAGGTAAAACAGAGTTGCCTTCTGCAATAAAGCACCAAGCTTCTGGCAAGTAAGGCTACCACTGTTACTGCACTTATGAGTGATGTTAGAACACCTAGAGAAGACAAAAGTGATCACCCTCTACCCCTACCATCCTCTCTCAGTGCATTCCTAGAACAATTCTTTTGAAAACCATATAGTTAACTAACCTCACAGTGTATGACACCACTACAATTTTTTCTTATGTCCCAGAATGTAAGACAAGAATAGAACCAATGAATAGAATAGATTACTTGAAAAGATTAATGAATTGACAAACATGTATTCATACAAAAATTTTCTAAAGGAATGTTCATAGAAGACTTATTTATAAAAGTCAAAAAATAGAAACAGCCCAAATGATCATTAATAAAATAATGGATAAACAAGTTGTGTTACATTCCCAAAATGGCCTCCTACTGACCAATAAAAGGAATGGATCACAGATACACAAAACAATATGGATAAATGTCCAAAACTGTACACAAAACAATATGGATAAATGTCCAAAACTGATGTATGAACTGAGAAAAATAAATTGACAAAAGGGTACATCCAGTATGAATATATTTATGTAAAAATTAGACAAAAATAAAACCATCTATGGTGACATAAATCAAGATATTGATAGCATCTTGGGTTTGAAACAGGAATTGCCTGGGAAAGGGACTAGTGAACTTCCTGAGGTAATAGAAGTATTCTGTATTTTGAGAGACTTGTGGGTTACATAAGCATGTGAATTTGTCATGCCACCAGTTCTCTGTGACTTTAATATCTGTGCAATTCACTGTATGTAAATTATACCTCAATTCAATAATTGAAAGTGAAATGCAAATGTGCTTAATACGCAGAACTTGAGAAGCTTATTCTAAAGTGTATCCAGAAACATAAAAGATATAAATAGCCAAAACAATCTTAAAAAATAAATTTGTAGAACTCACACATGCGATTTTTAAGAAATGCTGTAAAGATACAGTGATCAAGACAGTATAGTATTGGGGTAAGGACGGACAGATAGATCAATGGACTATAATAGATAATAGAGAAAAAACTCCACACAAACAGGATGAATAGATATTTGAATAAATTCCAATGGGAATTTAAAGGGGAAAAGAACATGTTGTATTTCCTTTAAGTCACAAGGAATCACCTGCATATTTCTGTAAGAAATAAATATGAACCTCAAGTCTTACATCACTACACACACAAAATATAATTCAAATCTGAATCTAAGAACAAGACACCGAAACATTTTAGAACATAATTTATGCAAATATCCTTAATACTTAGAGTAGACAAGGGTTTCTCATACAATACAAAACAAAATATTAGACATAAAAGGAAAAATGCTAAATTGAGGTTTATTAACATTAAAATTTCTAATTTCTAAAGGATACCAGAAGAAAAATGAAAAGGGCATTACAGATTGGGAGAAAATATTTATATTGTGCATATCCGACAAAGTACTTACACACAGAGTATATGGAGGCTTCCTATAACTCAAGGATTGAAATAAAACAACCCAATAACAAAGGGGCTAAAGACATGAACAAGCACTTCACAAAAGAAGGTGTAAGAATGAAAAGGTGCTCAACATTAGTAATCAAAAGGGAAATTTCAATAAGATATCATTTCATATCTAGAATGGCCAAACTAAAAAAAACTAACAATGTATAAAGGGTATAAAGCAACTGAAAATTTCACAAATTACTATAAAATTTGTGAGTGTAGAGAACTTTTGGAAGTTCATTAAAAAGTTAAACATATACCTACCATATGACTTAGCAATTCCACAGCTACTTACTTAACTAAGAAATAAAAGCTGGCGTCTGCAAAAAGACCCCTACAAGAATAGTTATAGATGCCTTAATCATAATAGACAAAAATAGAAAAAAAATAAGCACCAGAGAAAAAAGTCAAATGTCCATCAGCATGAAAATGAAGAAATAAATTGTGACTAAAATGAACACTTTTCTGTTGTAAAATGGGACAGTATATTGATGTTTGCCTTATATGGAAGCATTTCAAAAATATGATGGAAAACAGAAGCAGGCACAGAAGAATTTGATTGTCTATATAATATCATCAAGAACAGGCAAACCTAATCAATGATAGTAGATATCAAAATTGTAGTCTCTCCTGATAATGGTGGAAATTGACAGGGATGGATAGTAGGACAAATCTTGTGACCAAGGAAAAGTTCTATATCTTGATTTGAATGGTGGTTATTTAGGTATACACACTTATGAAAACTTAATAGACAATATGCAATTATCTGTACATTTTATCATCTGTAAATTATATCTCCATAAAAATTAATATACTGATTACACGTGTTTTTTTTCTTTTATTTCTGCAGAATATGTTGAGTCCCTATTTTTTTCAATTACTTAAAAAAATAAGTACAGTCATGCTGAGCATTACTTTCAATTAAAAGGATAAGTGAAGTTTCCTTGTTTCCCATCTTTATCCATCTTGTTCCTGTTAAAGGTCACTTTTAATTTTTTTTTAAGATAATGGTTTTAGTTGATATATATTAATGCTGCTATTTTAGAAATCTAGCTAGAATAACCATAGTCAATCCAGGGTTAGTTTTTCTCTGTGCTTTTTTTGGTGATTTTTTTTCTTTGGTTAAGTATTATTTTTGTCATTTAAGAGCCATAGTATCTGCAATCTCCAAACAGAGTAAACTTTTATTTATTCCTTTCTCTGCTTCTATAATGCATTTGCTTTTGGAGAAACTAATATTTCACATAACTAATCAGAACCAAGATGACATGAAATTTGGGGTGAGTTAGTTATATGAGGCCTCTCTACAAAAGAGTTAAAACAGTGCAGAAAGGAAGTGTGGAAGGAACTAAACTATTCATAAACCTAGAGACAACTCTGGCATGAAGCAAATTTTGGAAACTGAAAGTTTTTACTTAATGAGGCTTGAATGATTAACAAGTAGTATAAGGTTATGGAATGAATACATGTTGTCTGTGCAGTATAAAAGACTAAGATTTAACCTTAGTTTTGTCATTTATTAATTGTGTAACCTCTCTACCTTTCAGATATATTGACTATACATTAAGGCTAATAATATTCCTATTTGACACCTGTGGATGTTAAATGCAATACTAAATGTAAATGAATTGGCACATAGTAGAATCTATATAAATATTAATTCCCTTTTCCTTTACCTGGATGAGGTAGTCAAGAGTCAGTGGGAAGACAACTTGTAGAGACACAGGGTGTGGATCTGATGTTTAAGCTGAATATAGATTGGTCCACATAATTTAGCCTGAAGTACAAATTGACAGTAATATAATCAGATGGGATGTGCAGGAGATAAGTGTACCAAGTCTTTGGCTTAAGGTTTTCCCTTCATCTCTGGTTTCTGACTTTTAAAATAACACTGAAGTTTTTATTTTAATATAAATTTAGACTAAGGAAAATACAAACTATAAAATATTCAATAGATTAGTTGAAGTGCTTGAAATACATGCCAAAGTTTCTGAAGTAAATTATGGCTTTCAAAATAAGCTTAGGTTTAAAAATAAAGATATTTTGCACCAGAACTTCCAAGCAAGTCTCAAAAAGCCATAAACCTTTTCACTGCAGAATTACTTCTGGCCACATTTGCCAACACCGTTTTCTCTTCTTTCTGGCCATGCCAATCTCTTCCTTGTGATTCTTAGATAGCTTTCCACATTAGAGAAATCCCTAATTTGCTTCGTAAAAATGAGTTCCCAGAAAAATGGAAATCATAGAACACAGAAAAAGTAAGCTTATAAGTTTACTACAGTAATTTGAGTTGGTGCAGACATCAGTCATTCTTGGTCCTTAAACAGTGAGAAAGGGAAGCAACCAAGGGATTGGACGAGCTCCAGTTTCCATGGAAGGGCAAAAGTTGAAAGTGATCTGGTTATAGAGATGCCAAGGAATGGGGACTACTTAAGCACCATGTCTGTAGCAGTGCATTACCACGTCTGTAGCAGTGCATATTTTTTCCCAATCCATGATAGACTGAAGCATTTGTAAAACTGAACAGAAATTAATTATTAAAAAAGCATCATGCATTTAAATGTATTAATGGCAATGTCCAAATACTCTAAACTTTTCCAAATACTTATATTCAATTGCTGTACTTAATCTGAGGTAGGAAACAGATCAATGACCGACATTAGTCCATGACCCACAACTTGAGTAATACTGGTCTATAAAACATATTAGTCTGAATCAATGGTGAGTGAGTAAAAAACCTCTTTTAAAAAAGTAAACAAGGGCTTCCCTGGTGGCGCAGTGGTTGAGAATCTGCCTGCTAATGCAGGGGACACGGGTTCGAGCCCTGGCCTGGGAAGATCCCACATGCCGCAGAGCGGCTGGGCCCGTGAGCCACAACTGCTGAGCCTGCGCGTCTGGAGTCTGTGCTCCGCAACGAGAGAGGCCCGCGCATCGCGATGAAGAGTGGCCCCCGCTTGCCACAACTGGAGAAAGCCCTCGCACAGAAACGAAGACCCAACACAGCCAAAATCAATCAATCAATCAATCAATCAAACATACGCATCTGATTCAAGATCCTCATTAAAAAAAAAAAAAAAAAAAAAAAAAAAAAAAAAAAGTAAACAAAAAGCAAAACAAAAATTTGATTTGTAGTGTTTGCCAATTTTTATAATAACAACATTCCTCCGTGGTTGATATCTAGCTACCAATATGATGTCACTGAATGCACAGTTGAGAAGAGAAGAGCAGAATGCACTCTAGAGCCTCTTGAAGACTTCACTGGTTTAATACTAATTCAAGTAATGGTCAGCAGAAGTTTTATAGCCCATCTGTTACATCAGTGAAGAATGTGGCAGTTGAATTTTGGGGAGTAAGATCCCAAGGCACACATACTTTTGCTGGGGAATGTGTTTGTTCTTACGAGATTCCATGACTAAGCAAGTTACTCTGTGCTGTATGCCTGGGGAGAGACAGAAGAAAGATTACCAACCTCATTTGGAAGTGGGTAGAGTCAGGGAGTTCAGGGAAACAGTACTATTAGAAGGGGATTAGAGGTATTCATTAGAGAAGTTGGTTAGAACCAGAGTATTTTATGTGTCAGATGTATTCTACTCTCCTAACATGCAGAATCTTGTTTACTTTTACCTTAAAACATGAGTTGGATATTGTTGTCCTCATTTAGCAGAATTACCCAAAACTAAGAGGATTTAAATTTGTTCATGATCTCAAAGCCAAAAATGATGAAGCTGAGACTTGAGAAGTCTGACTCCAAAGCCCCAAATCTTGACCTGTAACTTAACGCTTACTTCTTAGGATGTAGCCAAAAAAGAGGGAGATGTTGAAAGGAGGGTTTTTGCTTTAAGTGTCTTTAGTTCTCACGGTTCAGTGAAGATTCTTTAAGGGCCTTATGGAAACCCAACAAATAATAGCCTATTGCAATTCACCAAACCCAGGTTAAGTCAGTTGCTGATTGATGTGGTTATTGCAAACATCTCTATGCCTTATTCTTCCAACAGTAAACTGGGAATGATAAATAGTAACTATATTAAAGGGTTGTTTGGATTTAAATGAGATAGTAATTGTACACATCCCTTGATGATTGTCAGTAAGTTAATAAATATTATCTTTTTAATCATTATGCTGATTATCAGCTTAGAAATTAGGCTGTCTTGAAAGGTAGGGAAATGAGTGCTGCTATAGCTTTGCCTTTCATGTCTTTAAAATGGAGTGTTAGATGTATTCTTCCAGTGTTCTTTGTGCCTAGACCATCTAAATCATGTTCAGATCAATACGTACAATAGCCGTAGGAAGAAAGTAGCTGTAATTTTACAGGTCATTCAGGTTTGCTTCTTATTGTAAATTGTTGCTCACAAACAGAATTTTTAAAACTAAAAATCAAGACATATGGAATTATATATCATACTGGTTTATTTAAATTTTGATTGTAAACACATGACATAACGAAAGCATTCATATCCAATATTAGTGAACAATTCAGATTAAGTTAAAATAATATATGAAACACCAGGATCTTAGAGCTACAAAAATATAAATATTCTCAAAAAATTACTAGTTTTATGTTGTTTTAAGCCATTGATGAGTTCGTGGTAATGTTAAGGAGAAACCGAAAACAATTACAGTATAGAAATTCCAGTCTATCTGCTAAGCTCTTTACTAATATACTAGCTAAAATCAACCCTACGCCTTATATTAAAACAAAATAACATTGCTTAATTTTAAGCTTCTTCTTTTTCACTTTAAAAAAAATGCTCTTTTTCAGGTGCCACGTGCTTTCCTGACAAAATATATCATTGAGGGAAGTTTTCTTTTGGAAAATGATTTTCAAAGAGCTTTTGTTTCATATAACTAGCAAATATTAGGTTATGTCTTTCTTGGTGTAGTTAGATAACATTAATTTTTGATCCCTCCGTCAGTCCATAAAAGAGCCAAAATCTACAAAGCCCTCCATAACCATCATTTGCTTTTTTTGTGGCTTACTTCAAAAATATCATCAGCATCGTAAACAAAGCTGACTCCTTTTTAAATGTGTATATTGGGGTAAGAAAAAAATGGTATGATAACTGCAGGTACCATATATTTTCCTAGAAAGAATTATTTTGGTTGAAAAAAAAATCTTAGTAAACTTTTTAGTATGCAAGTCAGGCCTCAAAAGGCAAGGCTGGGAGAATGGATATGGCCACCCACAGGGGCAGTTTTCTTATGTAGAGGGATGTAGTAAACATATGGAAACCTAATAAGGTGAGAGTTCAGCAGAACAAATACTCTGATTTCTCACTTTTCCACCTTTTGATTTCCTGCTGGTGTCTTCCACTGGTTGAAGCCAGCTTGATGTTGGAGTACAAAGAAGCCCTTGCAGGCCGCCCATACATATCAGACTCCTGGGACACAGAGCAGGGTGAAAAAGATGAAGAGTGGTTCAAGAAGAAGAAATGGAAACTACTGCACAGATTGAGGGTTAAAAACTCCGCATGAGAAATTAATAGGAATACACAGATTGGGGCAAGTAGTCCAGAAAATAGAAAAAGGAAACTACAAAATGGAAGGTGGTTCTGAGCAACATACTCAAAGGCTTTGGGGGGGCTGCTGAAAACTTTGGCCAGTAAGAAATGTCTAATGGTAAAATGGCCAAAGGTCTTTTAATAATTGGGATGCATAAGATTAATTTTTGCATTATCAACCTAGTTATGTAACCTACCCTCCATATGTATGATGATACTGCTACCACCGTATCACCATATATACCTTCAGTTTAATTCTACCACATAGACTTTTATTTTAAATACCTCCCAATATGAAGCAACTTGAGAAGGAGAAATGATGGCAGTGGATGGCGAGAGGATACAAAATTTTTTTAAAAAATTAGTGAATGTAGGATCCCAGAGTTCTTCCACATTTGTAAAACAAATTTCTTCAAGAATTCTCTGAGAAATTGAGAGAAATACTGAGTAATCCTTTTCATGTGGAAGGGAGGTTGAGCTACAGTTTCATTTGAATGTCAGGGGACAGAGAACCCAGTTGACTTCTAAGGTGAACATGGATCGTGAAAATACACATCGGTATTTTCAGGTCATCTCCATATCCAGATGGTTAAAGCACTATCATTTTTTAATACAAAAGAGACACTATAAGTAAAAGTTTCTAAAATAAAATGCAATCATACTGTTTTTTTTAAATATTTTTTTTTATTATGAAAATTCTGTTAAACTCTAAAGATAAATAAAACATTATAAATATATGGCCTGAGAAAGGAAAATTCACCTTTGGATTTCTCTTTTGTTTCCAAACGCAGGGAAATATAGCTCCAAGTAAAACAAATTTTATCCACACAAGTAAGTTTTCCAGAGCTTGTAATATTGATAACTTTATTTGAAAAAATATATTTATAGAGTTGGTGACTGTGATTTTTTCAAGATCATACAAATATGCATTTAATATTGTTATACAGTTGATGATAAATGACATGATCATAATATTATTGTATTTTTATTAGCTCTTAGAGAATAAGAACGTTTCTAACATAAGATACATAAAATACCCACAGATACTTCGTAATAATTAGTTTACATACCTGTTGGTAGATGTAATAGAAATTTTTGTCCTGTGTTCCTTATTATGAGCCTGATGTTTTAAGTAGATTTAACGTAAATAACTGAAGATAATATCAATATAAGGCCAGCAGACTCTGTAATTCACTCAGAAAACATACTGCTTTAATGATCATTTCACACAGGTGCAGAGTAATCAAATATAGAGATACACTCAATAGGTTGGCAAGTTGTGGCTGTTTCTAAAATTGTAGAATTTATCTGATGAAATAGTATCTCTTCTCTTGAGAATTTATTAGCATAAAGTGATATTCAGGAGGTTTTATGTCTAAATCATCACACCAGTGATACATAGTCCAAGTAAATTTTCAAAGGAAAAAAAATTGTTTTCAAAATCAGTGTTTACCAGAGGAGTTTATAGAAGTTTAGATAAGTAGTAGCATTTAATGTCTTATTTTATTAAGTAGTGAAAAAATTTTCAAATACTAAAAATGTCTTCCTTTTTGGTTATTCTAGGAATATAGACTTTTAATCTGTTTTTTTTTAAAAAAGCCATCCCGGCATCAGTTACTGAATGTAAATGTTATAAAGATGGTGACAGCTTTATATAGAAAATATAATTTACACTCAAGGATGCTAGAGAGGAAATTTTGAAAATGGTGGTAATCATAATTTTTCTTCAGCTAACAAAGAATTCCATACTTACATAAATCTGTGTGGGAAACATTGGGAAGACAGCCATAGGTGAGAAGGCAAAATAACTCCTATAAAATTCTTAAAGAATTGAATGACAAAGTAGACCCACTTGTAAGTTCTAATGGTGATGACAGATAATCAGAGGGACTTGTACACTGGTTGTGAGTTGTCAAAAAGCTTATAGAAATAAATAATTTCTACTCTTTTAATGATATCTAAAATTTTATTAGGAAAATTTCTTCTGTAGTTTCTGTTAGACCATAGAAAGTGATTACTTATCATTTTTGTTTGAGTGGTAAAACTCTTCAAGAAAAGGTAATATTTGATGTGAATAAAATATTATCATTTATATAATTTAGGTTTCTAGAGATAAAGACTATAAGATAGAGACTTTATTTTCCTCTGTTCTCTAAAGAAATGTTCTTTTAGAATAATATGGAATTTCTCCCTCTACTGAATCATGTTTTTAAATTCATGCAATTTGGCTTCTATCCCACTTCTAATAAAAAGCATCAGTGACCTCTTGTTTATAAAATCAATCACCCTAATAGTAATAATAGTTTTTTCTTTTTCTGTTTGGGATTCTGTGCAAAATGCCTTACACACATTATGTAATTGTGAATGATTTGCATTATTTAAATATTAGATAGAATTCTCCAGTAAAGCTGTATATACCTAGAGTTTTCTTTGAGGGACTATTTTAAATTACTATTGAATTTCATTTTTTTTGTCATAGGTCTACTTAAATTTCCTATTTCTTCTTCAGTCAGTTATGGTAATGTTTTCTAGAAAATTTTCCAGTTAATCTAAGTTGTCTATTTTGTTGGCCTCATAAAGTTGTTCAGATTACTTTGTTATAATCCTTTCATTTTTTATAACATCAATAGTGATGTCCCCTCTTTAATGCCTGAATTTTTTTAAAAATTATTAGCACCTTTAATTATTATTTATTTGTTTATTTATTTATTGGGCTGCGTTGGGTCTTCGTTTCTGTGCAAGGGCTTCCTCTAGCTGCAGCAAGCGGGGGCCACTCTTCATCGTGTGTGCGGGCCTCTCACTATCGTGGCCTCTCTTGTTGCGGAGCACAGGCTCCAGACGCACAGGCTCAGCAGTTGTGGCTCACGGGCCTAGTTGCTCCGCGGCATGTGGGATCTTCCCAGACCAGGGCTCAAACCTGTGTCCCCTGCATTAGCAGGCGGATTCTCAACCACTGCGCCACCAGGGAAGCCCTGCCTGATTTTTTAATTACTGTCTTTTTTATCTTTTTTTCCTTAGTCGATCTAGTTAAAAGTTTCTAAATTTTATTGCTTTTTTCAAAAAACACATGTTTGGTTTCATTGATTTTCTCTCTTGGTATATTTCTTTAATTTCTGTTCTAATTATATTATCTCTTGCCTTCTGCTAGTTTTTGCATTAGTTTGCTCTTTTTTTTTCTAGTTTCTCGTGGTGGAAGCTTAAGATATTTATTGAGATCTTTCCTCATTTTTTTTTTAACTGAGGTATTTAAAGCTATAAATTTTCCTCTAAGCATAATTTAGCAGCATCCCATACATTTTGATATGTTGTGCTTTTGTTTTCTGTCATCTCACAGTATTTTCTAATTTCATTTTAAATTTCTTCTTTGAACCATGAGTTATTTTTAAAAGTGTTTAATTTCTAAATATATGTAGATTCCCAAATTTCTTTTTGTTGTTGATTTCTAATTTGATTCTACTCTAGTTGCATAATATTTTGCATGGTTTTAATCCTTTGAAATATAATATATTGGGTCTAAGAAGAAAAAGGAGAAGAAGAAGGAGAAGGAAGGAATTATGGGGAGGAGGGGGAAAAGAAAATGTAGGAGAAAAATAATAATAAAGACAACCTTAATGGAATAATAGAACAGCTATATAAAAAGATGGAAAGATAACTTTTTATGAAGGATGTTCTTAATGCCACAAAACAGGTGAGATTTAATGTTTTACATAACTGAAAGAGTTAAATGCATTAACTGTGTTTTAATACACTATAAATATGACATTTTGGTGATGTCAAAGGCCATACTAAGTGAACATGTGGAGTTTAACCCAATTACAATGAATTTATTAATGTCAAGGTATATTTTAATTTATATAATTTGAAAATATTTTCACTTTATTATAGGATAAAGATTCAACCTCACTAATTAAAAAATGAATAACATTTTAATAATATTACAAAGAATATTAATTATATGGAATGATTATTCTTCTTAGGAAAGAATAACAGTTTATTCAAGTGTCTGTATTCACTTTCCAGTGGGGTAGATTTGTTTTCACTGTCTCCAGTAAATATAAAAAACACAATATCCTAAGGATTGTAAATGTAATGCTTAGTAAGAAAATAATTTACCTTCCAAATAAAATGATTTAAAGAGCACTGCTACTTTAAAAGAATGGGAATGTAGATATAATTGTCTAAAGAAAACCCCAGGGAGATTTTTATATGACCTTCCTTTAAATAAAATATATGTAAGTTTATGATGGCATAATGATTTTTCTAATTTTTTTATTCAATATTATTTAATGACTAAACCTTCCTGACTATACAAAATTGTAATTAGGCAAACTATATCACTATACAATTTAGCTTCCACCATGATCCCTTTTTCTTTTTGGAACTTACTGCTTTTATTCCATTTCTTTTGAAGCTTATCTAGCAAATCAGATGCTGAGCATTTGTAATGGAGTAGCAACAGCAAGTTTATCAAGTTAGGGCAAAGGAACCATTCAGAATTTATTTACAAGGGCTCCACTGATGTTCCCGAAACTATGAAACCTCTTATGTAGGTGAGAAAATAGTTCTATCTTCTGTGGCCTCTGTCGACAATAGGACTAATTAATGCTAATGATGAGAAAATAGTTCTATCTTCTGTGGCCTCTGTCAACAATAGGACTAATTAATGCCAATGATGAAGGCTATCTTTGCTTGAGGCACTTGTTTACTCTGCCACTAGAATAGAGGCTACCACAATTATTTCGGTAATTGGTTTATTCAGTCAAGTTTAAAAGGGAAATGTTATACACATATAGAAATATTTCACCAACTTTATGAGTGGAATAATAAAAAAGCCATGCTGAATTAGACCAAAAAGCTATAGTTGATAAATAATTTAGAATAAGATCAACATTTCCCCCTATATAAAATAATAGTTCTAAAATTTAAAAAAAATCCCAGTTTATGTTAATGGATATTTGAGCAGCTTCCACTCTTCATCCCAATTTGTGAGAATTTTTTCAAATTTGACAGGTCTCTAGGCAACCTGAGACCTATATAGGTCAATGTCGTTCTAACATGTAAGTCATCTTCTTAGCGTATTTCCACCCAACTTCTTTAATCAAGGAAACACTCATACCTGGGTCAGACATATAATTGACCTTGAACAATAGTGGCTGCCCTAAACATCCCTGTGAAAGTGTAAGGTTATCATTACTCAGGTTGACAAAAATCCCCACATATATTCATTAACACTTCATGGTTTTCTAATAATTTTATTTTAAAAAATGAATACCTGAATGCATACTCTTTAGAGCATTTTCAGTGTCTGTTAGAAAGTTTCAGCTATGTTATTATAAACATAATATAAAAAGGAAACCATCAATAAGTTCTATTAAGACATAAATCTTTTGCATTCCAAAAGTGTCGACCCTCAGCTAACTTAAATTTCTTGATTTGGCTTGGAAAGCAGTTAGGTTGAACTATTCTTTACTAACTTAAATTTGTATGTTAAATTTCATTATGATCTGTCTTATGATGTCAAGACATATTCATGAGGGAAGCAGTACTTCCATAGGGATAATACAAACTTTTGGACATGTTAATGTAGAAAATAAATATCATGGTGAAACAGAAATGTTAAGTTCTTAAAGCTTAAATTTTCTGGGAAAGCCCAAACCTTAAGTGTGGAAAAATGTGTTGAAGTCTAAGACTCAGCAAAAAGGACAATACTTCCTCTCTGGGGGACAATATTGTTCTTTATTTCAAATTCCCCTTAAAATGTAAGTTTTTCCGTGATGATGCAATAATCAGAACTTAATAACAAGGGACTACAATATTTAACATTCATATTCTTAGCAACAATTTAGGTATGTAACATTCTACTAATTATAAAATTAATTTTGAAAGCAAATACTCACAAATAGGCCTGTCACACACACATAATGCCTTTATATCATATGTATTTGGTAGTTAAAATCAATTAAATAAACTGTTAAATTATATTTGAACTCCATTTTTCAGCAAAAGCCCTTGTAGAGATCTAAAGGATGAAGATTTAATTTAGGTTTCTCACACTCCTTTGAATTCCGTTTCAGATAATGGTAATGTGTGCAGAGCTGACCTCCAGTTCCTGTCCTGCTCCCTTTCTTTTCCCATTTCAGGCTCCATGACAAATCATGTGGTCTTTTGTACACATATTTAGAACCCCAGCCCACAGGTAAAGGCCCAATCCACATACTGCATAGACGCCCCTTGACAACTCTTTGGACGTTGGGTTGTTCAGAGGGGATTTCTGTCTCTCTTATGGGTACTAAGTACAAATAAAGGTGCTGCACATTATATCTAAAACAAATATAAGAAGACTCTGAAAGATAGAGAAAAGAATGCAGACCCACTACAGATATTAGGACCCAAGAACCAACATAGTAGTCAGTTGCCTGGGTTTTCTGTCTCATACACTCCAGACTTGGAGCTGAAGAAGCAGGCAAACTGGAAATGTCAGCTGATATAGAACAAAAATGTCCTCATAGAGTCCTGCTTTCTATGGCCAAGAAACCCAGAAAGGGGTGTCCTCGAAAAGCAGAAAACTTTTAGATAATAACAACTCTAGACAAAAATTATTGGGGAAGGGGAGACCTCTGTGTGTGTGTGCACCTTTGTGCACACACACCTGCATGTGCACGTGTGCACACATGCACACTCTTGGTCGGGAAGGGGGAGAATGGGGAGCGTTCTAAGAAGAAACAGAGTGCGACCCTTCTAAAGCATGGAATTTGGAAGAGGAGTTCCTCCTATACCATTGTTTAATGGCAGAATTAATTAATTAATAATAAGCAGCCTCCAGTATTTGTTTGGCAAATAAGCAATGTCTTTCTTGGTCAACATCAGTGTGTTCCTTTTGACCTTCCATGCATGGCTGCAAGATGGCTATGGCAGTCCTACACAGGGAAAAATATTGCAGTAGTGAAAGAGTATCTCTGCATCTGCACATTATTGTTATTAGGGTAAAAAGGTTGTTCTGAAGCATACAAGTCCAGGTGCTGGAATTATTTCCCCAGAAAGTACAAAGTTTGTGATGAATATAGGGAAACCTCTTTAGCTAGGTAGAAGAACTTGAGAGGATTGGGATAGGTTGCAAATAGCATTGGTTTAACTACACCACAATGTCTATAGCAAGCTGTATGAATATAGCTTCCTTTGTTAACCATTACATATGTCTTCTAATCCATTGTGGTTCACTCTTAATTCTATAAATTGATGAGTGTGTTCTGAAATAGCAGATTCCACCTCCAATCAAGAAGGCAGGAGTCCCAGTGGAAGCAGATCAGTCAATCAAAAATGTTTTCCTGTATCTGTGCTAGCCTCATGGGACTTTGATATCACAGTGGCATTTAATCTCTATTCACCAGGATCTAGAGGATACATGCTTTTATCCCTAATCTTCCAAAAGTCAAAGACCCACTGGAACATATATATTAACATACTTAGTGGCATCTTAGTACTTTATTACTCAGGCGAAAATTGCCAGCTTCCTTCACTCACAACTTTTTTCACCGTGCCTCATGGAGTCCTCAAACTGATGCAAATCCATTATGCTTACTTCAAAGTATACATAAAATACTACCTTTTCACTCTTGCCTTACATTAAACCTGCCCTACCACCTCCCTGAGAACACCACTATTTCTGCTCTTACTTCTTCAATACCCAAAGCATGAATTGGCTTGTACACAATGGTGGCATTTTCCTAAATAAGCACTGCAAAATCTAGATAATTTAATTTTCATTCTTCTAAAGCACTTTTTTCTTCTTTAAAGTTTATGTCAATTGATTTTGCAATCTAGCCTACTTCATTGTAAATAATAACTACCTTGCCAAACATATTTCATTAAGATTTTAGCATCTGAAAATCATTGAAATTTCCACAGTTCAAATCAACACTGGCTATTCTTTTTTATCTATTTAAAAATAAAATAAGTAATGCATACACATGGAAATAAAAACCATAGCAGTACAGAAAAAATTCTAACCTGCTTAGTCTAGTCTAATTCTTTGTAGATATATATAGATTAACTCTTCTCTTTATATTTCCTTCACTGATTACCTTAACGATCTTAGAAAATAGCTTTACACACTTCTTTCCTGAATAATCAACTTTAAGTTAACTTGACATGTCATTAGCTAATGTTAATTGCTACTTTTACTTCACAGACAACTCAGGAACTTAGCATATTATACTCTATGGACACCACTCGAATTTACATACAATTCTGATCTTAGGTTTTAAATCTATTTTATTTTAAACTTATCAAGACATTATAGGTATTGCTTTTTAGAGATATTCTCATTTTTTTTTTCAATTTGTCTTTATTTTTTTCCTGCATCTCTGAATTTTCACTTCAGAATATTTCCGTTCTACTCATAATGTACTCTTTATTATTATATTTAAAAATGTTTATTGGAATATAGTTGCTTTATAAAGTTGTGTTAGTTTCTACTGTACAGCAAAGTGAATCAGCTCTACATATACATATATACCGTCTTTTTTGGGTTTCCTTCCCATTTAGGTCACCACGGAGAATTGACTGGAGTTCCCTGTGCTATACTGTAGATTCTCATTAGTTATCTATTTTATACATAGTATCAATAGTATATATATATCAACCTCAGTCTCCCATTCACCCCACCCCTCCCTTTCCCCCTTGGTCTCCATACGTTTGTTCTCTGCATCTGTGTCTCTGTTTCTGCTTTGCAAATAACATCGTCTATACCAATTTTTTTTCAGATTCCACATATATGTGTTAATATAAGATATTTGTTTTTTCTCTTTCTGGCTTACTTCGCTCTGTGTGACAGTCTCTAGGTCCATCCATGTCTCTGCAAATGACCCAACTTCTCCTTTTTCATTTCTAATTTTATTGATTTCAGTCCTCTCCCTCTTTTTCTTGATGAGTCTGGCTAATTGTTTATCAATTTTGTTTATCTTCTCAAAGAACCAGCTTTTAGTTTTATTGATCTTTGCTATTGTTTCCTTCATTTCTTTTTCATTTATTTCTGATCTGATCTTTATGATTTCTTTACTTCTGCTACCTTTGTTTTCTTTGTTGTTCTTCTTCTTCTTTCTCTAATTGCTTTAGGTATAAGGTTAGGTGGTTTATTTGAGATTTTTCTTGTTTTTGAGGTAGGTTGTATTGCTATAAACTTCCCTTTTCGAACTTCTTTTGCTGCATCCTATAGGTTTTGTGTCATAGTGTTTTCATTGTCATTTGTTTCTAGGTATTTTTTTATTTCCTCTTTGATTTCTTCAGTGATCTCCTGGTTATTTAGTAGCATGTTGTTTAGTTTCCATGTGTTTGTGTTTTTTACAGTTTTTTTTTCCCCTGTAATTGATTTCTAATCTCATAGTGTTGTGGTCAGAAAAGATGCTTGATATGATTTCAATTTTCTTAAATTTACCGAGGCTTGATTTGTGACCCAAGATGTGATCTATCCCGGCGAATGCTCCGTGTGCACTTGAGAAGAAAGTGTATTCTGCTGCTTTCAGATGGAATGTCCTATAAATATCAATTAAGTCTATCTGGTCTAATGTGTCATTTAAGGCTTGTGTTTCCTTATTAATTTTCTATCTGGATGATCTATCCATTGGTGTAAGTGGAATGTTAAAATTCCCCACTATTATTGTGTTACTGTCGATTTTCCCTTTTATGGCTGTTAGCATTTGTCTTATGTATTGAGGTGCTCCTCTGTTGGGTGCATAAATATTTGCAATTGTTATATCTTCTTCTTGGATTGATCCCTTGATCATTATGTAGTGTCCTTCCTTGTCTCTTATGACAGTCTTTATTTTAATGTCTATTTTTTCTGATATGAGTATTGCTACTCCATCTCTCTTTTGATTTCCATTTGCATGGAATATCTTTTTCCATCCCCTTACTTTCAGTCTGTATGTGTCTCTAGGTTTGAAGTGGGTCTCTTGTAGACAACATATATATGGATCTTGCTTTTGTGTCCTTTCATCCAGTCTGTGTCTTTTGATTGGAGCATTTAGTCCATTTACATTTAGGGTAATTATCAATATGTATGTTCCTATTACCATTCTCTTAATTGTTTTGGGTTTGTTTTTGAAGGTCTTTTTCTTCTCTTGTGTTTCCTGCTTAGAGAAGTTCCTTTAGCATTTGTTGCAAACCTGGTCTGGTGGTACTGAATACTCTTAGTTTTTGCTTGTCTGTAAAGCTTTTGATTTTTCCATCAAATTTGAATGAGAGCCTTGCTGGGTATAGTAATCTTGGTTGTAGGTTTTTCCCTTTCATCACTTTCAATATATCCTGCCACTCCCTTCTGACCTGTAGAGTTCCCACTGAAAGATTAGCTGATAACCTTACAGGAATTCTCTTGTATATTATTTGCTGCTTTTCCCTTGCTGCTTTTAATATTTTTTCTTTGTATTTAATTTTTGTAATTTGATTAATATGTGTCTCAGTGTGTTTCTCCTTGGGTTTATCTTTTCTGGGACTCTTTGTGCTTCCTGGACTTGACTGACTATTTCCTTTCCTGTGTTAGGAAAGTTTTCGGCTATAATCTCTTCAAATATTTTCTCAGACCCTTTCTCTTTCCTTCTTCTTTTGGAACCCCTTATAATTTGAATGCTGGTGGGTTTAATATTGTCCCAGAGGTCTCTGAGACTGTCCACAATTCTTTTCGTTCTTTTTTCTTTATTCTGCTCCACAGCTGTTATTTCCACCATTCTATCTTCCAGCTCACTTATCTGTTCTTCTGCCTCAGTTATTTTGCTATTGATTCTTTCTAGTGTATTTTTAATTTCAGTTATTGTGTTGTTCATCACTGTTTGTTTGTTCTTTAGTTCTTCTAGGTCCTTGTTAAATGTTTCTTGTATTTTCTCCATTCTATTTTCAAGATTTTGGATCATCTTTACTCTGAATTCGTTTTCAGGTAGATTGCTTATTTTGTCTTCATTTATTTGATCTTGTGGGTTTTTACCTTGCTCCTTCATCTGCAACATATTTCCCTGTCTGCTCATTTTGTTTAATTTACTGTGTTTGAGGTCTCCTTTCTGCAGGCTGCAGGGTCATAGTTCCTCTTGCTTCTGGTGTCTGCACCCAGTGGGTGAGGTTGGTACAGTGACTTGTGTAAGCTTCCTGGTGGGAGGGACTGGTGTCTGCATTCTGGTGGGTGGAGCTGGATCTCTCCCCTCTGATAGACAGGGCCACATCAGTTGGTGTGTTTTGGGGTGTCTGTGGGCTTAGTATGACTTTAGGCAGCCTGTATGCTGATGGGTGGGTTTGTGTTCCTGTCTTGCTTGTTGTTTGGCATGGGGCATTCAGCCCTAGAGTCTGCAGTCAGTTGGATAGTGCTGGGTTGTGGAGTTGAAATGGAGACCTCCAGGAGAGCTCTTGCTGATTAATATTCTCTGGGGCCAGGAATTCTCTGGAGTTCCAGCATCCTGGATTTGGCTCTCCCACATCAGAGACTCAGGCCTGACCCCCGGCCTGGTAAGAAAGACCCTGCAAGCCACACGGCCTGGCAAAAATGGGGGGAAAAAAAAGAAGAAAAAAGCGCAGGAGGAAAACAAGTGAAAACAAACAGATATAAAAAACCCAAGACAAATAGCAAAGACAAAAACAAGCAGACAGCAACAGCAACAATTAAAAACAAACAAATGAACAGATAGACAAAACCCTAAATGGTAAAAACAAAACTAAACAAACAAAAACAAAGAAACAAACACACACACATACAAAATAAGAAACAAAAACAAAAACAGACAACAACAACAAAAAAAAGAGAACAACCAGACAAAAAAATCCCCAAACGAAATCAAACAATTAAAAACAAAACTAACAAAAATAAAAAACAAAACAAAAGCAGAATGCAAACTGAAGGAAAAAGCAAAGAAAACAAAACAAACCCAAAAACAATAAAAAAAGATAAGAACAAATAGAACAAAGGAAAAAAGATTAAAAAATAGAACATAGGAAAGAAAAAAAGGAAAAACCACAGAACAACAAGAAAATAATGTAGAAATAGAAATATAAAAAAATTTTAAATATATTTAAAAATTTAGAAGCTAAATAAAAATAAAAACAAATAATAATAAAAAAACAATAACAGAACAACACATAAAAAAATAGTAATAATTATATTTTCCTGGTGTCTCAGACGTCAGTGTCCTTGCCCCCACTGTGAGTCACAGACCACCTCCACCTCCTCAGGAGGCCCTCCAAAACCTCTAGGTAGGTCTCTGGTCCCTCTGTGGGCACTGTGGGGGCAGCTCAGACTCTGACCTGGCCCAACTCCCGCATATGCTAGTCCCCAAAGTCCACAGCTGCTGGAGCTAGACTGGTTTTAGTTTGGGGAACACTCGTTCATTCAGGTATTCCATAGATGCAGGGTTTACCAAACTGATCACGAGGATTTAATCTGCAGTTTGTGCAGCTGCATGGAAAGATTTTTGTTCCTCTTCGTTAGTCACCCTGCCCCTGGGGCTCAGCTGTGGTTTTAGCCCCACCTCTGCATGTGGGCCACCCACAGGAGTCTGCTCCTGAGGCTGCCCTGGATCACTGGGGTCTGTCTCAGTGAGGACAGGGCATGGAGGTGGCACGACTGCCTGGACACGGGGGCTCCAGTGGTGACAGGTGCACGGGAAAGCCAGCAGTCATGGGCTTGAGAGATCCAGCCCTAGAGGGAGTCTTTCCTAGTGCCTGGCAGCCGGCTCAAGAAGGCCAGCCCTGGTGGGGGCTTTTCCTAGTGCCTGGCAGGGCAAAGGGCCAGCACATGGGGAGAGAGAGGCTACAATGGTGGCTCCACTCCCTGTGTGTCACTCAACAGTGGCGTCTTACTTCTATGGCATTCTGGGTTTCCTCCATAAGCATTCCCAGTTGTGGATTTCCTCCCTACCATCCCCTCAGGCTGTCTCCTCACAGCCAACAGCAGTCCCCCCACCACAGGTTTGCTCTCCAGTCCCCACCTTCCAGCTCTCAGCCCCTGTGTGCACCAGCAGACACATGTCCCAGTCTCGGGTATGCAGGGCTGTGGCATGGACCATCTGTGTAAGTCTCATTCTGTCCTGTCTGCCACAGAACAGCCATTTTACCTTCCTCCAACAGCCTTAGTTGCTCCCCTTCTGTTCCAACTGATTTCCATGTCAGTGACGGGGCTTCCCTGGATTCAAGAACCTCACCTCTGCTTCAGCTTCCCCCCAGGGGCACAGATCCCATCCCTCTTCCTCACCTCTTCTTTTTCCCTTCTTTCTTTCATCCTACCCAGTTATGAGAGGATCTTTCTCATACTTTCCAGTGTCCAAGGTCTTCTGCTAATATTCAGCCAGTGTTCTGTGAGAACTGTTCCATCTATAGATGTATTCCTAATGCATTTGTGGAGAGAGATGAACTCCCCGTCCTCCTACTCCTCTGCCATCTTGGTTTCTCTGTCTCTTTATTATTTTTTAATAAATTCTTTTGGTGATAAACTATCTGTGTTTTTGTCTAAAAACTTATTTATTTCATTTATATTTTGGAAGTTATCTTTACTGTATATATACATAATTATAAATTAGCAGTTATTTTCTCTTCCATTGTCTTCTGCTCTCTATTGTTTCTTTTGAGAAATCATCTGATATCTAATTGTAGTTTCCTTGAAAATAAATTGTCTTTTTCAGGGGTAGGGGTATTGGAATGCTTTTAGATATTTGATTATATCTTTCATTTTTAGGAGTATCATCAGGACCTTATATTATGATAAGGCCAGGTAAGGTAAGTATTTATTTATCTTGTTTAAGGTTTTTAGAGTTTCTTGAATGAGTGGTTTGATTTCTTTTACAATTTTTGAGAAAGAAATCCCATTCATTATCTCTTCAAATATTGCTTAGGCCTTATTCTATTTATTCTCTTCTTCAGAGCTCCATTTAGAATTTAATTAGACCCCTAAATCTCATATATTTTCTTCTATTTTGTCAATCATTTTATTTATTTATTTATTTATTTATTTATTTATTTATTTATTTATTTATTCACTTCAACTCGTATTTAATTCCAATAGTACACAAAGCCTGGTGGTAGATCCTAGTAATAAGAGTAATTAATCAAGAAACAGAACAGAATCACAGTAACCCACGTAAAGCACTCTTTTTGATGAAGTTCATACTGAACTCTTTCTCTGTCAGTTGCATATTCTTCCCCTCTCTGATGTCCCAGAAATCCTTTATTTCAGAACTGTAGAATGTTCAGTTGCAGAAAAATGGGATACTAAGAATAGTAGGTGTCAAATAATTTTATCTTCTTCTTTCTTATTCTGGATAGTTTTTCAAACCTGTCTTTCATTCACTATTTCTCAATTCATCTTCCTCAAATATGTTGTTAAATGCATACATTGATTTTTTAATTTTACATAGGATGTTTTCAATAGTAGAAACTATCATTGTTGATGTTGAGTTTGTTTTTAAAAATAGTTTTTAGTATTCTACTAAAGATCTCCTGACCTTTGAGAGTATTAGGCATGGTTATTTTAAGTTATATATCTGTTTTTCTCTTAGCTTTTATTAACATTTCATATCCCCTCTTGTGCCTAAGTTTTTAAGTTTATGCAGGATATTAAAGAGAAATTGTGCAAATAACTTGAGGATTGAACAAATTTTGTCTTTCTTCAGAAAGGATTTATCTATATCTGTATATATATATCTATCTACTTAATTTTTTTAAACTGTGTCAGAGGACTAGCAGCTTTAGCTACCTAAGTTCCCTCGAACACAGTTATAGGTATTGAGACAATTTGAATGTGAGCCTAGTCCATGCAAGGAATAGATTATGTCTGGTTTACCCTTATTCCTAGGTATATTCTTTTGGATACCCCCCCCAGGCCCACCCCCCCGCCACACACACACAAAACATAGGGTTTTTACCAGGTATCACTGTCCTTGGCTGACATTAAACTATAATTTAGTTCCCCTAACTCCATGAGTTTGTCCAAATCTTTGCACTGTTTCTGAGCCTTTAATTTTTCTCTCCTTTTATTTCAGAAACCCCTGTCTATAGTACTATCAACAGAAACTTCTTTCACAGTAGAAATGTTCTCTGTCTACACTTTACAATGTGGTAACCACTGACCTCATGTGATTTTTGAGCAATTGACATGATACTAGTACGTTCCAAGGAGCTAAACTGTTGTTCTCATTAAATTTAATTAATTAAAATTTAAATACCCAATATGAAGCTAGTGGCTGCTCTATTGGGTAGCAGTTTTAGGGGGAAAGTGTTCCAAAATGCTAGAGTTTTATTTCTGAGTTTTCTTCTACTTGGAAATCTCATCTTCATAAATTTTCACAGCCTTATTAGCTGTGAATTCCCTTCAAGTAGTTTTAAGACCATATTTTGCCTAGATTTTCTAGTTTTTTGTTTGTTTTGAGCAGAAGGGTTGATACATGTTAACAAGTCTGCCATTTACAGAAGCAGAAGCTTTCCTTACTCATTACCTTCATACATTTAACAATAAAATCAAACTTTTGTTTGGTTATTTATTTTATACTATATCTCTTGACTGCTGGCAGTGTAATGTTATCTGCCTTGCTTCTACCATTTCTCTTGACTCTTAGACATTCTAATGACTGTAAATAATGTAAATTGCTTTTACAATGCAGACATTTATAACATTAGAATTCTGTTTTATGGTTATAATGAAACTTCTAATTTTCTCTTTTATATTTTTGAAAATTATAAAAAATAGCATATAGTTTTACCACATTATAACTGAATATGTATGATTCCATGGATAACAGATAATGTGATTTTGTTGATAGGGTAGGGGGAGATATAATCACATCTCATTCATGGGAGAATGTTCCAAATATTTCTCCCTCTCCCTCTCTCTCACATACACACAAATTTCCCACAATTGGTCAGTTGCTCACATCAGACCCTATTTCATTTTTTTTTCCACAGTTGCACCACTGCTTTCCTATACGTGTGTGTGTGTATATATATTTATATATATATTTATATATATAAATATATATATATATTTATATATATATGTATATATTCTGGCATTTCTGGTATTTCTAATTGTTTTTATGTTAGATATATTCTTTTTCAATAATATTTGAATTTTATTTTGTTATAACTATAAGCATTATTTTCAGTGTTCATTTTCAGATTTTTCATGCCATGGTTTTTCCATTCTTCACAACTAATTTCTGATTTATTCACTGAGAAGCAGACTAATATCTTCTTTTAAGTAATTTTTTTCAGTCTTTTTTATGCCTTTACACATCATACACACATTTTCTGGCTTTAAATTGGGATATTGAGATTGCCATATACACACTACTATATATAAAATAGATAACAAATAAGAACCTACTGTATAGCACAGGGAACTCTACTTAATACTCTGTAATGACCTATATGGGAATAGAATCTAAAAAAGAGTGGATATATGTATATGTATAACTGATTCACTTTGCTGTACAGGAGAAACTAACACAACACTGTCAAGCAACTGTACTCTAATAAAAATTAATTAAAAATAAATAAGATCTTAAGGATGCATCAATTCTCTCAGGTTCTGTAGCTATAGTTTTATTATCTTCTGACTTTTAAAGAGGGCAAACTTAGAAATTAAGCAGCTGGATTTTTCTTGTCTTTTTGGCTGGTTAACCAGTTTTGATTTTTGTGTGTGTGTGTGTTTTTCCTAAGTATTTAACCTATCTTTAAAAACAAATACCTCAATTTCGCTTGAGATAGCATGCATGTTTCAAGTTGAATACTCAGATTTATTTTTGCACTTTGGAAATTTTCAGCTATTATTTATCATACTGATAAATAATATTATTTATTATACAGTGGGCTATTATACATATTATATACATATATAAGATGCTCATAATGTATATCTGAACTTTTAACATAATAGAGTCGGGATGAATATATTTTTAATTTACTTAGTAGTCGTGAGATGTTCACTTAAGCTGCCAAATATGTAGTGGATATTTTCTTACCTCTGTGCTTCATATTTAATACAATGGTTAATAGCTACCAAATATGTCTGTCTCTCTATTCTACTGGAGGGAGTGATTAACTTCTTCAAATATCTTGCAAATTTCCTTTAATTTTAATTCATATAGTAGAGCTGCTATATTAGAGTAGGGGAGAGCAAGCTATGACTTTAAAGTTCTCATGTAAAATCTAAATATGTAGGTATTTGGTGTACATGGCAAATAACTCTGACTGTAAATGTATACTTCTGATGTTTTAAAAATTATTTTACAAGATCTGTTTAAGAATTTATGCTATAATATAATGCATAGACAAAAACATAAATTTAGGGATGTGTACACGTGTATATCACTTGAATTACTTAGTGAAAGTTGAATAGACAAAATAAAGCACATTTTTTGACAAGTATGAGTTATTCTAAAACTTACTGGAATATTTCCCTATGGTATACTACCAGCTGAGAGATAAAGCCAAACCCTAAAAATTGCAGTTTATCATTTTGAAAATAACCTATTCTTAATTTTACATCTCTTTTAGTAGTGCATAGCTCAGAAAATAAACTTATACTATTTTAGAGAACTCAGTTAATGAAAACTATTTTATTAATATAAAATTAATCTTATTCATATGATCCTGGAGAAATTACTCTTTGAACCTCAGTCTTCTTATCTGAAAAATAATAGGTTTGAATTACTTGAATTCCTCAACTTTAACATTAACTTGCATCTAAAATGTATCCTTTTTACCACTGTTGGCCCACGCCCCTCAAATTCCATCATCTATCTACCTATCATCTATCTATCATCTACATATCTATACAATTATCTACCCATATGTATTGCATACACACATACCACATTTATATATGTATTATATATATTTATATATAATTTCAGCTTAAATTATCTAAACGTCCCCTTAAATGTAAACATTATATACTAGTTTTTATGCTGTGAGTATAATATAATAGGATATAGGATTATTCATAAAAATTTGACTTTATCTAAAATAAATACATAGTAGGGATTAGAAAATTTTATCACTATTTAAACAGCTTTACATGCTCTTCAATGTGTTTTATATAAACTAGAAATATTAAATCTATAGATCATGATATTTAGCTACTTTGACATAGACTGTATAGAATGCAAATACAAAATAACAATCAGCTAAAGAAAATAATTATAAAAATCACAATGTTCCTTATTCAATAATTTTGTTTTAAAATCATTTGTATGTACTTTAATAAAAGATTCTGTAAATTGCATTAGCCATTTGAGGTGCAAAACACGTGCTTTCTGTTTAATTTTCTTTTGTTATTTCCTGCCTAGTTTCTTTTAAATTTGAAAGTCTAATCGTAATTAGGTGTTATACCCTGTTAAATAGATTGAGGTTTTCTGATACAGATGGGTAATGCATCTAATTTTGAAGCTTCATTACTACTTTAGGCCAAATAATTATTTTTCTTTTATAATATGGAAATAAGCTCATGTTATTGAAATTAAATGTAACAATATAAGTGGTCTAATCTCCCACCACATATAAATCATTATTCAGTGGTAAAAAGTAGAAAAAAAAAGTTTTTTCTCATGCATTTATATTTAGTATATTTATTGTCAATAGTAACTTCTGTGGCAAACTCCTGGAAATTATCGATTCCTGCCTCCTCTTTTAAGTTGACATGTTATTAAAAATTTCTAAATCTTGACTGTGATAGGAGCTCTTTTGCTTTTTCTAGTAAATATACTCTAATGCTTTCTACAGATGTCATGTATAGTATATTCATGAAACATTTAAAAACTAAATATGGATATATTTCCCAGGATCTATTTTGCTTTGTGTGGCTTTATTTTTACATAAGCTAAACGTCATGAGTCATTCTATTACTCTGTACTGTATTCCGAGAGACTTGGCTCCTTGGTCAATATAGGACTCTCATTTTCACTTGCTACTCTTCCTTTTTCTGATTGAATGAAGCATTGCTATAGCAGTATTGGCCATTAGAGTTCACTAATCATATTAATCACAATTTCTCTTTTCATTTTGAGTGTAAATTTGCATCTTTTTCTGCCTTTATGTTAAACTATTAGAAACCTGTTATCTGCACTAAAGCAAAGAAGCCTATACTACGAGTCTAGAGAAATGTATTTTCCAAGTCCCTGATTTTACAACATTCAATTGAAATATTATTATGACTCTCATCTCTTCATCTGTAAAAGAAAGTAATGAAAAAACAAACAAAACTAACATTTTACTTTTTGTCATCATGTACCAGAAATTATGATTAGACCTTAATTTGACTTTTTACTTTATCCCCTAAATCTCATTTGCATTGTATTTAACTTGATACCACAATGATTGTGTAAGATAGAAACCATTTATACCCATTTTAATGATGAGAAAAGGAAGGCAAGGGAAGAAAACAAACAAGTGTGTACTTTCTATGATTTAATTCAGTACTTAATAATGGATGAGAATGAAATCGAAGATAAAGTTTGTTTGCCTTGTTATAAATGGTATGGTGAAGTTTTGTCTTGTTTGCTTTGTTTTTTATCTTTATTGCCCCTCCATTCATCCTGGTGTTGACATTTATAGTTCCCTCTTATTCTTTACCTCTTTCTTTACTGGATTCCTAAAATCCATGGTTAAAAATTTAGTGAAGTGTTCTGCTTATATAATTTGTGTTGAATCATTTATTTTCAAATGAAAAGGACAAGTAAATATTAGTTATTATTATTATTAGGTTGAAAATATTAATTCATATTTATACAACATGTTACTTATTCTGTAAAACAAATATATATAATGCAATTTTTTTCCTATCTACTACATAGACTCTTCAAGAAATTTAGAATATAATTATGAATACAGAAAAACATAGTTTTAAATTGAGGGAAATAATCGTGATATTTAAGTGTAGAAGTGACAAGTTTGTTGATATAAATACACTTTTCTATTTCGCAGATAAGAAACATTATTATAGAAAAGATCTTTTTATTACAAAATAGTTCTTTACCTTTAGTCCCACAGCAAAGCCCCGGGGATAGAGAAATCTTTCAAATATACTTAAGAATGCATTATTTGGGCAATTTTTAGACCCCAAGGAATAAAGGTATAATCAATTGATTCTAGTTTATTCAAATGGAAAATACAGATCAATTTATATTTTATTACAAGTCAGGCAGGCATTTTAGAAATATAATAAACAGATAATGTCATCTGGAAGAAAACTGCACAGACACACAGGTACCCACACAGAGGAGCTCATGCATACATATACATACTTGTATCAATGCACATGCACATTATATACACAGAGAACTGAATATATGTTTAGTAGCAACACTAATGTAGCTGTTAAAAATCATTCACTCTGAAGCCAGGGACTCCTGAAATTAAATACCACATACTTTCTTCACTTGTAAAATTGGATCACAATAATTTTTACCTCTAAGCCTTATGTAAGTATCAAATGAGTTACTCCTTATAAAATTTTTAGAACAATGCTTGACAAATCAGTAAGTATTAGTTAATTTTCAACATGTTACTCAGTAAGTATTAGGTAATAGATATATTTACTTTTTAAAACCAAACAGATATGGACAATAGTGCCCAAGATATGATTCTAGAGATGAATTTGCACAGGTAGGTAGGTAAAAAACATTAAAAATGACTTTGACACACATACTTTTAAATGTTCAGTAATTTTACCAAAGCATATAATGCTTTAATTGGAAAGCAGTCAATATAATTTTTCTCTTATTACATTACACATATGTGATATAACATTATTTAGAAGATAAACTCAACAAACATCAATTAAGTTGCATAGATAATGGTAATACAAGGGACGTTTTTTGGTAAATAAAGTAAAAGATCACTATAAGAAATGATATATGAATAAAGTTTACAGAGACGTTCATCGCTTATAGATAAATGTAATAATTTTCCCTTATAGATCAATTTAAGAATAATTTCACATAACAGTAAGTTGGCTTATCCTATAAATAAATTCAGCTGAGTGCTGAATTTATTAAACAACCCCATTGGGTATAAATTAGGATCAGTCACCATTTACATTTGCAAAAGGTGTGTTCAAATTCATGACACCTTTACTCAGGAAAAACTATTATTAAATTTAAATTGTTTTATTTTGTTGTCTTAGTCTAAATTTGCCTAGAGAATAATATTTTCAGTTGATTCCCTCCTAACTCCCTGGAACTGTATAGTAATCAGAATTGTTTCAAAGATCAGAATAGTGGCAATCCAATATTTTCCATTGAGAAAAACAGATCATTAAATATATGTATATGTATGCCTTATATATATATGTATAATACATATATATAAGGCATACATATATATATAATGTAAATAATGCTTATTTACATGAGCCATAGTATATATATTTAATTCAGAACAGGAAAAAGAAGCATCACAAAATATACCCTTTCTTGTTCTCTCTTTTCTGAAAAATAAAAATGTTACATCTTTTCACATTTAACAGCTCTGTGACAAAAATAAAATCAGTATAAATTTAAAAATATGACTTACTATGAATTCTTGTGAAGTATTCATTTAAAATCTGCCTACTTGAACAACATGACAATCATTAACTTAATCGTAAAAATCAAAAGAATCCCTTTACCCCATTTAAATCAAAACAAGAATGAAGATATTTTCATTTTGTTTTTGTTTTTGCTTTTTTTAATTATTAAGAAGAGTAAATATACTTCTTCTAACATATACCTAATGAGAAAGGAAGTTATATTTACTGAGCTCTTCGTTATATGTTAAGCACTGGCTAAATATTTATTCAAGAATGACCTATTTATATCATCACAATGTAAATCAGGAGTAAGTCTTACCTCCTCAATTTGTGGATTAGGAAACTGGTAACTCAAATGCTTAGAAAAATGAATAAAATTAAACTTGCAATGCTTTGTGTTAAATTGAAAATGCATTATATTTTACATAATAAAGAAATAGCAAATAAATAAAGAGAGTGCTATAATTTCAGTGAATAATGGGTTTTCCCTGGCCTAGTGGTGGTAGTGGTAAGGGAAAGCCTCTCGAAAAGGGGCCTTTTAAATATCTGCCTGATGAGATGAGAATGAGTCCACTGTGAAGAGCCGTAGGGATAATTCTCTAGGTAGATGGAAAAAGCAAGAGGGGCAAAGAAGCTTGGGCTCTTTCAAGAACAGAGAGAAGGCCACTATGACTACAGCAGAGACAATGAGGAGACAGACGGCATGAGATGCAGTTAGAAAATGCTAAACAATACATGGTTTTACAAGCTACTGTCTAATATTTGAGTTTTCTTCTAAATGAAATAGGAGGCACTGAAATGATTTTAAGCAAAATAGGTATTGATATTATTCATGTTTCATAACATTCATTCTCCTGCTGAGTGAAGAATACATCAGCATTTTGCAAAGGTTGAATCTAGTAGAGCAGTTAAGGGGCCTTTGAACTACTCTAAAACAGAAATGTTACGGATTTGAATATAGCTGTGGAAGAGGAGATGTAAAGAAGTAGAGAGATAAAGATATAATTTTGAGAAGTTATATTTTGAGCCAACAGAACCTGCTGAGTTCTGAATATGAGATGTGAGAAAGAAAGGATGCCTAAATGAAGAATAATAGGTTATTGGCCTAACTAAATGGTGGATATTGGTGTTATATATTGAGATAAGGAAGACTTGGGGAGTGAGAAATGTAAGGAAAATGAAAGAATAAACTCATAAATCCAGCAAATGCCCTTGCAATCAATAAGATCAGGGAAAGAATTTAATGTTTTATTTAAAAAACCAGTAAGTTAATGAATCATAAAATATTATTACATAGCAAGATAATACATGGATTATATTAGGTGGGAACTGGCTAAAGTTCTAAAACTAAATAAAATCAAAGCTAAGCACCTTTACGTTATAATGACATTACAGAAGAGTTGCTAACCACTACGTTCAGAGTTTAGCAATGGATTACCAAGGTAGTCCTTTGACTTACCTCTTTACTTCATCACAATAAGCATCAGTTGCAAGAGATAATTAATTTCTGCTATAAATTGTTAACTTATCACAGTGAATTGTGGTGTTTCTTCTCCCCCAGTACTGGTCCACCAATTAAGGGAAAGAAGATGCTAAGTAAATATTATCTGTAGAGCATGATGGTGTGTGAACATATGGTAGATTAGCATTTCAATCTCCAGATGGCTACTTAGTGAACTGTAGAATCACAAACATCCACCCTGATGGAACAGAGCAGAGTGTAGTAGGAGAGATCCTCAGATATTTTGGCATGTGTCACCTGCAATTTGAAGAATCATAGTGAATGGTGTTGTCTTCTTGCCTGGGGAGAATTCAAATATGGGGGGATAAACAGTGCAATACAAACAATAACAGCTGAATGAACAGTATACAATCATGCAGTATGCACAAGAGAAAAAAACTCTAAAGCATAAGGATACAGTATGATTAAGAATCAAATGATGCAAATATCTAGTATAAAGTACAGCATGAAAATACTAACCAAAGCAAATTGTTGTAGCTATGTTAACATCAGATTCTGTAGATAGTTAGGCCAGTAGAGATATAATGAAATATTACATAATTTAGAAAGCTTGATTTCATCATTAAGATATAATTATGAATTTACAATCCTGATATACTTAAAACTGTCTAGAGAGAGGTTATAGTTTTTAAATATATGTTAGTAAAGAAAATAGCTGAAAATCAATGCGCTAAACATCAATTCCAATAAATTATATAAGAAAGGTAAAACAGATTAAATTCAAAGACTATAGTCAACAATAATCTATTATACACTTAAATTTTGTTCAGAGCATAGCTCTATGTTGAGTGTTTTAACCACAATAAATTACAATTTAATAAAATCACAACTGAAAACCTGTCCTTAAAAAGAAATCTCCAATCAAAATTTTTATTACTATATTCTACCAAAATGTATTTCAAGACGTCAGTTTTACACAAATTCTCCCATGGAATAGAAAAGAGGAAACACTGAACAATTCATTTTAAAAGCCATCATAATGTTGATAACACAACCTGATCAAAACATTAAGAGAAAGGAAAAAGACAGACTAATCTCACTTATTGAAATAAGGTAATAACATAAAAAAATTGTAATCGAAGTTTGTTACAGTTGAATTCATACTTTCTTTAAGATGTATGACTATTGCATGACAATGTTGAATTTATTCTGGGAATGCAAGATTGACTTAATACTTTAAATAAAAACAGTATGATTTGCCACATTAACACAATAAAAAAGAAAGAAATCAACCTCCTTAGTAGCAGCAAAATTATAATGGAATTCAAAATTCATTAAGAAAATTTCCTAACAGGTTAAATATAGAGAGATATTTATGATTGACTATCAAGAAAATCTCTACAGAATATCACACTAAATGGTGAAATGTTGAAATCATCTCCTTTGAAGTCAGGTAAAAGACAAAGGCTACTGTAAGCACTTCTATTATCATTGTGCAAATGCAATAAAACAAGAAAAAGAAATAGAAGAAGACTGAAAATGAATCAAAGACAGTGTCTCATTATCTGAAGAGAATATACCCGGATAAGTAGAAAATCCAAAATAATCTACAAATATGTCATTAAAATTAATAAAATATTTCAGCAGTGTTGCTGCATTTGAGCTCAATGTTTTTAAAATTGCATTTTATAACCAGCAATAGAATAGTAGATAATGAATTTCTATGATACCATTTATAATAACATACAAACTATCAATATCTATGAACAAGTCTATTGAAAGTTACGCAAAACATCTTTAAAGAAAACTATAACATATTGTTGACAGAAATTAAAGAAATAATTGAGTTACACCATGTTTATGCATTTAGAGAAGTAAAGGTGCAAAATTTTCAAACTGATCTTACAGTTTCAGTGCTTTCCACAGCAAAATCCCAATCTGTTTTTTATTGTTGCTTCCATTGGTTGCTCAAGATAATTGTAAAATATACCAAATCAAGAAAAGCTAAGACACTTTAAAGTAGGTCACTGAGAATGGAGGATTTGCTCTACCAAATTTCAAAATTTATTTTAAATCTACAATAAATAAGATAATGTGGAGTTGTCACATATATAGAACAGTGACAAAATACAGTAGAAAGCCCAGATATACTGGGCTTTCTCAATAACTCACAGATATATTGACTTGAGATTTAATAAAAAGTGACAGTACAGAAGAAGGAGACATGATGGGCTTTTCAATGGTGCTGAGATGTTTAGATCTCTATACAAAAAGAAGTGAAGCTTGACATCTACTTCAAACATATGCAAAAATGTATTTCAGTTGAATTATAGAACTTAATATGAGAGGGTAAGATGCAAAGTCAAAGGAAATAATATGGCAGATATATTTATGATCTCAGAATGGAAAAGATTTCTGAAATAGGAAACAAATAGTATAAAACAAAGAAAGAGATATATAATATTAACTGAAGTGAAATTGAGTTTCTCTTCACTAGAAAAAAAGGAACAGGAAAACAGAGATAAAATAGATTTCCAATGTATATTAAAAAGAGTTTTTTTAATATAAAAAAGGCAAAGGACTATGTGGAAACAAAGGATTTGTCTCCAGAATATTTCTTTTGAATTCCTTCAAATCAATAAACAAAGACAAACAATCCAAGAAAAGAATGGGAAAGTTATTTGAATAATTATTACATAAAAGAGAACATCGAA
Source organism: Balaenoptera acutorostrata (assembly GCF_949987535.1). Classification (NCBI taxonomy): domain Eukaryota; kingdom Metazoa; phylum Chordata; class Mammalia; order Artiodactyla; family Balaenopteridae; genus Balaenoptera; species Balaenoptera acutorostrata. The sequence continues at coordinate 23,669,606 of NC_080077.1, forward strand.
ATAGCCAAAATACATATGAAAAATTGCTAAACCTCTCTAATTATCAGGGAAGCAAATTAAAATCACAAAAACATACATTAGATATCTGTTACTAAAATTTAAGAATTGCTGAGAATTCAAATATGGCAAGGATATGAAGGAGTAAAGCCTCAGAATCATAAATTGATAATATAACTTTGACAAATATCTTGAAAATATTAACTGAATCTGAACATAAGCATGCACTGTGACACAGCAATTGCCATCCATAGGTAGATAACCTGAGCAAAATGAAAATTTGTATGTACCAAATAATGCATACAAGAATATGCCCAACAATGCAATTTTTAAGAACTCCAAACTAGAAACACCCAATTGTCAATGACAGTGGAAAAATCAATCATTTATAATGTATTTATGCAATAGAATACTATGGAGCAGAAGTTACCAAACAGTTTTTGTAAAGGAACAGACAGTAAATATTTTAGGCTTTGTGAGACAATGTGTCTAACTTAGTTACTCAGCTGTGCTCTTGTAGCATGGTATCAGTTATAGACAACACATAAATAAATGGTTGTGTCTATCTTCTACTAAAACTTTATTTCCAGAAACAGGAAGGCTAGAATTGGCCTAAAGTCAGTAGTTTGCCAATTTTTACTATAGAGAAACAGCAATGACAATAACAAAACTGCAGCTAAATACAACATTGATGAGTCACACATATATAATATTGAACAGAAGAAGTGTGGCATAAAAAAAAAATCATAATGTGAATAAAAGAAACCATAGCTCCTTAGAGAAATGACATATTCTAGAACTGGAGAAGGGAATTACAAGATAAGCCTGAGCATCTTATAGCTGCAGAAAGTACAAAAGTGCTCATAAAACAAAGCAAAGATGGAGCAGTACATAAAGGTACACAAATGCCAACTGAACGAGCTTTCCATGAGCAAAACTGGAAATATTTAAGCTACAAAATAAAAAACAGACTATTGGATTATAACCCAAAGTATGAAATAAATATCCATGAGTCCATACTGATACAAATAAATTCTTGAATAAATAAAAAAGTGGAGGATAAGAGCCAAATCATGCAGAAGAGTTCCAAATAATTCATGTATTCTGCCACTAAGGAGATGCGGCATAACTCCCTACTCTTTAAATGCAGGCTGCACATAATAACTTTCCTCCAAAGAGTACGTTATAAAAAATGGGGTAAAAAAAAAGGGAAAGTTTACAGTGGAGAAACCTGACAAACACTACTTCAGCACGTGACTAAGCCTAACATCATCAGTGATAAGTCAGACAAAGATGAGTTTTAGACACAACTCTGCTAGTGCTGTAATAGAATAAATACTGGACTCAGAAACTTTTCTTAAAAGAAACTTGAGAGAACTTAAGTCTCAGATGTAATTGGAATCTTCACTTCGGAATGGAGTTGAAAATGCTATAGCCCAGTTATCTGTCTACTGCTTTTTATTAGCAGTTGCTCACATGTCTTGGGGTGGAGGGAGAGGAGGAATTGGCATCTTAAAAATTGGGTCAAAAAGCTGGGTGAGGGAATGTGTTCATCTTGGAAATGTTCTATTTAACATCTGGGGTGTGTACCTCTGGTGTGGGAACTAAGGGATGCACTCTTGACATGATGTGATGTGAATAACACTTCACCTCCGTGGTCTTCCTTTTCAAGACCCATAACCCCAGTCCAATAACAAGAAAAACATCAGACAGACCCAAACTGAGGAACATTCTACAAAGTACCTGACCAGTACTCCTCAAATCTGTCAAGGTCATCTAAAACAAGGAAGGTCTGAGAAATGATCTCAGTCTAGATGAGCCTAAGGAGACACGATTACTAAATGTAATGTGGTATCTTGGATGGGATCCTGTTACAGAAAAAAAAAAAAAAGGACATTAGGTTAAAAAAGAAATATAAGTATGAAATTTAGTTAATTATGTGTTAAAATTGGCTCATTAGCTGTGATAAATATATCATACAGTGTAAAATCTAAAGGACATGAGAAACTGGGTACAGGGTATACAGGAACTATCTCAGCTTTTCTTAAATCTAATATTATTGTATAATAAAAGTTTACTAAAATATGTATTTCATGATTCCATTTATATAAATTCAAAAAAAAGCAGTCAAAACTAAACTGTAGTGCTTAGATATACATGACTGAATGGTAAAATATAAAGGAAAGCAATAAAGTGATTTTTCTTGTAGTCAGGTTAATAATTACCTTGTGGAAAAGAAGCAGACAGCAATTGGGAAATATTAATAGAATTAAATGTGCTTTTTAGATTCCTGCAGTGTTCTATCTTTTGACCTGGGTAATGATAGCAATACATTTGCTTGTAGTAAATCACCGAGTTGAATATTTTTGCATACTTTCTATATTTGTGCTCTATCTACCTACCTATCAGGAGAAATATCTGGATGAAATAAGGGGATTCCATCAAGGAGTTGCTGGGGGGAATACCATGATACCATGAGAGAAATTAGTTTAGTCAGATATTGCATCATCAACATCAGGGAACTCTGCAGGAAAGAGTCCTTGCAGAGACCTTCCAAAGTAATTCTGTCATATGATTCATGAGAACTAAAATGTGAGGGCCTATCACACAGAGGGAATTGAACAAGATTAGAAGAATATCATTTATGTAGACTCCTTTTACTCCCGTCTCTTCCTCCCCTCAGTCCTGATCATGGAGGTGCATGAATCCATAGAAGAGAAAATAATATAGGTAAAGCAGACTGAAAGAACAGACCATGTCCACTTTCCCAATGGGGTTTCCAATTATGCATCAGCCTTTTGCTGGGGAAAGGGATAATATTTAAATTGAATGTAAGATTGGTGTTTTAAAATTAGGCCACAGCAGACTTTTTAGGACCCAAGCTCCACGAGATCTGTACCTGTTATTGGCGAGATTTTGAGAAGAGAAATTTCCAAAGCATGTTTAATAGATAAAATTCAAGCCTTTTCTGTTTGTAAATTCACCCCATTACAAATTTCATTGCAGTAGACACCTTAAACATGTAGTTTGTCTTAAAACACAGAAACATGCACATATATGTCCATTTTTAAAGGTAGAACCTGATGATGAAATTTTTGTTTTCTTTCTTGCGTAAACCACACCCATAATAAATTTTCTATTATATTTTCTCTATATCTGGTTTCTTTGAAATCTGAACAAAATTTCAAAAAAAATTAAGAATCTTAGCAATTACATCTCAGTACTAAATCCTTGTAGATGTTTCTCACATTTTTTTCCTCCTAAGCACTTTCAGCTTTACAATTCGTATGCCACTATATGTTATTTTCACCAACTCACATTTATTAAATCTTTCTAAAGCTTTAAAGTCAATTTTCATTAATGATAACTTTCTTGTATTAATCTTTCTTATGTTTTTATAATGTGTACTTAAATCTCAAACTTATTTGAGAACAAATATCAGGGACACTTGACCAGCTTTCAATTAACTAATGTGGAAGAAGTGTTCTGGGCATCTGTTAGCATGTATTATGGAGTTAATGGACACTAAACAAATTTAGCATATAGCTTAAATGGAAATCACTTAGAAGTTTTCTACTACTGGAAGTTTGAGTTACCTAGAGGCTTTCCAGGGGTGATATCATGGATACAGTTTGATATAGATCTTTGGCCATCTGAAAGGAGGTCTCAGACTGTTTATAAAGTTGATTGATGCTGACACATAGATATATTAAGCTACAAGAATGGATGAGATTACCCAGGAAGAGAAAATAAAGAAAGAAGAAAGTCCTGAGCAAAGCTCTGAGGAACTGCAAACACCAGAGTTAGCAAAGAGGATGCGGAATCAGGAAAGTAGAAAGCGAGCAGGGACTGAGGTAAGAATAAATCCAGGATAATCTGTATCAGCCAAAGGCAGAGAGATTATGTTGGAAAGGAGGGAGATGAATGTCAACTGGGAAGCATGCTCCTGAGAGTCTGAATATGGTATAAATTGAAAAGTGACCATTGAATTTAGCAATTTGAGGTCCTTTGATGATTGAGATCAGAGCATGTTCAATGCCCTTGTGAAGATGTGAGTCAGATGATAAAAGTATGGAAAGTTAATGAGACAGAAGGAAGTTGAGATGATAGCAGTATAATCTACATTTCCAAGCTATTTTGATGTGAAGAGAATGAAAGAGTGGCTAGAAGATAAGGAGACAATGAGAAATATTTGATTATATACATAATTTTAGAGTACTGATACATGGAAAGAGCCAAGTTGAAAATGTCTAAAAGAATATGGATAGTCAAAGAGAAAATGCCTATATAGAGCGTAAGTGAGAGGACTAGCCTTTAGAGACACATTTAGTTCCTAATAACAACAGGTAAATGTGAGGATGAGCACACATCCAAATAGGACAGAAAATTTTGTGGAGAGACGTTCTAGGAATCCTTAATCAGTGGTTTCTGTTTTCTCCATAAAATTTAATATAATGTCATCAGGTAAAAGTGGTTGTATTGGTCTTGATAGTGGTGACCAGAGGTATATGAGACGTTTGACCACAGATGAGAAGAAATGAATAAAACTGCTTTTTCAGAGACTGAACATAAGCTTCCAGGGAGATATTTTAGGGCTTGTAATTTTTACTATCTATTTGGGTTTTGATGTCATGTATTTCAAGTGAAGCAGTCACCTATTTTATATAAGTTTGTCCTGTAAAGTTCAACCATTCAGGTGCAAGCAAAGAGAAAACAAATATTTGGTTCCATACAGAGTACGGCTTTTGCCAAGATGGAAATTAGTAGATATTTGTAAGGGGGAGATTCTGGTGATGGACCAAAACTCTGATCTGTACAATAAAAGAAGCAGAATGTATTGATGGATTGTGGGTTTATGGCAGAGTTACTGGATTGAAATTTATATTAAATGTTTAACAATGAAATACTTTTAGACAATCTTACTATTCCATACATGGGGATATAGGCTCACCAAATTGACTTTTTAGGACATCAGGGACAAAACTATTTATTATTCAAATGTCTTCCTTCCCTTCTATTTAGATGGGCACCAAAATACAACTTTGATCAAAATACTTACACAGGTATTAAATATCTCCATTGCAGAGTTTTATCCATTGAAATGAGACTGTAGATTCATGAAAGATGTCCAATACTACCTAGTGTGAATGAGTGTGTCATGAATGAGTGTGGAGGTGCTTAAAATTGAAACCAGAAATTGTTTGGGGCTTTTGTTGAAGAGAATGTCAGTCAGCTGAGGTAAAGAGAAAGATGCCACAGAATACTTGGAAACTTAAATGTTGCTATCACAGGTTTAGTTATAAAGATTAGCTTTTTGGTCATAGATTAATAATGAAAAGTAATAATATTGCTAAAATAATGTTTGGTTTGGAACAGCCCTACTTAACTTGCCCTTATTCTCTCTCCTTGGATCATTGCTCATGGTCTAATTGCAGCTCCTTTTGCTTCTGACTGTGTGTTCCCATCCATTTTTTCTACAGGCAGATTTCAGCTAAATGCACAATTCTATCTAATTTCATGAGTCTCTAAGATGAGTCTCTTAAATTCAGATTGTGATGACTGAATGAAATCCTTTGTTTCTTGCTTGCTTAGTCTCCCCTCCACACCAAAATTTCTACAAATAATTAGTTTTTTTTTAACTATTATGCTAATATATTCAAGCTCAATGAGTTCTAAGGCCCAACTGAAATATTATTTTGGATCTAGGAAAGCATTTATAGCAGGATCTGCTTTCATGTAGGAAAACAGATCATCCTAGTATTGCTAATACTGTTAATTAAAATGCTATCAGATATGTAATATTTGAAGGAGACTAATGGAAGGACATTTTTAAATAGTCCCCTAGATTAAGCCTCTTGGGCTCAGTCTTCATAAAGCCAGTCACATGACACATATTTAGAGAAAGAAGATCCAGGAGTGTGGATTTGGTACATATGTCATCCTATAAAATTACTGTCAAAAGGCAAGTTGAGAATTACAAGAAAAATGCACCAAAATAATTTCAGAAAACAGTTATCTCTCCCAAGATCCCAGGCAGTAACTATAGAGCTTCCTGGCAGCATAAAGCAGCGGGAGCCAGCTAATGAGGCAAGTCATCCGTTATCATTGCTGTGCTTAGCCTGATTTAGTTATCTGAATCAAAATGACAGATTCAGGAGGAAGGCTCCTGGGAACTTGACTGAAAATGTTATGTTGATGTAACCATGCATTGATCAGTCTAGCAGCTGGCTTCTTAGTCTCCATGCCAACAATAAAAAGAAACAAAAAATAGCAGGTTAAAGGGCATGCTTTAGGAAAACGGATAGTGGGCAAGATATTTTCTTTATAAACAGGGTGAGTTAAACATTGAAATAAGCTTCATGCCCTGACCAACCTAGGGCTTCTCAACACATAAGAGGTTTTATAAAGTAATTTCAGCTTGTCAGGAACAATTTTCCTCTTTCCCTTTAGGATTACTTATAACTTTAGCTTTTGCAACTATAACCCATGTTATTGGCAGCCTATTAACTTTATTCCAGTGTGAAAACTGCAAGAATTAACTCTTTCTGTCCTTTCCTAATCCTGTGCTATTCTCCAAAGCCAGTAGTAGACAGATGTTTTTAAAGTACATTTGACATGCTAGGCATGGATTTAAGAAGCTTGATAAAAGAGGTACTAAAAATAAGAAAAAGAAAGGATCCAAATTACCTGAGGGGAACACATGCTGTTGACAAATAGCTCTGTCTGCTAACCCTCAGTTTGAGAAAGATTTTTGATATTTTTGATCAGTGGGCTAGACAGATTTTTCTTGTCGTGGGCAAACTATCAACATTCCGAAAATAGCATAAAGGGTGCATTAAAAGCCACATATGATGAAGAAAAGATTGCTCTTCTAAAGATAGAATAGCTCATTGCCCAAACCTCATTCAGTCAGTCAAAGATATCAGAATTGAAAGTGGCTTATAAAAGAGAGGTTTGGTTTTTTTGTTTGTTTGTTTTTTTGGACATATGCACATGTTATCATTAGAGGACATGAACAGAACCAAGAATAGAGAAACCCACACCCACATTCTTCCATTTGATGTGCCTGGTTTATTTTATGCTAAAGAGTGCAAATATATAAAACATCTTTAACTACTCCCCTCGAGTCATTTAAGTTGATTTGGGCATCACATTAGGATTTAACAATTTTCTAAACTAATCCAATTTAATGCTTTTTTAAAGACATAGCTTTCTTGGTCTTTCAAGCAGCCTTTCTACACCTCTAAAACAAAGTGCCCAGCTGTATAAATGAATGAAATAAGGACCTGCTGGAAGCCAAAATCCTAATTTTAACCACATGCTGGAAAAAAGGAGAATTTATCTGTTTTTTCAAGTTTTTTCTTCTCTCTTAAATGAGAACTCTCCCTTTGTTGGCGACTTTTCTCTGGACTGCTGATTCAGTATTTAGTCTAGGCTGAGCTTAGTTATAAGCATTAGCAGGCAGTACTTCATCTATTACCACATCTTTCCAGGATACTTGTAGATCCTGACTTCCCAACATCAGTCATAGGTCAGCAATCTTCCAGCTGTCCTCTGAAAACCCCTAAAATTATTCAGACTTTTGGGAAAATACCAGGGCAACAACAGTGGTCTGATCAAAGCCTGAGGTGGTACAAGTAGGACCTGGGGAGGTTATATTCTGCATTCTGCTCCGAGCACAGATTTATTCTGATGGTCTGTGTTGACTGCTGAAGCCCAGATCCTCAGGTGCCAGTTCCATCCACATGCTGTAAGAAAGATCCATGCATCCCTTATTATGCAGATCAGGAGGAAGTGAGAAATCTCATCCTGCTACTGTACATTGGTTAGACTTTTAAAGGCCTGCTCATCTCCTATCAAGCTCATGATGTTTTCCTTGTTCTTCTTTATTTTCTTTTTTTTCTCAGTATTTTTAACTTGCTGTTTACCTTCCTGAAACTCTTTTACTCAGATTTTAAAATAAAATTCCCCTACTTTTCCCTTGGAATTCACTGTGACCTAAGGCCTTTCTCAAGCATACTTTATAACATCTATACAATTTTAAAAATATTTATTAAGCATATACTCAGGGAGGGAACTGAGGACTATTGTTTGGTTCCTTGCCCATGAAGAACAATCCATCAAATGAGCTAAGAACCATATACGATAAATTATGATAAGGAAAATATACAGTAATGGGAAGAATAAGATAAAAGATATCACAGCTGAGTTCCCCTTGGAGGTTATCGAAACCAGGAAACATCAGTGCAAGGTTCAAAGTAAAGTAAATAAGCTGTGGGGGTAGCTGATTCTCCTTGGAGCATATCACACAATGCAATGAACTTGAGCTCCTGCTAGGAAGCATTCAGTTTCAGGTCCAGGAGTGTCTGCCCCAGCTGTAGTTGGCCAGCTAGCAATGAGGGAAGGCATAAGTACAATGTTGCATACCCAAAGCTCCATGGTAGCCTTCATAGGAATTCTTAATTTTTGACAGATCATCAAATAGTAAAATTTTAAATTTAGATCTCTTCTTGTCTTTGATTTTTATAGGAGAAAGAGGTCTCTGAACCTCAACAATTCCTTTCTTTAGCCTTCCATCCTATGATTTCTAAGGGAACACTTCATTTTCTATTTTTTAACACCATCTTCACTTCCCCCATTCTGTTGTCTTCCCTAATTCCTTTCTACACAATCTGTAAAAACAGTAACAAAAACAAGCTTTGTCTTTTCTTTCTATGAAAGATTAATAGATTTATTCCTCTTGGAGTTGCCAGTCAATGATAAATTAAAGATCAAGCTGAAAAATTGTTGGAATATACACATTTTGAATTCTAGCTGAAATCTCCACAAATATCAGCAAGTCCAAAACAATACAAGCCTTCAATAGTTATGATTTCATACAGGGAGATTTTATAGAGCCACTTGGTCTCTGCTAGACCAAGATAGCTATGAAGGCTTCATTGTCTTAGGTTCCCCGTAGCTTCATGTTCTTTGTGATAGTTTTTAAAACCATCCTGTATTATCATCACTGCATTTCATCTGCTTTTCTAACCTTGACACTAATGATCTAAACACTATACAGAAAGCACACCACCCAAAACACAAAATAGACTAATCGATACTGGTCAAGTGAAATTTGAATTCCTGTTTAGTTTTTAGATTTATTCTACAGAGAAACAAAGCTATCAAAAGCTCAATGAAAAACATTTGGATTTTCAAACATGAACAGGTTAATTAAAGGACTTCTTATTTATAAAACAAGACAAAAAACAAAACAGGCAAAATAAATGAGGAGCCAGTTTGATTTATAAAGGGTAAGGATACAAGTACATTTCCTGCCAGATAAGAAACCTCCAGCAGGATATATGCAAACTGTTAAGGCAGAATATTCCAGATCTGGAGAATAGCTGCCCAGAGTTTCTTTGCCCCTTCCCCCACCTTCCTTCCTTCCTTCTTTCCTTCCTTCCTTCCTTTCTGTTCTTTCCTTTTTCCTTTTTCTCCCTCTCTCTTTCCCTCCCTCCCTCCTTTCCTTCCTTCCTCCTTTCTTCTCCCTCCCCTCCACCTCTCTCTCTCTCCTTCTCATTCTCGCTCTCTTTTTTATTTGTTTCATGCTTTATTAAGAACAATCAGCTGAATCTCTTCTGCTATCACATTATAGCCAGCCTAGATGAGGACAAAAATATTCCAATGAACACTTGATATACTCAAGCGCAGTTTTAGAGATTCTGGGTTTTCAAATATGATAGTAACTGAAAGAAGCGTACGTTCCATCTGAGTTTTTCAGGCTAGAGGTTTTGAGAGAAATCAGAGTAGCCTCTATCCATGTTCCCAGTGCCAAAATTTACAATGATTCAAAACAACTTCCCAGGTGTCACAGTGCTAGACTGAAGTCCAGATGGATTTAGACATATTTTCTACAGATAAGGCATTGGTCAAAGAGAAAAGGGACAGTAATATATGGCACGGGATGGGAAAATTCTGAGAGGGAGAATACTATGGGCACATGTGTTGCTTTAAAGGAAAAAAAAAAAAACCTCTTTGACATCCTCACATCATATATTTTAATCAGAAACAAGTGCCAACAAAGTCATTAAGACTTTTCCAGAGACTTAGAGTGGCTACTATTTTTTAAGTTTTGGTAGTATTCCTGAGAAGAAAGAGCTAGCTTCTTCTATTCAGCATTCCTTCTCCACAGAAGAAAAACCTGAAGGCCTCAATGAAGCAACAGATGATTATAATCTAGGTTTATAGATGCACAGATGTGCTTTAAGCCAATTAGCTATTTTATATTGTCGTAATCTCAAAGGATATCAAATTATTCTACTATACATTTGATTTTTGCACTTAGTAATCTTTACACTTTTTTCTTTCTTTTATAGAACTCTTGTATAGAATACTAACTAAAGAGTTCTTGTAGAACTCTTACCTTAGAGCATCAATAAACCCTAATGTAACAGAGAAGGGCTTATTGAATTAAACAGGAACATAGCTGTTCATTCCCTCTTTTCTATGATTTTGCATGGGGATACTTGAAGTTAAGTCTGAATTTATTCCCTGTTACCTTCTCCAAATGCTAAAAACGGCAATATTCTTTCTGCAAGAATATATTCAGTTGCAACTTGAATCAACATCTAATTTTGTGTGATTGCTTAAATGTACTGCTGCCTTGACCTTTCTTTCTGTATGCTAGCCACTCCTTGTAAAAAAGTAACATTTTTTTTCTTAAATTGCTCCCGTGCTTGTTAATTCCTCAGATTCAATCTAAGAATTCATGTTTTATATTCAGTATTTTAAGAGGGGAAAGGAAAAACGTCTTGACAGATTATCTTTCCTTGGAGGATTTTGGTTTAAGTCTTTATGCAAAAAGAATACTAGATTAATGATAACTGAAAAGTAAGGAACATTCTTTCTGTCTCTGAGCAGTGAAAATGACATGATAGCATGTTGTGTTATGTAGACTCCTCAAATCCCAGCAGAATTTCAAAGACTTGAAGCCAGTGGTATATTGCTTTTCCTACTGCATGAATGTCATTTTAAGTATTCAAACTTGATGATTCTCTACTGAGAAACACCGTTTTAAAGCTTTCTTTCATCCTCATGGGTGAAAGAACTAAAATAAAGCAAAGAGAAAAAAAAAAAAATTGAGGGAAAAATCTAGAGCCCAAATTGTACTGCAATATTATATATTATATATATATATACTATATTATGTTTTAAAATAAATATTTTACACATTTTTATATTTATATAATTACAAATAAATTTATATATTCAGTCAGAGCCCCAAATATTTTGAAATATTATCTAGCTATTTAAGATAAGTCAACCTCACACAGCAAGCTTAGCTGTTGGTTTTCATCTTATGCAATGAATGTGACTAGTTGATAGTGGCTAGTGGAACACTGAGTTGAGAAGTCATTTAGGGCTTCTCTGTGTTCTGAAAGAAGTGGTTTCAAACACCAGTTATCGTTCACTTTCTACCTACCTGTTAAAATTACCTTCTGATTATGTTTGTTTTGTTTGCCATCAGGCTTAGACCTTGTGATGGTTAACTTATGTGTAAAATTGGCTAGCTATAGTGCCCAGTTGTTTGATCAAATTCTTGTCTAGATGTTGCTCTAAAGATGCTTTTCAGATGTGATTAACAGTTACAATCAGTTGACTTTGAGTAAAGCACATATTCTCCATAATGTTGGTGGGCCTCATCCAATCAGCTGAAGACGTTAAGAGCAAAGACTGAGGTTTCTGGAGGAAGAATCAATTCTTCCTCAAGACTGAAGCATAGATACACTGCCTAAGTTTCTCACCTGCTCACCTGCCCTGCAGATAGAGTTCAGACCAAAGACTACAACATCAACTCTTACCTGAATTTCTAGTCTGCCAAACCTCCCTACAAATTTCGGACTTACCAACCCCCACAGTCACATGAGCCAGTTCCTTAAAATCTCTCTCTCACTACATATGTGTATATACATATATATAATATGCATTTAAGTATATTTATATTTATTTTAAATAATAATGTAAATATTTCATGTATAATATAAACACATAACATAAATGTATATATAATACACATATGTATATGTGCATATATATTATATATATAAAATGTGTTTTTATATATAAACTCTCCTATTGATTCTGTTTTTCCACAGAGCTCTGAATACTACAGCCCACTCCCATGAGCTTTGCCATATCAGTTAATCCTAAACCCTTCAGAGATACTCCTCCTTATTTAAAATCACATTCCTTAGAATTACCTGAAAGTCTTATTTTCATCTGATTGCTACCTACCTTTTGATATTTAGCTTCTCATAATCCCAACCTTCATCTTATTCTCTAACATTACTGACCTATTTATGTCTCCCTAAGTAAATCAGGTCACTTTATTCATTCCATCAACCAGGAACTGATTGATATTTATTGGCTACTATTTACTTGGCACTTTGTCTGACCCCAGGAGAACAAGGAAAATCAGAAACAATCTTGATTCCCAGAGAGCTTTAAGACTATTAAGAGTATTCTTTTTCTGGAAATGTTATGGACTAGAGAGCCAGAAAACCTCCTATTACAAAATAACTAAAATGCTACATAAAATGCAACTTAAAGAAAAAACAAAAAACTACATAGCTGAGTTCATGGAGTAAGGAAAATCTCTAAGGCTGCAAAGAGAGAGAAAAACTAAAAATTAGAGCTGTTAGTAAATGCTAAGATTTTTGCCTGCCTTGGGGAAACTTGCCAGTCACTGTAACTAAGGGACTTGGGAATTAAGGGTTCCACATTCAGGAGAAAAGCCTTGGGCAAATTTGAGGATGTACTCATAATTGAGACCTTCACATGCACCCAGGATATGTGAATAGCGACGTGTTTAGTTAAGGGCTGAACTAAAAAAAAAAATCTACTCATTAGGAATGGGAGGTGGGAAGGAAGACTTTTTTTCTTGGCCTTGATCTGAACACTAAGGGGAAAAGAAAAAACATATTTGCCAGTCATCTGCAAATATTCTTACTAGGTTTTAGGTTCTCAGTGATAGCGGAACCCATTAAATGAGATAATAACTTAAGAATCTGTTTCTCTTGCAAATGTCCCAGTATACCTAATGGAAACAAATGTAAAAATATTTCTGGAAGGATGGAATCTAGAGCTCACTGTATTTCCAAAGAAAAAACCCTGAGGAACATAGAGTCTCAGCATATAAAACATTAACCAGAGTGAGCAAGAGGTTGAAACAAAATTATTCACACCAAAATGTCATATACATGTATATTAGATAAAGACTATGTAAAACATATTTAATATGATAAAAATAAAAATAAGATGGTATTGAAAATTTGGGGTAAAAAGCCTATCAAATAGCCAGGAAGATGTAAAAATAACTTTAAACTCTTTAAGAAATGACAAAAACAGAGCAGTCACTGACATTAAAACTTCAATAAATGGTTTAAACAGAAAAATAGACATAGTAAGAGAGAGAATGAGTAAATAAGAAGTTAAAACTGAAAAACTCCTAAAATTGCAAACATCAAAGAAAAGTAAATGTAAAAAGAGAGGGGGGTAAGAGACATTGGAAAATGAATAAGATAATACTCTCTATATAATAGGACTTCTGGACTGAAAGAATGTAGATAAGAGAGAATAGCTGGGAATTTATTAGAACTAATGCAAGATATGTACATTCAAATGTCAGAATCTTGCAAAACTATCAGACATGTTGTAGTACAACAACAAAAGAAACATAGCACTTACAAAAATAGAAAAAAGTTGCTTACCAGGAAGCAATTAGATTGACAGCCAATTTCTCAATGCCAACAAAAGGAGGTAAAGGAATAATACATTCAAAGAACTGACAACCAAATTACCATTTGATGATAAGGGCAAAATAAATGCACCTATAGACAAATAGAAATTTATAAAATCATTTTGGAAAACTGGCAATATCTAATAAATCCAAACGTAAGCCAACTCTATGACACAACAGTTCCACTCCTAAACATATACTTGACAGAATGTGTTTCTTAAATGTAGTCCCCAAAAGATATATTAAATAATGTTCCTAGCAGCTTTAGATTTAGAGCCAACATTAATTGAACACTGCTTCAAAACTTATAAATTATGGATTGTTATTGTGTCGTAATATTTTATAGAGGGAATTTACTTTTCTATAATCCACTCCAAGAATTAATCTCAAAAAGATTAACATATGAAAGAGGTCAGACACAAAAAATATATAGTATATGAATTTGAAAGCATGCAAAATTACTGTTGGTTATTTTTGAGAAGAAAGGAAGTTATTACTGGGAAGAGGCGAGAACATGTTACTTGCAGAGAGATGGAAATATGTGATTTCTTGATCTGCGTGGTGATTACACAATTCAAACTTTATGAGAAATCATCAATTTGCTCACTTTGCATCTATGCACATTTCTGTAAAATATAATTAATTTCAAAAGTTTTACTATAAAAAATGGGGAAAAGATATAAAAAAGCATTTCAGAAACAGCAAAAAACATTGACAAGATGCTCAGCCTCTCTGGTGAGAAAAAATATATATTTTATTCAGTGCCAAACAATGTTATGTGTCATTAAAGATTAATGGAAAAGAGAAGACAAGAGGGCTTGAGAGACCAAGTATTTTGTCTGGAGAAGCAGGAAAGCAAAGAGTGGTGAAAATTCATTCTTTTAACAAATGCTTTTTAAGCACTCAGACAACAAGTACTCTTCAATGTGCAGAGGAGGCAACAGCAAATGTTCTAAGGCCAGATAGTCCCATTTCCCTGTACGCATCACTCACTCAAGATGATTTATTGAGCCCATATGCCATCTATGTTCTTTATGGTAGATAGTTATCCAAGTGCTCTTCGTGTTAACTTTGTTATCTACACAGAGCTTTAAGGTAGGTAATACTATAATTGTTTTACAGATGAAGACACTGAGATTCAAACGGATATTCCCCAAATAGGATATTCTCCAAATTAGCTAGTTATCAAGTAGCAAGGACTGAATTTGAATCTATGTCTTATTGGTTGATCTAGTTGCCTTACAGATAATAGATTACTGAATGCTTCTTCTGTGTTATACACTAAGTGTTCTACCTGCCAGTATATTTTATTTTCCTATTCATGTTTTCATCTATACACCTATATGTAATAAAGCTATACATATAGATGTATAATTTTAAAATGAAGAAAGGGATGATAAATAGAATATTTAGAAAAATTATTACTCAGGTACAGGAGAATATCGTTAGGGATGAGAACATAAAAGGTTTCAATGGCCTTGATGCTGTGCTGTTTCTTAATGATGTATAACATATAACCAACTTAAAATCTTTTAAAATATGTATATATAAAATAATATATAATATTATATAGTTTAATATTAATTTAGATATTTACATATTTATATATTAACATAATATAGGCTATAAATATTATAAAATATGAAATACGATTAATTTAGTGATATTTAAAATGAAAACTAGGTTTCAATGATTTATTAGATATGGAGGATGAGAAAAAAATGTGATGTTTAGCATTATATAATAACACAGTAGTTTGAGGAAATGGTCAAATACTGTTGCTTTATATTAGACTAGTGGCTCTCAAACTTCAGTGGGCATCAGAATCACCTGAAGTGCTTGCTAAACTACAGCTTGATGGACCCCACCTTAGACTTTATGATCATTTTCTCTAGAGTGGGGCCCCAAATTTTGTATTTCTAACAAGTTTACACACACTGCTAATGCTGCTGGTCCAGACACCTCACTTTGACAAATATATCTTTGTACAGTGGTGAACAGATTTGATGATTTGTTATATAATGCACAGCCTTTGTCTTTATCTAGAAAACCCACACATTTCTTTCTATTATCCACCCAAGTAATCTCTACTAGGTCAAAAGAACCTTCCCTGAGAAGCAGGTCAAGAAGAACCTCTCAGTCTTATATATATATGTCTTCTATCCTCCCTTTGAATAATTCCTGTCTTGTTGAAAAATCTTTCTTCCCTTTTCTTTGCTGATATAATGCTCTCTTAATTTAGTTCTTGCCAGACCTTTTAAATCTCTTTTGGCTCTGCAGTCCCATGAATCCTTGCTTCTTTCATAGAGATTGTTTTTACTCTACAAAAGTTTATAGGAACTCTAATCCATTCCCATGGCTGCAATTAGATTTATACTGTATACAGATGAATTCAAAATCTGTATTTACATCCCAATCCCTATCCTGAGCTTCAGACTAATGAAGTGAATTGCTTTCCAGAGATCAGTATTTAGATACCCACAAATACTTTAACCTCAACATTTTCAAAATGGATTTCTCATTTCCTACATCCCCCCACCACACACCACCATACACAGTCTCTAGCCAACATTCCATGCTCTCAGCGTTTCATTTCCCCCCTTAGTAAGTATCATCACAGCTACTCATGCCAGGAACCTGGGCATCATCTGTGACTCTTAATTTCTCTCACTTTACAGCCAATCTATTTCATTTTGATTAATTTACCATTTAAAGAGATCTTAAATCCATCTATTTACTTCATCCTTACCGACAGTTTGCTAGTCCCTGCTCCATCATCTCTTCAAAGAGCCTTCTTACTTTCCTCCTGTCTGATTTTCTTTTAATCCATTATTCATAATGAGGTTGTCAAACAGAGTGTTCCTGATGTATAAGGGCCTTTAGGAACAACCTGGTATTCAGAGATCACACCTACTTAAGACTCACGACCAGTTACCTCTTCTTCATATACTTCATTCTCTTACTAAATGCCAGACAGAACATACTCATCTCCACATCCTGGGGTTTTATTGAGATGTATTGAGACATCTTATCTCCAGTTTCAAGTTTCCAAAGGAAAAATGCCAGAAACTCTTCCTAATGCATCTGTCTAAATATAGTTTCTTCTATTTCTCTATCCTCCAGAATCTAGTTATTTGTCTTCATAGAATTCATCACAATATTTAAAATTTACTGTGAAATTTAAACATAAACATTTAAATTACATCTAAAAAATAAAAGTCAAATAATGTAAACTAATCATATACACATAGAAGTATAATTACTTTCTTAAAATCTTCCTCCACTTCTAGATTATAAATTTCTTGTAGCTAGGAACAATGATTTTTTTCTTTTTGGCTCATCAAAAATCACAAGAATGGGACTTCCCTGGTGGTACAGTGGTTAAGAATCCGCCTGCCAATGCACGGGACATGGGTTCGAGCCCTGGTCCGGGAAGATCCCATGTGCCGTGGAGCAACTAAGCCCGTGTGCCACAACCACTGAGACTGTGCTCTAGAGCCCGCGAGCCACAACTACTGAGCCCACATGCCACAACTACTGAAGCCCATGCATCTAAAGTCTGTGCTCTGCAACAAGAGAAGCCACCACAATGAGAAGCCCACACACTGCAACAAAGAGTAGCCCCTGTTTGTCGCAACTAGAGAAAGTCCGTATGCAGCAACAAAGACCCAACACAGCCAAAAATAAATAAATTAAATAAATAAATAAATAAATAAATAAAATTGCATCCAAAAAAATCCTTTAAAAAAAAAATCACAAGAATGGTGAGCAAGAGATACACATCTAGGCACTTCAAACTTAAAGTGGAAAACACTAAAGATAAAGAAAATATTTTAAAATATAAAAAAGAGTAAGAAAAAAAATATTTCCACTATTTCCACAAAGGAAGCAGAAACTGACAATAGAACTATCAATGGCAAGTATAGAAGACAATGGAACAAGATATACAAAATGCTAAGAAAAAGAACTGTCATCCAAGAAGTGTAATCTCAGCCAAAATATCACTTACTAAGGGGAGCATAATACAGTCATTTTTCAGGCAAACAAAAAATTTACCATCATTAAAGGCAGCTCTAAAAAAGTACATTGGAATGAAGAAATATGATCAGGGTAGCTGGGTCTGAGATACAAAAGGGAATACTGATTTTCTAACAGTAAATTTGTGGTTATATATAAATAATATGACTGTGTAATATTATGGGAATAATGTTTGAATTGTGGAGGTGTTATTTTAATGAAGAACACACTAAATTTGGCACTCTGATTCAAATAGTTCAAATGTATTTGGTTGAGGAGGAGGGAAGTTGAGCTACAGTATTGCTCTATACATTTTTATCTTAAATATGAATAAGATAATTTATAAAGTAACCATTCGGTTAATAAAAATTGATCTTATAACAAGTAGAGGGATAAAAGCTTAACAAGACAGTCCTAAAGAAAGAAAGAACTGAAAGAAACCAATAGTAAGAAAGAAATAGGGGGCATGGGGAGGATAAGTGGGAGAAATATGTGAGAGAGAAAATGTAAAAATAGGATGAAACAAATCCAGATATATTCACCAGCATGCCTTTAATAAAATGTCTTCAATAGACTGAAGAAGGAGCATAAATTGAGAAATTTGCATATTGGGGTTTGATATAATTTCTCTTAGTCAAATATCAAGCAGACCAAGTGTCAATACATCAGATTTGATATGCATAGTGTCTCTCTCCCTCTCTCTCTCTCTCTCTCTCTCTCTCTCTCTCTCACACACACACACACACACACACACACACAGGGCAATACACATTACTTTTGGTACCCTAGTACATTTAAGAAAATTGATCACATACTAGGACACAAAGCAAGAAACAATACATTCTAAGGAACTGGTAGCAGACATACTGTATTTACTGACCACAACACTGTTAAATATAATAAATAGGAAAAAGAGAAAAGCAGCTTGTACATTTTATATTTTCATAAAATAAAATACACATCTAAATAATTTATGGCTCAAGTTACAATAGAAATAAAAAATACTTTTAATTGATAGATTAAAAACACTACACACCAAAATGTATGCTTTGTAGTTATAGAGATATTTATAAATAAGAGTATAGCCTTCATTAGGAAGGAAGAACAATTAGAAGTGAATGAGCTAGTATCCAACTTAGAATTCCCCAAATAAGGTAATAAGTAAAGAAAGAGATAACTCACATATCATATGGAAGAAAGGAAATAAGAACAGAAATTAGTGAAGCAAAAATGATATATTAAAGAAAATCAACAACATAAAAATTTGGTTCTCTGGAAAGAAAATTAACATTGAGAAAATTCTCATACAAATAATCACTTTAAAAGATACAAGGCAGAAGATAAATATTGGAAAAATTGTAAAAAGCTTAAATCACACTTCTATCAAAGAAAAATGAAAGAAATATTGTGAATAGTTTCGTGTCAATACATTACAAAATTAGGTGAAATGAGACAGCTTTGAGAAAATGTAAATCATCAAAATATACTCAAAAAAGTATAATATCAAAATTGTCCTATTACTCTCAAAGAGACAGACTCTGTAGCCTGGATGAGCTTAAATGCAAATTCTTTCAAATTTTCAAGAAGCAAGTATTTTCAGTCTTACATAAAACAAAATACTCTCCAACTTATATTCTGTTACTAACATAACCTTGGTACCTAAATCAGACAAGGACACTCATAAATATAGATGAAAATACTTAATCAAATATTAACTTGAATAATATAACTCATATGTATATAACAGTGCATAATGATCAGCTGTTTTATTTCAGATAAGCAAGGTTTAACATTAGAAAATTTGTTCATGACAATGAAATTGAGAGTCATATGTTACAAATTTAAAAATAGAATTAAAAACCAAATGCTAAGCCAGGAGAAGATATTATAAAAATTAACTGAAAAAGATTTATATTCTTTATGTATTCTCATCTATGAAAAAATAGAAAGACAAGCCAATAGAAAATGTCTCAAAATGCATAAAAATAACTTTCACCAAAAAGAAACAAAAATGTTCCATAAACGTGTATACAGATGTTTAAATATATTATTATTTAAGAAAATTCAAAATAAGGTGAAATACCATTTCATATTCACCACACTGGCAATATTAAAATAAGTGCCTTTTAGGGGAATGTGGATGAGGAGAAAAAACAATTCTCTGTATTATCTTTGAAATTTTTCCCTAAATCTAAAATTATTCCAATATAAAAATTTATTTAAAAAATTAGTATCTAAAACAATTCCTGGTACACAGAAGCATTTGATAAAAGATAACCTGAGGCACATTAATATTTTTCAAGAGTTTATTTGAGCATACATCGAATGGAATCAGGCAGAATCAGACCAAAGCTGGTTAGGAGCCCTCCACCAACAGGAGCTGGGGAAGCGGTTTTTATAGAGAAGACCAGAAGCAAAGTAAGGAAATTATTTGGTTGACAATAGCTTAAGCAGTTGCCTTATTTGGGAAAGCCTATGTGTCTCTTGTGATTGGCTGCTCTTAAGTTTCCTTTTCTCAGATTCACATGCATTGAATCTGGGTTAGGATTTGGTTGGCTTAGGTCCACTATGGAGGCATTAGGGCCACCTTAGCCTCTTTGTTTAATTACTTTAACACATTCAATAAATATTGTTTCAACAAGAAATGTGCTACTGAAGAGGTGGCATAACATTCACTAACACAAGTCTACATGTAGTATAAATTGGTTCAATCACTCTTAAAAAAATATTATCTAATACTGGCAGACCTTGTTTTATTGCTCTTTGCTTTATTGCAGTTCACAGGTACTGCATTCTTTTTTACAAATTGAAGGTTTGTGACACCCCTGTGACGAGCAAGTCTATTGGCACCATTTTTCCAACAGCATCTGCTCACTTCATGTCTCTGTGTCACATTTTGCCATTTCTTGAAACCCTTAAAACTTTTTCATTATTATTTTATTTGTTATGGTGATCTGGGATTAGCGATCTTTGATGTTACTGCTAAGACTTGCTGAAGGCTCAGATGATGGTAAGCATTTTTTAGCAATAAAGTATTTTTAAGGCATGTACACTGTTATTTTAGATGTAATGTTATTACACACTTAATAGACTATAGCTTATACATAACTTTTATATGCACTGGAAAACTAGAAATTCATGTGACTTGCTTTATTGGGATATTAGCTTTATCACAGTGGTCTGGAACAGAACCTGCAATATCTCCACGGTATACCTATAAATTTAAACATGTGCATACCTTCAGGAGATTACAGTTTCAACTTGTGTGTTTCTTGAAAGTGTGTGTATATGCATACCTCGTATTTTATATTTATTCATGTACCTTGAATATATAATATACATGGAATATTATATATTAAATACATCAGAATTCTTAAGAATATATTATAAATCATATATTGTCTTATAAGTGGTAGAATCTACTAATAATTTTTGGTACATTCAAATCAACTATTATATTACATTGAATAATGAACTCCAGGTGCATGTTTTTGCATGCACAAATACCCCAACATTACTCTTGTGAAAAATAAATAAAGGATATAGCCAGTATGAAGCCATTATGATAGTATTTTTGAAACAGGCAAAGTGAACAATGCGTTACATAGGGGTACATAAAAAGTTGGTAAGCTTATATGAGAAAAACATGGGCATAAATATTTCAGGATATTGGTTATCTAGAGGTGGAGGGTTGGGGTTATACAATCAGCAGAGGCACAGAGTGAAATTTAAAATATCTGGTAATGTCCTATTTCTTAAGCTGTGTGATGGGCACAGAGAACAAGTATTTATTTTGATATAATACATGTATACATTCATAAGTATGTATGATATTTTGCACAATAAAGTCATCATATTTAGCAATGAGTAATTTTTTTGGTCCCATGCCATATTTGGGATATACTTATATAAAAGATATATTCATAAGTTATCTGAAATTTGAATTTAACTGAGCATCCTGTATTATATATGGTAACCCTATTCACAATGACTATTAGGTAAAAATCAACTAGCTGTGATATATTGCTCTTATATCTGGCAACCTGATAAAGTTTTGCATTATTTCTGTTTATTCCTAAGTTGATTCATTTGACTCCCTTTTGTTTTCCATGTAGATTTATAGCGTGAATATCCACCTATTATTTTCCAAAATTTATGTTTCTAATTTTATTCTTTTTAATACATTGATTATTTCAACAAGTACAAAATTAGTAGTAATGCTCGTTTGGATCATATTGTCTTTGTTCTTCACTTGAATAGAATTATTTAATTAGTTAATGTTTCACCAACAAGGTAATGTTTCCTTGATGTATAGTGATTAAAGGAAAAGAAGCTGGAAGTAAATGACTTAGGTCAAAATCCTACATCATCCCATATTGTGATGACATAAGCACAGAAGTGGACAGCATTTTGGAAATATCCTGGAGGTTATACTGATTAACCTTTTAGAGGTACTGGTTTGAAACTTAGTAGACTTCAAAAGAGGAAACAGAATATGGAAAACAAAGGAAGGAACAAAAAAGGAAACAAATCTGTGGGTTTGATAACTATAAATTCAAACCAACAGTTTAAAAAAATTGTGGTTCAGTTGACCTGTTGTTTTTCCCAGTGGCCCTGTAACAAGTGTAAATAAATGGCTCTAACTTCAGAGATCCCTGTTTGTTTTTTCTCTATTTATGTATATTGTAAAGACTGGCACACATACTTTGAAAGATGAGGGAATCTCTTCTCTTAACAGCTTGTTACTTGACTTGGGATTGTTGTGATTCCAACAGCCATGGACAACTGAACCATTCTCCCTGTTACTTTTGGCCACTAAGGAGTAATGTGCAACAGTCCTGGTCATGTGTAGGAATGTGCAGTATTTGTATATAATACATTATTCTTTTAATAGGCAGCTGGCTTTAATTTACTTTATTTAGAATTTTATTTGCATTGAGGCTTATAAATGAGCTTGATTTAGAGTTTCCTTTTCCTTTTCTCTTCTTGTTTAGTTTAATATCAGGGTTTTGGAAAAATATTTTTTTAATTATATTATTTTCCCAGAAGGTACTATGCTATGCATAGTGTAAAAGTTGGAAATATTCTCTTCTTTTGGGGGATGGTTGGGGGGAAGTTCATGTTATGTGTTCGTCCAATATTACAGAGCTCCAAACTATTCAATACTGTTGGGTATTTCTTATTTCAGTTATTTAAAATAGAATGAACCTACAGAAAATAGACATATACACCTACCAAACTTTTTTTTCAATTATTATCTGCAAATGTCATTTTAAATTTGGCATTCTGCTACACTAGGGATATAATAGTAATTCAGAAGCTCCATGAAAATAAATTCTGTAACTACCCTAAGAACAAACGTATTTGAAGTTAGCTGTTACTTCTTAATGTTATCTTTTCTATGTGTTATACAAATCTCAGTGGACCACTAAACATTTGAGAAGTCGGGTTTTTCTATTTATTCTCTCTTACTGAAACTGAAAGAAAAAAAAAGTGACTTTGTGGACTACATTGGAAACTGAAGTTTTAGAAACAAATCTTTAAAAGATTTTATTTAAACTGAATGAATTTTTCTTTTTCTCCTCCCTCCTATCTTTTTCTCTCCAAGCCCATTCCCCAGAATTCTAAAGGACTCATTTATAAAGTTGTAATAGAATATCCCTGGGGTAGTGAAAACTTTTGAAAGCTTCTAAATAAAGAAACAAACCTTTTGGACTGAAAAAGAGAGAATGTTTAAATTCTTTCTCTCACTTACATGACCCCTTGAAAGGTTCCCTTTGGAAAAAACAGCAGGATTTGCAAGCTGCAAGAAACAACATTGTGCCCTAAGGGTCAGTAACTTTATTCCATGGATAGAATGTTTCAATTTAATGGGGCTTCATTGGCTAGGGGTCTTGCCCATTGATAGCCAGCTTGGTGTTCAGTGGCAGATCCTTGGAGTACAAAAAAAACGCTCTAAAGAATCATAAACATATGGAATCATTACATCAGGGTTCACTTAAATGTATTTATTTTTCAAGTTGGCAGTGTCCGGTTACCATTGTTACAAATATCAACATTAAATAAAACATTTTTTGTTTTATTTTAATTTTTATCATGGCTTATTCCTTATTTGTATTCTTCCATTTACTTTTATTTTCCATCTACATTATGAACTGTTTCCACTTTTTAAGCCAGTTTTTTACTTTGCTTCTTTATTTTGGCTAAAATATTATTTCTTTAAGGTTTTCTGTAATTTCCTTCCTTCCCCTTCTTATGTCTTGCCATGTAAGTTTTATTTGCTCATTTTCTACAACTTAGGTATATGTTTGGAAGACTTTAATTGGCTGATTTAAATTTCATTGCAAAGCTGTATCTTCTAAACTATCAAATTTTACTTTCTAGTTCAAATTATACAAGATAGTGATATACGACATAATTTTAGTAAGGACCAATCTGTTTCATGATTGGCCTAAAACCGCACTTGCTTTTAATTAAAACATTGCAGAAGCTGTTGGAGAATTTATTTTAAAAAATGTTTCTTAAACACATTATTTTCACAGAATTAAAATTTATATTATTCCAGTTTCTGTAACATTCAGGACTCCAGTTTCAAAAACAGTAAAAGAATTCACTGGCTTATTTTTTCCCAGTATTTCTTCACAGGAAAAAAAAAGAAAACACATTATTTTTACAGAATTAAAATTTATATTATTCCAGTTTCTGTATCATTCAGGACTCCAGTTACAAAAATGGTAAAAAAATTTATTGGCTTATTTTTCCCCAGCATTTCTTCACAGGAAAAAAGAAAAAGAAAAAAAAAAAAAAGAAAACTAAAAACTCACATTCCCCTTGATATTTAATTTCCCTTCATATGGATTACCAATAAAAATAGTTCATAAAGACTTATATAAAGAATTATCAACTCATGTAACCAGCATGTTTTAGGTAGCCTAGACATTTTAGCATTTTTAAATCTTAAAAGAATGATACAGGTGGGTGCTTTACAATGTGTATGCAATTATTTGAAATTTAGGCCTCAAAGGATGCCAGGGCTTCCCTGGTGGCGCAGTGGTTGAGAATCTGCCTGCTAATGCAGGGGACACAGGTTCGAGCCCTGGCCTGGGAAGATCCCACATGCCGCAGAGCGGCTGGGCCCGTGAGCCACAACTGCTGAGCCTGCGCGTCTGGAGCCTGTGCTCCGCAACGAGAGAGGCCCGCGCATCGCGATGAAGAGTGGCCCCCGCTTGCCACAACTGGAGAAAGCCCTCGCACAGAAACGAAGACCCAACACAGCCAAAATCAATCAATCAATCAATCAATCAAACATACGCATCTGATTCAAGATCCTCATTAAAAAAAAAAAAAAAAAAAAGGATGCCATTACAATAAGACAGAATGCAATGATTTCCAGTCATGATGTGTTTCTAAAATCTTTCCAATTTGATTTAATAAACAGTGGTTGGAATGTTTGTAAAAAGATGTTAGTTTTAAAAATCAATTATAAAAATGGCCACTTAAAAATTAATCTAGAAGGTGGTAGAATAGGAGGCCCCAGGTCCTCCTTTCCCCAAAGGAGACACCAACTCAACAACAATACATGGACCAATTCCTTTTGTGAGAAATTCAGAAACCAGGTAAGAGGCTCCTGTAGCCAAGGCAAGCATGAAACTAGTATTGCCGAAGCCAGTAGGAAAATGTGTGGCACTCATTTGCCATAGCTCCTCCTCCCAGCACAGCAAAATCTAGAGGAAACGTCCAGCTCCTGGCTTCTTCCTGGGGAGGGAAAGACAAGACTGAAACATATGCTCAATGTTCAGACTTTTCAGGGGACAGCCTGAGGGACTGATTTCTCTCTTGCCTGAATCTAAACAATGATAAGAAAGGGTGGTAGGTTAGGGGCCACTGAGAACAAAGGCAACTTTGGACTAGCACATACTCACTCACCAAAGTTCCTCCCCCCAGCTTAGCATATAATAAGTGTTAGAAAGTCCCCAACTCCAAGTTTCTCCCTGGAGTGGGAAAGTTGGAGCACATGTTCAAGATGCTGACCAAGAGACTGGTTTCTGCTTCACTGATTTAGAGCAATGATGTGACCCAGCATACTATGGAAGCCTGGGGCCACTGAGAACAAAGAAAGCTGGGCAACTTGTTGCAACTCCAGAGAACCTGTGGTACCACAGACACTAGAGGGAACAACAGATTATGAGCTCCTAGAAAAAAATAAACCAGTAAATCTCTAATTGGGAATTTGCACACACAAGTGCAGAGAAGCTACTCCATTCAAAGAAAAGCTTTGAGAGCCGCCCCCCACCAGGATCTCTAGCTGTGCTGATTGATGAAAGCCTTTCTTTGTATAAAGCTAGTTTGTGAAGACTGGGAGAGGTGGCTTTTTTTCAAATGCACAGATCTCAACACAAAGTTACAAGGCACATGAAGAAACAGGGAAATATGGCCCGATCAAAGGAACAAAATAAATCTCCAGAAATTGACTCCAAAGAAAGGAAGGTACTGAATTACCTGACAAAGAATTAAAAATAGCTATCATCATAAAGATGCTCACTGAGCTCAGGAAATCTATGCATGATCAAAATGATAGTCACAACCAAAATACAGAAAATGTAAAAAGAACAAAATAGAAATTTTGGAGCTAAAGAATTGAAAAATCCACTAGAGGGTTTCTAGAGCAGATTTGATCAAGCAGACAAAGGAATCAGTGAAATTGAAGACAGGTCATTTGAAATTATCCTGTGGAGGAACAACAACAACAACGACAAGAAAGAATGAAGAAAGCCTAAAGAACTTATGGGACACTCCTTAACCGACAAATTATGGGAGTCCCAGAGGGAGAAGAGAGAGAATAAAGGGCTAAAAGCTTATGTGAAGAAATAATGTCAGAAAACTTTCCAAATCTAGGGGAGGAATGGACATTTGGATATAAGAAGCCCAATGGAATCCAACTAAGAAGAACCCAAAGAAATCCACACCAAGGCACATTATAATTAAACTGTCAAATATTAAGACAAAGAACGAATTTTGAAGGAAGCAAGAGAAAAATGACTCATCACATACAATGGAATTCCCATAAGACTATGAGTGGGTTTCTCAGGAGAAAACTTGCAGGTCAAAAGGGAGTGGGATGATATATTCAAAGTGCTGAAAGATAAAAATTACCAACCAAGATACTATATCTGTCAAAATTGTTCTTCAAATATGATGAAGAAATGAAGACTTCCCTAGAAAAACGAAAGCTGAGGAAATTCATCACCAGTAGACCAACCCTATAAGAAATGCTGAAGAGAGTCCTCCAAGTTGAAACAAAAGGTGCTAGACAACAACATGAAAGCACATGAAAGTGTAAATCTTGCTGATAAGATAAATACATAGAAAAATACAGAACACTGTGATACTGTAATGGTAGTGTGTTAACCACTTCTAATTCTGGTATAGAAGCTAAAAAACAAAAGTATAACTATAACTCTAAAACAAATTAATGGATACACAATGTAAAAAGATGAAATAAGTGACTAATAATACAGAGCACATGTGGGTTGGGGAAAAAGTAAACCAGTATACTTTTGTATGAAGTTGAAGTTAAATTGTTATCAGGTTAAAACAGATTGTTATAACTATGAGATGTTTTATGTAAGCCACATGGTAATATGTTGAAGAAAATACCTATAGATGATATTTTTAAAAATAAGGAAGGAATCAAAGCATACTACTACAAAAAAATCAACAAACCACAACGAATGAGAGCAAGTAGGAGAATAGGGACAAAGAGCCATAGGTCAGATAGAGGACAATTGACAAAATGGAAATAATAAGCTTGTCCCTCTCAGTAACAATTTTAGTGTAAATGGATTGAACTCCTCAGTCATAAGACATAGAGCCACTGACTAGATGGAAAAAAAAAAAAACAAGATCCAACTAATGCTATATACAAAAGACTCGCTTTAAATTTAAGAACATACAGAGGCTGAAATTGAACAGAAAAATATCCAAAATCAAAGTGGCAGCAGAACCATGCTCCCTTTGAAATCAGTAGGGGGAGAATCCTTCCTTACCTCTTTTTAAAATCTGATGGTTTGTCAGCAGTTTTTGGCATCCTCTGGCTTTTAGATGCATCACTCCAGTCAAATGGCCATCTTCTCCCTCTTTGTATTCGCATTGTCTTCCCTCTGTGCCTGTCTATCTCTATGTCCAAAATTCCTTCTTTATAAGGACACTAGTCATACTTAATTAGGGCCCATAATAATGACCTCATTTTTACTTTGTAAGCAATGTTTTTTAATATGAATCTGTCCCCACTGCTACAAAGACAATAATATCAATAAAGAATTGTCAGGTTCCCTTACCAATCAGCCAAAACCCAATCAGTCATTAATATCTGAATTTCTCATAAGTATCTATATTTTTATTCTCTAATATTTCTTTAGAAAAAGTATTCTCTAGAAGTATTGCTTATGAACTTAATAAGAACAAATTACGTTTTACTAATTTTGTTTTTCCTAACATTGCCTCCCTCAATGATTATGCCCTAGGGTTATGATTCTAAAATTTATTAATCAGGCCCCTCCATATTCAATTATCCATTATTCCTGAATTCGTTTGTCATATCTTTCCTCAGCCTTCATCTTCTATACTGAGGTTCTAATATACACTTTTTCAATTTTGATTTTAAAAAGTTTAAGATTTAAAATGTGAAACCAGAGGATAACCTCCATACTGAAAACAATTATAAAAGACATTGTTTTCCACTCTTTTCATAAACATGCTATTGCATTTCAGAGTCTTCATCAATGACTAGATTTTGCTTTAGGAATATCCTTTCACAGAATGTGAAATGTACAAAATCAGGCACATGTTACTTTTATCTAAATATTAATTTTTATCCTACTATTTAATTGATAGACTTTCTTGCCTACTCTCTCATTGTACAGTATAAAAATATTCTTTATCAGTTTCCAGTAAAATGTTTTAATAATGACTAATTACTGCATCACTGAAATGTACATTTTGAAATATTTCTATCCTGTTGTATGTTTAGTTTTGTTTCAGGTCAAAATAGCTATGATTTAGAGATGGAAAGATGATTAATTAATTTTCCATTTGTTTGGGGACAGGCCACCATTTATAAAGCAAACAGACAAATCACTTCAAACAGAGAGGACACTCAAAAGCAAAGTGGTGTACTTCTTCAATTGATACCCCATGACCTTTCAAGATGAAAGGATAATAATAGTCATTCACTCAGAGAAGAAGGAGAAAAGTTCTGTGTGCTATTTACAGGGTTTAGAGGTCACTTGGTTATGCAGAAAACAAAATACAATGGAAACTGCAGAAAGCACTAGAGAGAGGATTCATGGCTACATATTTTTCTAAGCTTCCTATTCACCACCAGTTTTCATCTTTTAATAAGCCCCTCTGTTCCCCAAACTAAGGCCACATTCTGTTTATTGTGTGGCTGGGGCCCCCCTTACGTTCAGCTGTCTATCTGTGCCCTCTTTAGAGCGCAAGTAATTGGCCTAAATCAAGAGCCAAATGGTATGTCTAACTCATTCAGCGTTCTGGTGATCATATGACAGAGCTTAGAGAATTTGAGGGAGGTCTCAAACAACAAAGCAGGATATTATTTTCAGTGAAATCTTGTGGCTATGTGTACCTCTCTTGCAAGAACAATTATAGTCTTTGTTTCTCCTATGATCCTAAGAGTCAGCTTGACTGTCTCATTGAAAAAACTCAAAGGCTCTGCCATAGCCTTTCCAAAGCATCATGGATTATATAGAGACCATTCTGTATTCAACCCTTCAAAACATATGTTTAGGAAAAATGAGAGATTTCTCCACTCTACTAGTCAGAATTTATTATATTCCCAAATGAAGTATAACTATGATGGCAAAATCCTGGTTTAAAAGGCATGAAATAGCTAAAATTTAATAAATGTAAGTTTTATCTTAAATCATTCAAAATGCAAATTTTGGAATTGTGAGTTCAGATTTTAACTCATGATTTTATTTGTTCTTAATATGTCCATTATACTTTTTCTATACTAGTTTACCTGCCCATATTTTGAAAATAAATCTGATTTGTATTCAAAGACTTTTTGAAACTACTCAGAACATACTGTTGGGTTTTTCTCAGAGCTAGTGGAACCATATTGTAAAATGTAACAGTAAAACTTTAAAGCTACAGTTGGTTGTGGCATATATAAAGGTATTGATTTCTTTTTAAAAAAGGTAAAATTTAACATATCGTATTTAGTAAGTATCAGGGTTAGAAAGAACCTGTGATTGTCAGCAAGTACTGCTAACTTATGTTACAGATAAATTTTGACAACTTGTTCAAAGTCACAATTGAGGGATCTAGAATCCAATACTTCTGATTTTTAGCTCAGTATTTTCCCTCATACTTATCCTTTCTCTTGAGCTGGAGAGACATGGTGCTAATTCAGAGTAGAAATTCTTATATTTTCCAAGATTTTATGAAGAAGTTACACATTTCTACCTCCAAGTTAGGTAATCTACCACCATATTCTTTAACCATGGGGAAAAATCACTACAATTTGCACAAAACCATGAATCAGCAGAGATGGCAAAAGTCAAAGCTTCAGAGTCTCCAGGGCACAGCCTACAGGACCAGTTCAAATCAAAACTATTCAGTACAGGCTTGACGATGACACTGTAAACTCATGAGACCATTTTTTGTATCATGTCTTTCATTCTGAAACTATAACCACTTCACTTCCTCAGAAACATCTATCAAAAATTGACTACCTTAATAAAATATGCCACAGTTAGATTTTGAAACTTCATTAGTGCATACATTTAATAAACTTGGGAACAAACACTGTGTTTTATCCTAATGTTCATGACACCAGATCTCCAGGACAAAGAGTAGAAAAAGGAAAGCAGACTTTTTTTTTTTTTTTTTAACTGTAGATCCACACTAACTCAGGGCTGTTCATGTATATATTAATAAAGCTTAGAAGTAATATATTGTAATTGGCCAGAGTTGTAAGAACTTTATGATTGCACATGGAAATCTCTTTTTCTTTCTTTCTTTCGTTTTTTTTTCAGTTTATAAGGAAACAAAAATAACAGTCACTGGATCCTGAAATCTTGCATAAATGATAACCTAATGAAATGTATATTAAATGTAAAATCTAGAAAAATATAGAATAATCTTTTCAAATGCCTTGAATAAGTATCTTAACAATACCTTCCCTGGGCTGAGTTCACTTTTTGTATAAAATGAAAGGACTAGATTAAATCATCTCTGAGTATTAATCCATCCACCTGATCAAACATTATTATTCTATTAAAAATTTGTAAAGTCTATACAATTATCACCAGTTGTGAAAACTGCTTTGGTTTGTTGTCAAAATATTTATTATAAATGTTAGAAAGTGTTACTGGTTTTTCAGCAGGGTCTGATAAAAGTTTTGAATTCTCTACATCCCAGACTCAGACTTTTCTCTGTAAACACATTTTGTGCAATAAGTATTCAAAAATTAAAGACTATACATTTCAAAATCGTATGTTTAGAGTCCATATATTTATTAGCATGAGACTTTAAAGAAATAATACTTTTTTAAGAGAACTAAAAATATCTAATATTTGAGGTAACAGAATCAAATATTTATTCCATATATCAGGAGTCAGCAAACCGCAGCCTGCAGGCCAAATCAAGCCTGCCATGTGTTTCTTGAAATAAAACTTTATTGGAACACAATAACACTTATGTGTTCACATATTGTCCTTGGTTACTTTTAAGCTGTAATATCAGAGTTAAATATTTGCAACAGGCACTGTATAGCCGGCAAAATTTGAAATATTTACTATCTGAAATATTTACTCTCTGGCCCTTTACAGAAAAAGATTGCTGAACTTTACCAGATATTATAAACAAAGGGGAAAAAAGACCATGCAATTCAGGTTAGTACTGGAAAATAATGTGAAAAATTATCTATGTTTTAACATCCACTGGAAAAACCAGAACTTGTACATAAAATAATTAATAGTAGTAATTTAGCTGGAAATTAGTTTTAAGGGACTTGTTTTGAAGTTGTACTTAAACAGCCAGAACAGCCCCTTGGAATTAATGCTCAGTTTTAGGTTTACAGAATTATTGTAAAGATAGTACAGAGAGTTCCTGTATACCTCATACCCAGTTTTCTCTATTATTAACATTAATATGGTACACTTGTCATTTAATGTAATACATTAACGAACCAGTATTTATATACACTTAATATCTAAATTCCCTACTTTATTTAGATTTCTTTAGTTTTTACTCAATGTCCCTTTTCTGTTCTAGGATCCCATTTAGGAAACACATTTAAGAGCCAGATCTCCCCCCTACCCCCTTGGTCATAACTGTTTCTTCCCTTAGGTTTAGACTCCCTTTAGTTGTGACTGTTTCTCAAAGTTTCCTTGCTTTTGATCATCTTGACACTTTTGAGGATTAGTGTCCAGGTCTTTTGTAGAATGTCTTTATATTGGGATTTGTCTTATGTTTTTCTTATGATGAAATTAGTCAAATGTGTTTTGGGGAGGAAGATCACTAAGGTAAAAGTATCATATCAAGGATGCCTACTATCAGGAGGACATTGTTATTAATGTTAACCTTGATCACCTGGCTTGAAATAGTTTTTCAGGTTTGTCTACTGTAAAGTTACTCTTTTTCTCTCTTTTCTTACTGAACTTAGTGGAAGAAATAATTATGCAGTGCCCATATTTAAGAAGTATGAGATTATGCTTCAGCTCTTTGGTATTAGAATATCTATATAAATTATTTGGTATTCTTCTGCATGGTATATTTGACTATTCTCCCTCATTTGTTTACTTATTCAATAATTGACTTATGTGAGTGTAGACACATGGTCATTTATTTTGTACTTTGATTTATAAATCAATACTACTTTCTGGACACACTGACTATTTTGACATACTTTGGCACACTTGCGTTATTGTATGTATGTTTGTGTGTGTGTGTGTTGAGCACTTTCTAACTCTCTGATACTACAAGATGTTCCAGATTTATCTTGTATATTTCCTTCCCCTGTCCTATCAAGCGTATCTCTGAATAGCTCTGGTTCCTTTTACTGGAGAGTGGTATTAGAAACAAGATATGTATGTTAAGTATCCTTCTTACAACTGAAGTGTCATTGCTTCTAGGCCCTCTAAGCTGACAGAGCACGGTTGATATGTGTACACTAATCTGTGTGTATATACCTATTTATAAGTACTTCTATATGTGACCATCAGTATCTTCAGTAAGCTAAACGTGAGTTCATACTGATACTCTCATCCATTACCACAAGGATCCTTCTCGCCTATACTCCTTACTTCTCTGTAAATTCCCTCTGCAGAAGTGAGAAACCTGACTCCCTCTATTCACCATCTATTTATTAAATTGTTCAATTTGGTACACATGTATATTGGTTTCAAAAACGTAAGTCTCCATCCGCATTGGAAGAAACTTTACCAACTAGAGTACAGGGCTTAAGAACATTTTCTTTTACATTTAGCCTTACAGATTCCACTCATATCCACAGTTATTTAAGACAGCACCTCAATCACCAACCACCCTTGGTAAGACTATTTCATACATTTATAATGTATGTGGAGTCTTTTGTCACATTCTGCATTCTATCCTGGGATCCCCAGACTTCATCAATTATTTTTTTAAATTGCATACATTAAGGTTTATTTTGTATGCTATTAAGTTCTGTTGTTTAAAAAATACTTGTGACTTGTATTCACCATTATATTATCATACAAAATAGTATCAGCACCCTAAAAATTTCCCCTGTGCTTGACCTATTCAATCCTCCCCTCTTTCATTCTGTTTTAATGAATAATGCAATGTGATCCAGTAGGTTTATTTTTTGTTCTCTTTCAAATGCAAGATCTTTCATCAATAGACAAATCTATCATTGTAATAAAGTTTGATACATAAAGGAAGAAAAGAAAAAAAGACAGAATTGCATTATCATTGATGCCCTAAAAACACTGACAAACTATGCCAGCCATTCCTGTTACAGCACTAAGAAGGATAGGCATAGAGGGAAAACTTCAAGATAGCATAAAGATTAATCATCAGTAACTAAATCTTTATGGAAAAGCAAATATATACAGGTATCAAAAATCATGAGAATCTTGAATAGACAAAATGGACTACTGAGTATTGTTTTTCACTAATCTACAGGAACAGAGGTGGATTTGTAGGTTTTTATCTGGTGAAGAAGCAAGCAATTTCCATTTGGTAGAAGAGATAGACCAGTGGTTGCTGTTTATAGCCCTGCTAGCCATCATAGTTATACTTCATTTGGTATGCAACCATTTTTGCATCTTACCCAGCAATAATTATAATCCTAATATTTCTTTGTTAACTGTTCTTTGAACAAATTGTAATGTCTTACTGGTTCCTTCATTAATTAATGAGTAAGACAATTCTTTTATGAGTTTATTTTATATTTGTTTGAGAGTCTTGATTTTATCTTTTTTGAAAATTGTCCTTTAACGGGGTTAAACTGACAATAAATAAGTAAAATATATCATATTTTTGAAATAAATAGAATTAATAATATGAAAAAGAATGCTTTTTTAAAAAAACCTGGAAAATTATTTTTAAAAATAGCACAGAGCCTTCCTCTCAATTTTGCTGTGAACCTAAAAATATTCTAAAAAATTAAACTCTTTAAAAAATGGTACAAATAATATGCATTTTGAAAATTCCCTTTAATCCAATGGTATAACAACAGCTTAACAAACATAAGGAGAAAACCAAAAATCAAACCAAAACAAAAGTAAGCTAACTAATAAGTAAAGACATAGTCAGCAGAATGTGTCTGTGGGTGAGAAATGAGACAGAAACACAAAACACTAATGAGGACCGAAGCTACAGACTTCCTGAGCACTGGGAGAAGGAGGATCGGCTCCTGCATGGTGAAGGGAGATTGGAGGGGGAGCCAGGTTAAAACACTGAGGCTGAGGGTTTGAGTGGCGCTACTCTGCTGGTGAAAGGGGGCCAAACAAAAGATGTGCAACCTACTGCCAGGTACTGTGCCATTATCAGAAACTCTGGGCCTAGCTTATTTCTACCATAGCCCTACTAACCCAGGTGACAATAATTCCTAATCAATCTTAAATTCCTGTTTCTACTTAGAAACCCAAAACAAGTAGAGAGAGAAGAGATATACCCGAGGAAGCATGTAGCAGAGCAAGAACAAGAGAAAAAAGCAAGGAAACAGGAAAAGAGAGACGTATCATAAAATCTTTCCATCTTTTTACCTCCAAATCAAAATGGCAAAATGCGCAAAGAAATATAAGGCTGAGAAAGAGAGTCAACAAAATAAAAATAATACATATTGTCACATCTAAGTTAAATTTCTTTTACAGAAAAAAATTGACAAAGAGTTAGTAAAAATATAATGAGGCCTTAGATTTATTTTAAAAATAAATAAGTATGAAACAAAAACATCAGAAATGAAACACAATGGAATTTTTTAAAAAACCTTTAGAAATCTCAAAATGAAAAATGTAGTCATTGAAATGAAACATAGAATAGATGATATTGTACACAAAGGTAAATTAGTGATCTCAGAAGATTGAACTAATAGTGGTTGAGACATGAATTAGAAAAATAATTAAAAGTACAAAGAATGTAGGTTAATAAAAAAATGCATTTGTTTAAGAGGTGTTCTAGAAGGAGACATCACAGAGAATTGGCTAGAAGTGATATTTGATTAAATAGTTGTTGAAAATTCTGCAAAGGCAAGAGATAGATCAATGCATAGATAGAGCACTTTGAATGATTATTGTGACAGATAAAAGTAAATCCACATTTAGAATGATTATAATGAAGCTATATAACATCAACAATAAAAAGATTTTCTTAAAAGATAGCACTAAAAAAATCCCAACTCCCCTTCAAAGAAGGAAAATTACCCATATCACTAGTAATATTTTCAAAATGCTGAAGGAAAATAACTCTGTTGGCAATCAGCAACCAAATATTTATTCCCAGTAAAACTTTCATTCAAGGATGAGGACAAGGTGAGTGAGGATGGTTTCAGACCAAAGCTAAGAAAGTTTATCAACCAAAGACCATCATTAAAATCACCAGAAAAGCCTGTGCACCAGTAGCAAGATACAATGATAGAAGGTATGGATTATAGGCAAAATACTGGCAATAATACTTGATAAAATGTTTTCAGAAATTAATGATAGACTGTAAATATATTTAATAATTACACATATGTATATTCTATGAAAGCTAAAGTTAAAATATAAGCAACAACAGTATGATGGAGAAAGTTGTTAAGCATGCAAAATTCCCTCTAAATAATTATATTAGACTTAAATATATAATTAAGGAAATATACAAATAAATAGAAATAAAATCTTGTTCACAAAGCAGTCAAGGAAAATAAAGGGTTATAATGTATTTAATCAATCCTGTGGAACATGGTGAAAGAAAAAGAGAAGCACAAAAACAGGATAATAAATATTAAATACAAAATAATAAGGTAGAAATATGTAAAAAATGTCAATAAAAATATTTTAAATGCATCCGTTAAAACTTTAATCATATTGGCTTTAGAAAATCAGTTCTATGCTACTTCTAAGAGTCATATGTAAAGTAAAAGTGAAAATGAGTATTAAAAATAATAGGTACCAAGTAATAGATATCACATGGAGTAAGGTATCTGTTTCTCATAGAAATAGGTTAGTCAAGGAGACAAGCATATTTTGCTCCCAATAGACAATATACGTTCTTTTGAGTGTATATTAAACTAAGTACTAGGTCACAAAAATTTCAACAAATTTCAAAAAATCAATGTCATACAAAATATGTTTTATGACAACAACACAATTAAATAGGGAATGCAATACAAACATAGCCCCCCCCCCACCCAATCACATGTGTCTGGAAATTTTAAAATATACACTTAAATAACTCAGTGGATAGAGATGAAATCAACATGAAAAGTTTGAAGCTTTCTTTAAGCAATTACTTTAAGATAATTGAATGTGTACTCAAAAATTTCAAAATTTCTTGCCTCAAATACATACACAAATACAAATATTCAGGCCTATTTTTCTTAAAAATTCCAACAGATATTCTAGATTTTTTTCTATCTGATTCTGGGAAATAAACAAAGCTATCTGATCCATTTTACAAGGCTAACCTTATAACTAAAACCAAAGACAGTACAGAAAAATAAAATCACAAATCAAACTAACTTACAACTCTCAGATGAAAAATCTGAGATTAAGCAGAAGTAGGTTGAATAACACATCAGGACCAATTACAGTTCATCCAGGAATGTTTGGATGTTCAACATTTAAAAAATCTATTAAAATAATATATCATATTGATAAAATAAAGAACATTTTAATGATCATCTTAAAAGATACAATTTCACTTTTGATCAAAACTATTCTTTAAATTTTACAAAAAATAAAAATAATTTCCTTAATCTAATAAAGGGCATCTTTTAAATTCTACAGCAAATGAAATACTAATTATGAGAGTAGAAACATTCTCACTAAAACCTGGGATAAGAGAATTATGTATATTGTGCATACAACTATTCATCATTCCTGCACAAGTGAAGAAAATATATAAAGAAACACTAAAAATGAAAAGAAGAATAAAGTCAGTTTTTTTTCACGTCATAATGGTCCACTTAGAAAATGCAAGAGAATGTAAATATATACTATTAGAACTAATGAAAGAGTTTAGTGATGTGCAAGAATTTTTGAAGAAAATTAAAAAAGGGTACTGAAGGATAAATAAAGATCTAAATAGAGAGTTGTACTAAATTCGGATTGGAAGAATTGTTAGTGTGACACATTCTCTCTAAGGTAAACTAGAAACCCAATCCCATTTCAAAACTCATTGCAACAAACTAAGTGCCAGTTGTGATCAAGACAGTTTTGAAGAACAAGGATGAGATGGGGCAATTGCCTGACTTACGGAAAACTATAATAATTACAGTGTTGGTACAGGTGTGGACAAAGTCACTAACAGTGTTGCGTAGAGCACCTAGCATATACTAATGTGCCTTTATAAATCAGCAAAGACAGTATGTGACTATTCAGTACATGGACAATTGGCTAATCATAGGAAAAACAAATAAATTTAGATGCTTACCATACATATTTCTTCTATACTTTCTACAGTGAAATTAAAGACATAACTGTCTTTGGAATAAAATAGGAGAATTTATACATGAACCTGGAGTATGAAAATATTTCATATTTATGACAGTTTCAACTGCTGTAGATAAATATTAATAAAAGCTACTAATTAGCAGTTGTTAATGAAAAAAATTCAGGAGGATAAAAACTGTTTGATGTGTGAAGGTGAGACATGACAATGTGAAGTATTGTCATTTATAGATTATTTGATATGATTTAAAACTGGAAATCTTTGGAAGATACTTGATTTAATATCAAGAAGAGTGTTTATGTCAGATTTATACCTGCTCACTATACGGTAACATTTCTATACACAATTATCATAAAAATGACTCATAATTTGACCATAAAAAGTACTACATGCAACATATTAATAAAGTGTTGAAGCTATCCCCTTTGCAACATTAATCTTGATGCTATGTATACTATTACTTCTCAAGGAGAAGAATGTAATTCATCCCTATCATTTTAAATCATATATGAAGTCTTTGATAGAAAGCCTCTTAAAGTCCATGTTAGTTTTATTTCTGCATACTTCATAGTGTGGTATTCTTTTGTCAATTTTTGTCCTTAAAAAATGTAAAAGCAGCACTGTACTCAACTACAAAAAATAAATACTACTGGTCAACAAAACACTATAAATAAATTTTATAGACAAATTACAGTTGGTGGAAGATAATGTAACTGTCAAATTATGTTTATTATGAAACATTTATGAAGAATTCCTACAGATCTATAAGAGCTGCTACAACTCAATAATATTGCCAAAAAATCAAAAGGAGAAACAACCTAATTGAAGAAAGGGGAAATATATGAAAATAAGTTTTCATAAAATTGGGAAGTGAAAAAATTATAAAGAAAATGTTTGATATCACTAATACTCAAGAATATGCAAATTAGAAAATTGAGATTTTATTTCACATATATCAAATTGGTAAAATTTTAAATCTTTATAATATCAAGGGTTAACATAGATAGAGAGTAACAAGAACAGTTGTGTCCTTAGGAGTATAAATGGACAAAAACATTTTGGGCAAATAATTTCCAAAAAGGATAAAGCTGATGCATTCCTGTTAAGTAAAGATGGTTCAAAATAGAAACAAAAAAGCTAAAGCAGACTAAATTCTCATCTACAAGAAATGGACAAGTAAATTATGCTGTAGATATCATGATAGAAAATACTATGAAGAAGTTACAGAATCTGGAGCTACACATATAAAAAAAGGATACATTTCAAAAATATTTTAAAAAGCAAGTTGCTGAATGATATGTGCAGGCATTTTTAAAGTTTAAAAACTTGCAAAATTACCATATTTTGTTTGTGAATACATACATTTATAGCAGCCCATAAAATTATACAAATACATCCAAATGATCCAAATCCTATTCACAAAAGTGGTTGCTTATGAGGAGGGATGTATAAGACAATTAAACAAGAAATATACTTTAAAAATTTAAGTACAATTCGAAAAGAAACATAGCAAAACGTTATTATTTTGATGAGGACAAGGAATGTGGATGTGGATGCTTATTTTTAATAACTTTCTGATTATTTGAAATAAGAAATATTAAAATAAATCCCATTGAAGAATACCCTTAAGTATTTATTTAACATTTATGGCAAATAATAAATGGATAATAATGCAGAAAACAATTTTGAAAATTAAAATAATGATTTGACAGTTGCCTAGAAGATGTTAATATTTAACATAAACCTACTGTAATGGAAATGATATAAATTATCTTGACCAAGGAACATACAAATAATTTAAAGGAAGGGGGGAAAAAATCAGAAAGAAATATAACAATATGTGGTAGTTAAGAAATGATCAAGAGGGCCTTTCATAACAATGGGTGAAAGAATAGATTATTGATTATTCTTTATATGTTTTTTTAAACACTTAAGTAGCTAATGGAAAGAAAAAGTAATAGAGCTATTTTGTATCATATTTAATATGCATTATGTATCTTATGCATTAAATGTATATGTGTTTTATTGTATATTGCCAAGAAAATATTCATAGAAAATCCTCAGATCACATTTTAAATCTATTTAACTGTCTATAACTTTAATAATAGTTATCTTAATTTTATTTGAAAACGCCTAAAATACTAGAAGGAATATCTCAATCTGGAGATGGTAACACAAAGTTGTACATCTGTGTGGGGCTTGTGTTTGCGATCTGTGTACATTACACACCACATTATGCATTTTATACTGGAAAAACATGGTTACCTCTAAGTAGAGGGTGGCAATCAGGTAGATAAATTACATAGAATGGTTAGATTTTCGAATATACCTTGTTCTTGGTATGTGATTTTGAAAACACATGAGTATTTTATATATGTAAATTCAAGATTAAAAAAATTAAAAACAAGATTTTAAGAAATAAAATGAAATAAATGAACTAAAAGGATTGGCCAATGAAATGTATGTGAGCTTAGCCTTTATTTACTGAAAAAAGTAAAAAACTGAAACAAAATAAAGGAGAATGCATGAATGATTTGGTACTGTGCTTCATCAGTTCAAGAATAAGAGAAAACCAGAACCTGTAAGTGAAAAATATCAAACTACTTATGTAAATATTTAAAATATATATAGGATAGGAGATATAAAGTCAAAGGAAAAAGAATAAAAATAGGAGAAAATATTAAACATTCTGTCACATATAAAAGCCTAAAAGCTCCAGTAAATATTGATAAAGAAGAGATGATTCCCATGATAAGAAATATAAATGGTCAATACACGTATCAGAAGATCTCAAATTTAAAGGAGATACTATTGTTAACACATGAGATTGATATAAGGGGGGAGAATATATATATATATATATATATATATATATATATACATATATCTCCAGTGTTGCTAAATGTTTCCAGAAACTGGACATTTTACAAATTTTCATTATTATTTAGTTAAAAAAATATTTGAGGCAACCTGGAAGTTTCTATAAATGTTTTTAAAATGACTTTTTTTTTTTTTAAACATCTTTATTGAAGTATAATTGCTTTACAATGGTGTGTTAGTTTCTTAAAATGACTTTTGACCTGCAAATATTATACTGGGTACTTATCATGTAGAAATATACATATTTATAGTCAACTATATTCAACATATCCTGTGTCTAATATCAAATATTTAGAAATAACTAAATGTTTAGCATAATAAGTGTGGCAATATATAAAATAAACTGAAGCAATTTTTTAAATTGGGGTAAAACTGTAATGTCTATTAGGAGATTATAGTTGAAATGTTACACTTTGCTGCCATACACATAGGTGAAAAAAATGTTGCAGAGCAGTCTGAAGGGCATTGCTTAGCAAGAGTACTAGGAGTCTGTAATTGCAGGAGACTAAAAATAACTTTGATGAGTTATTCTAAACAGAGACATATTCAAAGTATTATTCCAGCCCAAAGAAATGAAAAACGAATTGCAAATTCAAGTCTCACAAAAGGCAAAGACTCCTGGTAACAGTTACTGTGGGGCCATCATGAATCTTATTTTTATCTGGTCCCTGCTTCTCTCCAAGTATTGGGGTCATTGTCTCAAAGGTTTTGCCATGTCCACCAAGAACTACAGGGTTGTATGCTTTATACTTTGAAATTAAAGAGGATAATATTATTCTTCTACCAAATCCAGCTCAAACTTTTGGGAAAAAAGCAAACAAAACAAAACAAAACCCCAAAAAACTGTTTGGCCAAGTTGCTTCTAATCAATATAATCAGAGAACTGGAGTGTGCAGTGCTTGATCTCTCTTGGTTTAACTAATCTCAGTGGTGAAAGAGACACAACAAAAATGTAGAGGATTCTGACTCTGTGGCTAGAGTGCAGGGTTTTCTGTTTGTATAATAAGTAGTGAGATACTAAAAAGGTAACCCTAGTAACTTACTATTTAGTCAAGGGAAATAATTGGCTCACACTGGAGAGCAGTCTTGGTTTAGGATGGGATTCACTGTTAATCGGATTCACTAGCTCAACAGCATTATTAAAGACCCATCTCATACCATTTCTTCCTTCTGCTGTGTCAGTTTTGCCCTAAGCTGGTTGCAGGATGACTGTCAATATTTTTGAACCTACATTCATTCTCATCCTCATCTAGAGA
Organism: Balaenoptera acutorostrata; assembly: GCF_949987535.1. NCBI lineage: Eukaryota > Metazoa > Chordata > Mammalia > Artiodactyla > Balaenopteridae > Balaenoptera > Balaenoptera acutorostrata. Next base: position 23,711,699 of record NC_080077.1, read on the forward strand.
GAAAGACATCTTCTGGAAGCTCTGGCCAGAGAATGAGAAAGCCTCTTTCCCAGACACCCCCATTTTGTTCCCTTTGCATCTCAGGGACAAGTTTGATCACATAACTTTGCTTGAACCAATGACTGTGACTGAGAAATGGGATTGTGTACAATGTTTAGGGCCAGGGATGGTGCCGTCTTCCCCTGAAAGCTTTTGTGTTACATATGGAGGGAGAGAAACCAGGTAAAAATGGCTAGAGAGAGAGAGAGAGAGAGAGAGAAGAGAGAATGGGTTCTTAGAAAACAAGCCCAACAACAAATCGTTTGAACCTAATTTGACTTCAGAAAATATAAAGGGCTTTTAAATGGATAGAACTCAGTGACTCTAACGAGGAGACTTTATTTTCTTTTTAATGCCCTTAAACACATTCTGTTGGATTTCCTTTCCCCAAGTCTGGAAGATATGTGAGGCAGTTTTTAAAGTTTTTCCAGTCACTCTGTCTTTTGGGATAATATTTAAGGTATTTAAAAGCCAAATAGAAGCAAACCCAAAATCAATCTCTCGTTACATACAAAATTGTTCCCTTTCTTTTCCCTAATCTCCCATTCTCATCCCTGTTTCTACCACCATGATTCTAGTTTATGGCATGTAAGTTTCTTGCTCTTCTTGATATATCTTCTCTCCTTTTTGCTTCTAGATGGGGGAAAGCATTCAAGGGCAAGAAGAAAGATCTTTTTATTTACCAGATTTTGCTTTTTGGGTTCGTTGATTTTCGTTGTTTGTTTGTTTGTTTTTAGCTCCCAAATTCATTGTTGTGATATATCTGTCATCCCTGGCTCTTTATCTCCTGAGGCATTTTGTTGAATTTTTGGAAAATAACCCTGCCAACATGAAGAAGGTCCCTATGCTCCTCTCCGAATAACTCTCATCATGAGCTGCTTTGGTCCAAGGAGGACGCCAGTAAAAATTTTATATATCAGTTAATATCCATCCATAGTGAGATGCTTACTGTCAGTTACGTATCTCAACTCTCCATACTATAATACTGTTTTTGTTGTAAGCTCCCCTCTCTTGGATTTTTTGGGAGAAAAAAGAACACACTATTCTTATCCTTTTAGTACTTTCTTCCCCTACAATTGCTTTGAATTGTGTTAATTTTAGCATAATTCTAGTCTCACCAGCATAAATGTTGTTGGCTAAAGTTTGTCAATGAGGTTTACAGTCATTACATAAGTTAGACCTGCATGTACTTTTCTAGACTCACTCTTTAGACTGTTTGGGCTTTTTATCACTAATATCCTCAACTTTGACTCCTGTCTCCAACTCCCATGCAAAATCAGGATTCTATTTTTTGTTTAAAAATCTATGTAGCAGCTTGAATTAGAAGAATAGAAGAGAGGGATTCCATGTTTTTATTAGAAATTTTAAAATAATTGAAAAGCTGTTTACTTAAAAATATGTTTAAAATAATCTTTTTAAAAGTTCCATGATGAAAATGTGTTATCAAACAGAAGAAATGTAGAATGTGTGTTTTGAAATTATTCTATCTTAAATAACTATTTGTTCTCTAGGGTTTCACAGGAGAATTCACAAAGAGCATTTTTAAAGTTGCCTTTGTGCTCTGAATGATATCTATAGCCCATCAGCATGCTTTTGTGGAATATATAGATAAGGAACTGACAATACATTTCAACAAGCTTAATTTTGAATTGAGAGTTCCAAAGAAAGTGTATATTTAGGCTATTCTGTTTATTTCTGAGAAAACTCAAATTATATCTTTCTTCTGAAAAAAAATTAATTTCTAAATAAAAAGTTAAAAAGAAATAATTAAAGTTTAAACAAGTCCTTAAATACCCCAAGCAGACCATCTAAACAGAGCTTTTGTTTAAGGAAATATAGATATTATAATTGCTGATTTATACCTGTGCCAAAATGATAATTATATCTGATATTGCTATTGATAGAGTTAAGAATTAACAGCCTGTACTTGTTAAATAATAGTATTTCTACACTTCAGCTGATTCTAGTTCTGAATATAACCTTGAACCTATTTATTTGTCTAATCAAAAAAATCACTTTCTTTAATATGTAAGAATACAGAGATATTCCTATAGAAGGCATTCTTTGTATAATTTATAAAACCTAAAATATCCAATGAAATCAAAAAATAAAACTTCATATTTGCACTTGAGTGATTAGAAATTGGAGACTGTTTTAATTGCTGTTGGACAGGCTTCAGTCTCAGGAGCTCACCTAGACTCCTCTCATGTTTTGTTTTTCTTTTTTTTTTCCTTGTGCTACTGAACAATTCTGGATATAGTGAACATGAAATACCTCTCTTTACTCTTAAGCTTCACTCTATTTTCAGAAAATATTAGGGTTTCTCATAAACTCAGACTTAATTCTGTGATTATCAAAAGTCAAAACATGTATACATGTGGACATATGAATTTATCTACACACATGTATCTGTAGAGAAGCACCTTTCCTTTCAAGAAATTATTTAAAGTTTATTCTAATGATAAATCTCTATAAATCTGTATATGCTTCTTATTATCTTGATTCTAATGACACATATGTGAGAGATATATAAGTACTAATTTTAACATATGGTGATAATTTACTATGATTTCAGTAGTTCATGTAAATATGGACACTTTCTGTGACTAGCTTCTAATCTCTGTAATGAATGCAACAATCTAAGAAATACATGTAAAATTTCATAGCTTCTATATGATTTATTGGATACAAATGTATATATTTAATTGGTTTATGTTGATATACAATAATTTAAAATAAAGAAAATAAAAGAATAAAGAGAGAAAGAGGCAGACACAGAGTGAGACAGGGAGGAAGGAAAAGAGAAAAAGTAAGTTTCAGGTTCCCTAAAGCCATACAATTGTGTGTTAATGCTATATCAAATTCTAATTACTGAATTACGTATCCAGAAATTAGAAGCAATACAGTTTTTATCTGAATTAATAAGGGAGATTCCATATAAACCTCTTTCACTTTTTCCTCTCATATATTATTATTATGGAAAAATAAAATAAATGGTAATTTGTCCTGTATCTGTATACAGGAGTGGGTGTATGTGTACATATAGTCATTGTGCAATATAGTAATTTTCACAATGTTTTATCTAAAACCAAGAATCATAAGAGTAGCATTTATTAAGAACACATGAAGGGTTATTTTGGTCATCATGACTTGTTTGCTTTCTGCTGGTAATCAGATAAGTGCTGTCACATGACAGGAAACATTAAACAAATGGTCTGGGTAAGGTTACATACATTTGTGCAGTAACCTTCTGTCTAAGTGAATAGTTAATTGGACACCTATGTGAAACCCTATTGAAAAGTGGCAGTTCCATTAAGCCCTAAGTCAATAAAAACAAGAGCCTAATTTGTTTTTATTACTACACAAAAGAATATTATAGAAACATTTAAAATCTGCAGGAATTCATTGTGGGATATAAATATGTTTACTTGTCTCTCCTTTTTGTTTCTCGGGCTGTAGTCTATGCTCTTCAGAGAGGTTTTTAATATTCAGGATTGGTGTTTTTGCAAGGTGAGAGTTAAGGCAAAATATTTGGAAAGCTGAATTCCCACTCTAGTGACTGCTGGGACCAAAGAAACTGTTCTTTTCATAATTTCAGTCATAAATCTTTCACTCACTGAATATTGCTGAGGGCATAGGACCCAGTAGAAGAACCCAGGGTAAAAGGAGTTCAAGAACCTCTAGTTTTCTGTTGCCCTTTCTGTCCTAACCTCTGCCCACTCCATTTCCATATTTGGAATCTTTGAAAATGGAGCTAAATTGAAGCTTACTTAAAATGCTAGAATATAAATAGGATGCTGCTATTTATTCCAATTTGGACGTTCTATAGCAATAAGCAAAATAATTTGATCATTTTAAGAGAAGACATGTTATGCAGAAGATCATAGCCTATTTAAACTGGACACATGGATTCAAACTTGCCACCAGAGAGCTGGCTTTTTCATCTACAAAATGGAGATAATAATAATATCTACCTCATGAAGTTGTCCTGAAGATTAAATGAATTCATTTATGTAAAGTGCTTAAAAGAGTACCTGACCATTATAAACTCTATCTAATAGTTTGCTATTTATTATTACTTGAATTGATTAGATAAACTCTCTGACTATAAGTTCAACCATTTATCAGTATACACAGATGTTTTTTCTAATATGAACATTTTGGTCAGGCTAAGATAAAGAACTGTAAAATTAGCTATTTAGATCAACAATATTCCTCTCAGTAGAAAGATTTTAAAATTATTTTAACTTATCAGGCTATTCCAAATAAAGTAGCAACTTTGTGGTTAGAGATACTGCCTAATATATAAGTATTCTAAAATTCATGTATGAAAATAGAAAAATATCCAAGAATGCTAAACAGTCCCATCATGTCTTCTTGTGTTATTGCAGCTAAAGCCAGTAAATACTGAGTATGTGTAGGAAAATTGATTAGAAATTGTGGGGGATTAAAAATATCAGACATGGTCCTTGTCTTCATAGGTTCACAAAAGGATGGAGGGAGAGACTAGAGAACAAAAGAGTGCAAATCTAGTTCAGAAAAGTGAGAAATGGTTTACTAGTGGCTAAAGGTTTTAATGGATGAATAGAGGAAAGAGAAATGAATTCTGACTTACTATCTAGAGCAGCGATTTCACATTTATTGAGTATTTGGCCCTCTGCCTATTAGGACCATGATCCGTGATTCATGGCTGCTGCATCGCGTGGTACTTTAAAATATCTAGAACAGCTCAACACTGTATATTTGTAAGATTCAGTAAGTTAATGCATTTAGTAAGCATTTGTAGGTTAATCATAACCTATAGCCCTTCTACACACAGAGAAAACTGAAAATGAATACAAAGCAAATATACAGTTTAGATGTATAATATGTATTATTTAGCACAGTTCAGACAAATAGCACATACATAAACACATGCACACTAAGAAATTATTCTCCATTTTGTTTTAAAATCTTATTTGCTGGTCAAGAACTGTTGTAAGTGGAAAAAAAAGTAGACCAGCAATAGCTAGGTAAGTAAAGTGAAAAGATGTCGAGGTCATTGCTAATAAACTACTACATAACATACATAAATTAAAACGTTTATTGCTGTGGTTTTAGTTTTAATTCAACCATTAAGGGAACCTGCATTCAGTATCTGATAGAAGGTATGTGTCTTCCTCTCCTTGAAAACAGGAAGAGATTTATTTTTGGCTAGGGAAAGAATTATCAATTGTTTTATGTACATCAGCAGCATTATGGTGATTTAAATGTCCTTGTCTTTCTGCTTTTCCACAAGATAAGAGATATATTAGCAAGTAGGAGTAAATGGGAGGGGAATTCTTATAGGAAAATAGCTGCTTGAAAGTGCTAAGAAAGCAATTAAACACCTGCCTGATTGAGTGGGAAGCAAATGGGTCTCTCCCACTAGGATTACAGAGGAGTGAGGAGATGCAAGAGAGACTTGGAATAAAAGTGATTATGCAGAAGACTGGAAGACACAAAAAGGGAAATTCTGAAGTCCCGGGAAGTGGCATGGAAGAGAAGAATCCTCTAAGTACCATAAGGGTAGGAAGGCAGTATTCAAACACAGGGAAACCAGCTGAGCATGAATGCCAGGGTGTAAGCAGGTGAATCCAGAACTTTGAAGGACTGAGTTAATTTGAGTGACACTAATGAAGAGAAGACACCAGTGTCAGTTTTTCTACCAGGGCAGAGTCTATTTTTGCCCTTGATTTTATACTGGTGATATTTGCAAATAGGTAAAGCTTGAAAGTATGCGTTTACTTGCCGGAAAAAATAAAAGAATATCCAGAAAACACAGCATATGCTTCCAAATTTCCTGGCAAGGGGCCACATTTTTCATCTGTTTTAAGTTAGAAAGAAGATTAACAGATAAGATTAAAAAAAAAAATAGGTATAATTTAACAAGCAGCTCCAGAGTAAATTGATGGAAATCTTGAAATAACAAGGGTGACTTAGGAAGATCTCTTTCACTGAAGCCTAAGCAGAAAAACTGCATGCCCTATTACTTTAAACAGTGAATAATAATAGTAATTCAAAGGAATTGGATAAAGTCATAAACCATTGTCTTTCAGCCCAAATCTATCATCTGGATTCTACTGTGAGATGTTGGAGAAGGGACTCTGCAAACTAGATTTCTCCTTTACCGCTTGCCTACCTGCCAGTAAGAGACCAGAAGGCAAGATGAGGGGGGCAACTTTACTCTTTTCCTGTTTTGAGCTCCTGTAGGCATTGCCCTAACACAAGCACTTCCTCCTGTCAGCAGCATTCAGATCTAACATTTAGTGCTAGAAAACTTTCAGAACCTTTCTCACCATAGACCCTCTGAAGTTCCAGTACCAGAGAGGCAGCCTCTATTCTCAGCGATCTGGACCTCAACCCTGAAGGAACCTGCGTTCATGTTCTAGGTTCTTGAAAGAGCAACATTTTCCTTTATATTCCACTCTTAGAGGTTCAACTGCTTCCTGCAGCTATAATCTGTGTTACGTCAGGACCCTCTTCTTGATTTTTTGGTCTTCTTACATTTGTTTAACCAGTTCTTTATATTAAATTCCTTCTGTTAAATTAACTAGTGGAGGTATTTCTGCTTACTTGTGGGAAAAATTGATAAATAACATTAAATTTTTTTTGAAAACTTCAGAGTCAAGAATCTGATATAAGAAAAGTAGAAAATACCTATGAAAAGGTCAGTAAAGTGCCATATTTTCAAACAATAAAGATTTTAGATCTGGAGTATTAGGAAAAGCTATGTAATTTTTTCATATTCCTTGTTTGTGCTTAATCAGTGGAATGGCATTTCTACACTGAGGAAAGCCAAATTTCCAAAAGCCTGTTAAAGGCTTTCAAGATTCATTTATTTTAGTTATTACACTTCCAAGCTGCAAGCTCATTTCTCAAATAAGAAGACTCAATAGATGTCATTGTTGAGGGGATTTAAAATTCATCCCAAAATTTATGACTCTCACTTCAAGGATGAAAGATGACTTCTAAAGCCAAAGTGACAGAAAAAAAATACTTGTTTAGGAAAGAATCAAATCAGATTGAAAAGAAAGCTTACATTCTTCGTAACACTTACCTCCACAGAATACAGTATATTTATATATCACTAGGATTTTTCTAATTTGCATTCACTGTTCTATTTGAACACTGCACATAATTTTTCTACTTCTAATGGCACCTGTATTTTCATACTATCCTTCATTAAGTCTAATAAATATCATTATTAGCTTTTTTAAAATAAATTTTCTGATAACTAAAATGTTCAAATATGTATTAATTGTATCTAAAGAATACAAAGTCGTTACCATACATCCATCTTTTTTTGTTTTTTAATATGATTTACCTGAATCATTTAAAGAGTACAATGATTAGGGAATGTAATCAAGGTCATTCATTCTTTTTTTAAATTAATTTTTATTGGAGTATAGTTGCTTTACAATGTTGTGTTAGTTTCTACTGTACAGCAAAGTGAATCAGCTATACGTATACATATATCCCCTCTTTTTTGGATTTCTATCCCATTTAGGTCACCACAGAGCACTGAGTAGAGTTCCCTGAGCTATACATTAGGTTCTCATTAGTTATCTATTTTATACATAGTATCAATAGTGTATATGTGTCAATCCCAATCTCTCAATTCATCCCAAGGAAACCATAAACAAGATGAAAAGACAACCCTCAGAATGAGAGAAAATATTTGCAAACGAAGCAACTGACAGAGGATTAATCTCCAAAATATACAAACAGCTCAGGCAGCTCAATATCAAAATAAACAAACAACCCAATCCAAAAATGGGCAGAAGACCTAAATAGACATTTCTCCAAAGAAGATATACAGATTGCCAACAAACACATGAAAGGATGCTCAACATCACTAATCATTAGAGAAGTGCAAATCAAAACTACAATGAGGTATCACCCCGCACCTTTCAGAATGGCCATCATCAAAAAATCTACAAACAATAAATGCTGGAGAGGGTGTGGAGAAAAGAGAACCCTCCTGCACTGTTGGTAGGAATGTAAATTGATACAGCCACCGTGGAGAACAGTATGGAGGTTCCTTAAAAACTAAAAATAGAGCTACCATACGACCCAGCAATCCCACTCCTGCGCATATACCCAGAGAAAACCATAATTCAAAAAGACACATGCACCCCAATGTTCATTACAGCACTATTTACAATAAATGTCCATCAACAGACGAATGGATAAAGAAGACGTGGTACATATATACAATGGACTATTACTCAGCCATAAAAAGGAATGCAGTTGGGTTACTTGTAGAGACATGGATGGACCTAGAGACTGTCATACAGAGTGAAGTAAGTCAGAAAGAGAAAAACAAATATCATATATTAACACATATATGTGGGATCTAGAAAAATGGTATAGATGATCTTATTTGCAAAACAGAAATAGAGACACAGAAGTAGAGAACAAATGTATGGACACCAAGGGGGAAAGGAGGTGTGGGATTGTGAAAATGACTATACTACCCATAGCAATCTACAGATTCAATGCAATCCCTGTCAAATTACCAATGGCATTTTTCACAGAACTAGAACAGAACTTTTTTACAATTTGTATGGAAACACAAAAGACCCTGGACTGCCAAAGCAATCTTGAGGAAGAAAAATGGAGCTGGAGGGATCAAGCTCCCTGACTTCAGACTATACTACAAAGCTACAGTAATCAATTCAGTATGATACTGGCACAAAAACAGAAATATAGACCAGTGGAGTATGATAGAAAGCCCAGAGATAAACCCACGCACATATGGTCATCCAATCTATGACAAAGGAGGCAAGAATATACAATGGAGAAAAGACAGCCTCTTCAATAAGAGGTGTGAGGAAAACTGGACAGCTACATGTAAAAGAATGAAGTTAGAACACTCCCTAACACCATACACAAAAACAAACTCAAAATGGATTAAAGACCTGAATATAAGGCCAGACAGTATAAAACTCTTAGAGGAAAACATAGGCAGAACACACTTTGACATAAATCGCAGAAGGATCTGTTTTGAACCACCTCCTAGAGTAATGGAAATAAAAACAAAAATTAACAAATGGGACCTAATTAAACTTAAAAGGTCATTCATTCTTAAGACAATCATAATATTGGAATCAGAATGACTGCTTTCATTTGAGGAAGTCAATATCAGCATTATCTATAGCATAATTAATAGTCATAGGCTTACTTCAGATGAATCTATATCCCTAACTATTTAACTATTTCTCAAGCATACCTTTTAGAAACTTATTTTTTTGCTACTGACAGTACAACATTTTGAAACAAATGTCATCATTTTACCCACAGAGCACCAACACTTCTATGATGCATGGCTCTATGAACTTGAATCTACTCTTCTTGGCAGCTGAGTGGAAATAATTTTATTATATATTACAAAGTTATTCCTCAGAGCTCATAAGACAAAGGACAGAAGATTTTTCTACCAATCTTTTCTTTTATATCTTTCAATTTTCTACATTTCTACTATGATTATGATGATCAAATCTTCCATAAAGAATAAAATGATTCTTAAACCTTCTAAATGAAATCTGAAAAATTAACAATGCCTTAAAAACTCTCACTTCTTGCACATTATTTGTTTTTCCCAATTCTTCTTACATGCTTTTTATTGCAGCCTACTTCTGAAACATATTTTCAGTAAAATGTATTTTTTGTACTACGAAATTGATTTTTAAAACTGTGCATTTAAAAGAAGACTAATTAAACACACCAAAATGTTAATGATGACTCTTCTTTCTTGTTGATATTTTTGGCCTTTTCTCATTCTTTTGTTTTCTAAGTTCTCTATATTAAATATGTATTACAGTTATTATCATGAAAATTCAATTAGTTAAAATGAATCTATCTCATCACTATAATGCTCATCTTGAATAATTGAATTATCTTGAATAATTTTCTATTCCCTACTATTTTAAACATATTTTCCTTAAAAGGTTATATTCTATTTATCTCTTTTACTTGTCTTCTGATACAGACACTAAGAGTGGATTATTTCATACTGTAGTAAGAATTCTGCAAGGGGCATTATCATGGTCACCACATAGTTAACATATTAATAGTTTCTTTCCTTAAATCTAAGGTCAATTTCATTAATTCAAATTTGGTTGACCCTTTTTATGGTTTTTATTATAGTTTTTGTTTCCGTTGATATAAATAACCTACATTCTCTGTCTTATTCGAATTCAACCTATCCTTATAGGCCAGTTTCAAGGTCCTAGAAGGCTTGCATTCACATCTGATGTAAGAGTTTATATTGCAACACATGTAATGCAACACAATATTGTGTTGTTTTGTGCTATTATTAACAACAATTAAATTGGTAATAAAAATAATACTTTTACACTGTTTTGTAGTTTATTACTATTTCACGTCAAAACAAAAGCCCTAAGAAACTTGAACCAAAAAGGAAACAGCTTGAATTGACCCTATGAAGGAAGTTTGAGCTCAGATAGGTTAAGTTATTTTACAAAGTCCACCAGTTACATAACATCATAATTATGTATGGTTTATTATTATAGAACTCCAGCTCAAGTGCAATTATATTGACTCTTCCTGACTGAAGGAAGGTTTGCCTTCATTATGGAATGAAAAGGCAACAAATATCCATAATGTTGGGACAGTGTCTGAAATTATTTCCCATCATTTCTATGAACTTTCAGAGAGAAAAAGTAATACCAGCAAAAAGCTGTCATTGTTAATATTGACCTTTCACCACATACACATTACTTTTCCAAGTTCCAAACTTAAGTTAGGCCCAGAATTATAATTTCTATTTTATGTGTTTCTACTGTATGAGGTAAGATAGTATTATTCTATTCCATAATATGGTATAGGAAAATCTAGAATGATGCCTGGAATACAGTATGTACTTAAAAGTATTTGGTAAACCAATAAATCTATGGAATGAATATGTGGACTAAAGTACAGTTTCTATAGTTTTCCATAATGTTTGATAAGTTGATTTATAGATAGCCCATTACTGCACAATTTCTTGTGATTGAATAGATTTATAAAATATTTTTAAATATGAAAGATACAGAAGGATTAGGTTTAATATTTTATCATTAAATCTTACTTGTAATTGATTTGTGGTCAGAAATTTTAGGTGTCATACGTGGTATTTCTTTTTGCAAATTACACCTTCTTTGACATTAAATGATATTTTCCTTTAGTTTATGCAGGTAAGTGTACATTCCACATAGATTGTTATTTTAATGTTTCCTGATCTATAAAATTTCCATTTCAGAAACTATTTTGGTATATTTATTTAGTTTTTTAGACACTGTTTCACATTTAACTTAATCTTGAAAGTAAATAGCATCAGTGTTAACCGCAAGCTACTTTATATTATTCTGAAATACAGAATTTCAGCTTGTTAAAATGTACATTTTCAAGTATAATTCATTTTTGATATTACTGTTTTCAAAAATGGGTAAGTCTAAGCCTTTGCATGCCTGTTGTTCTCATAGAGGAATGACAACTTGGTGAAATATACAATTCTAGAATCACAATTTCCCTTTCAATACTTCTTAAATAATTCTTCATTTTAAGCTTTGAGATAGCAGGTTTAAGGCCAGACTGCTTTTTATCCTCTACTGGTAACTTTCCTTCTATCTCTTGTGATTATAACTTGTTTCTTAATATTAGAATTCAAAATTTTACCTTTGGTAAATAAAATGGGCGTCTTTCATTAGTTTTGCCTAAAATGTGGTACTTCAAAAAAATTGACCCGTCCTGACTGAAAGAAGACTTGCCTTCCTTTTGGAACAAAATGTAACAAGTCTCTATAATATTGTGACAGTATCTGAAAATCTAAAAAATAATTAGAGGTGTCTCTTCTAAAGCCTAGAATATTTTGTTTAATGTTTCTTTGTTTTCTTTTATGGTCTAGACAGTTTTATTTTCCTTCTCAGTAATAGCAAAATACTTTCTTCAAGTATCAGTTCTCTCCCCTTGATATCTGTTATTTTTACTTTCATTGTTTTCACCTTATTATCCTTTTTATCTGCATTTTGAGTGACATTTGGTTTGATTTTCTAATATACCACTCTGCCTTTTCCAACATTATTGTCTATGAGGATGATTTTAATTATGTCTCATATTTTAGTGTTTTTGCTGCTTATTTTTCCACTATTTCACTTTTCATGGTAGACTCTTCTTTCTATTTTTTTTTTTTTAAATTCATAATGGGACAGTATTTATTCTAGGATTGTTTGCTGTGTTTGCTTTGTTTTTCCCCTATTTACTCATTGTTGAAAAGGGAAAAGCTTTATGTGAACTTCAGATTTTCCAAACAAATATTAACTTACATTGATCCTAATCATTTGTCTTCATTGTTACTGATATATCTCTTTCCTATCAACAACAATAACAACAACAACAAAACCCAGAATATTATAGTGAGGAGGCTACAGCCCATTTTAGATCTAATAGCAGCATTAAATCTCTTCATCTGTATTGTTCTGTGTTTTGGTTTTCCTATAGCTTCATTTTTACTTAACTTACTAATTTAAGGGTATGTGGAATCTGGAATCAGTATCAGATATTTCACCATTCTCCCAGTCTATTTCCTTATGGCTAGTTATTTTTGAAACTTTCCCTCTTTGAATGGAGGGAGAAAGAATGAATGGATACTTACCTTTCACCACATGTGTATAGGTGAAAAGCAGGAATGAATGGCCAGGGCTTGGTTATTAAAGACTGAAAGTCTTTCAGCCAAAGGAAAAAACAAGGTAGAATGGATTGAATGCCTTTTGTCTTCTTTCTGTATGACAGGTCTATTTTGTTTCACATGAAAATCCATGAGTAGGTCACAGTTTGTATCGTAAATTTAATCTCATGGCATTTAAACCCCCCAGGACAATCCTACTCCATTCTGGTGATGGGCTGTGGCAGTCTTTGTTTGAGGTAAATATGTGGGAACCCAGCTCTCTTTTTGTTTTTATAAGCATTTTGGTTAGAACTTAAGAGAAGTTTTATCAGACTGTCTGCTAGATATCAATTTAAACTGAGCTCTGAATATTGCTTTTTAAATCTGAAGCCTAATAAAAATAGAAGTTCCATTTTCAATATTAAGGATAACTACTTTAAATGTTAATACAAAAACATTTAGTAGAATTTTCCTCACAAATCACAGGAGTATAATATAGTGAATCCATTGTATTATTTGATCTAGATATCTCTTTTACTTAGATCAGCTTTTCAGAGGTAATGAATAAGCTTATCATTGTGTCTCATCTTCCCCATAATCTTCTATGGGACTGAGTAAGAGGCTTGAGAGAAATATGCTACGGTTGAAGGAATAAATTGACTTTTTGTTGCAATAGTGTTATTAATTAATTCTACATGAAATCCTCTTTGCTTTGCTTTTTAGATTATTTAAATAATAGTACATAGCACATGCAATAGTTTTTCTTTTGTGCAACAAAATTTATAAATAATATTACAGTCTATTTGATTAAGTCCTATATTTAAGTGTTGTTGTGCTTAGAACTGCCAACAGCAAATGAAACTGACTTGATGCCTATTGGAGGGCTCCCTCCCCCCCTTTCTAAGGCAATGACAATCACAAGCCGCTGCTCTGAGACCCTGCAAAAACAACCTTTTATAAATCCTTTAAGATACATAAATGATTATATGATTTAACAATAATTTTTCAGGTTTTTGGAAAATATAATAAAAACCAAGTCAAACAAAGAAATACAAAACGAAACAAAAAATACAGTTCCTAGGAAATAAAGAGCCACAACCAAGATGTATTTATATCTAACCAACAAGTTTTTATTGCACTCTTACTATTTTATGAAAGATTAGAATTTTAAATACAGCATAGTGTTACTTGTCCACATAAAGAGATGTGGAACACCTGACTAAATTATTAAGAAGAATATTTAATACAGTTCTGAATCTAGAGAATATAACATTATTAAAATATTTAATCTACATCTTTAGATGAAATGATAATGGCAGAACTTTATGCATGCACAAAATGCAAAATAGTGACTTTGCTTCAAACCCCTGGTTAACAGAAATGGCGGTGTACAAAATGAATAGGACTGAAACAGTGATAATCTTCATTTTTGTTCTTTTGTTCTTTTAAAACTGTTTGGTAACCAGGCTGGGGGGTGGGTACTTCTCAAGTGAAGAATGAAGTAGGTGACTTATGTTTAGTGTTGCTGTTTTAATTGCCTTTTCCAATTAACTAACCCCTTTTCCACTTACATCTTGCTGTCAGGATGATTGTGTCCCATTCATTGTCATTGACTAGCTCATTACCACCTAACCACTATTTTTGTCTATGAAGTCTTAGGATCCCTTTCTTACTGAAAATTTGTTTTTATAAAAACAGGGAGATTTTGGAATGACCACAAAGGAATGATGGTAGCCACCAGAGACTGTAAGAAGCAAGGAACTGATTCTCCCCTAGAGCCTCTGGTAGAAGAGCATTTTTGCCATTCCCTTGATTTTAGCTCAGTGACACTGATTTGCACTAATGTCACCCATGTCTCTGAAAGTAATTATTCCAAATATGTTGAAGTAGGGCTTAGTGTAGAAAAGGGAGATGTGTGACCAGTGAGTGGTCTAGTTGTCATTCGTCCAATATAAAGGAATCATTTAAAAATCCCACTTATCTTATAAGAAACATTATAATGATATTAACAGAAAGAGCAATGTCTTTCGAGATTAGATTTTAAATTATTTCTCAGTGAAGTAAATCTAATTTTTATGCTTCTAAGATTCATTTTGGTTTTGTAACTCACTGCAGTATAAACACAATGAGGACAAGCACGTGCTCTGTTTGGTATACTGATGTGTCTACATCAACACCCAACAAAGCTTGTCACATAGAAGCAAATTTGTAAATACTTGTTAAAGAAACAAATAAGTCATATCTACAAAATTTAATTTTATGTATTTATGACACTTTAAAATACTTAAAAAATAAAATGTTCTCTCTATATTCTAAGTAAGAGAAATCCCTCTTAGCTTTTCCTTTAGATTTTACAACACAAATAAAATTACTTATTGATGTATATACTTATAAAGCATAATTTAACTTTCTGCTAATTTGTGAAATATCAATTCATGAACTATTACCACCTATTTTAGTCCATGAGTGCTTATGTAATTTGCTTTTAAAACAAACTAGGCTATTTAAGTTTGAGTGATAACCATGGTTTTAATATGTATTAACTTTTTGTTAACTCATCACTTTTAATATATGCATACTTCATAGTTAACTGTAAATGAAGAGGGCTGATGTTTTTCCTTCTTAGTCTTAAAATTCTTTAATAAGGGGGAGACCTTCAAGATGGCGGAGGAGTAAGACGTAGAGATCACCTTCCTCCCCACAAATACATCAAAAATACATCTACATGTGGAACAACTCCTACAGAACACCTACTGAACGCTGGCAGAAGATCACAGACTTCCCAAAAGGCAAGAAACTCCCCACGTACTTGGGTAGGGCAAAAGAAAAAAGAAAAAACAGAGACAAAAGAATAAGGATGGGACCTGCACCTCTGGGAGGGAACTGTGAAGGAGGAAAACTTTCCACACACTAGGAAGACCCTTAACTGGCGGAGACAGGGGGGTGGCGGGGGGAAGCTTTGGAGCAAGAGGAAAGGGCAGCAACAGGGGTGTGGAGGGCAAAGCGGAGAGATTCCTGCACAGAGGATCGGTGCTGACCAGCACTCACCAGCCCGAGAGGCTTGTCTGCTCACCCGCCGGGACGAGTAGGAGCTGGGAGCTGAGGCTCAGGCTTCGGAGGTCAGAGACCAGGGAGAGGACTGGGGTTGCTGCGTGAACACAGCCTGAAAGGGGTTAGTGCACCACAGCTAGCCGGGAGGGAGTCCCGGAAAACGTCTGGACCTGCTGGAGAGGCAAGAGACCATTGTCTTGTGGTATGTGAGGAGAGGGGATGCCTGCTGTGTGCCACAGGTGACAGAGCACTGCCTAAGTGAGCTCCAGAGACAGGCACGAGCCACGGCTATCATCTCGGACCCCATAGGCGGGCACGGACTGCTACCACTGCCACTGCTGCCACCAGGGATCTTGTGTGCAAGCGCAGGTCACTGCCCACACCCTCCCTGGAGCCTGTGCAGCATGCCACTGCCAGGGTCCTGTGATCCAGGGCCAACTTCCCCAGGAGAACACACGGCACGCCTCACGCTGTTGCAATGTCATGCCAGCCTCTGCTGCTGCAGGCATGCCCCGCATTCCAACTGTGACTACCTTATACTTCCCTCTCCCTGGCCTGAGTGAGCAAGAAAGCCCTAATCAGCCGCTGCTTTAACCCCCTCCTGTCTGGGCAGGGAACAGATGCCTGATGGCAGCCTACATGCAGAGGCGGGGCCAAAACCAAAACTGAACCCCAGGAGCTGTGTGGACAAAGAAGAGAAAGTGAAATTCCTCTGTGCAGCCTCAGGAGCAGAGGACTAAATCCCCGCAATCAGCTTGATAAACCCTGCATGTGTGGAATACCTGAACAGACAAGGAGTGTTGCCAAAATTGACGTGGTGGACTTCGGGGGCAACTGTGGACTTAGGGTTTGCTTTCTGCATTTGATTTTTTTTTTTTGGTTTTATGTTTATCTTAGTTTAGATTTTATCAATTGTTTTTATTTGTGGATTTGTTTATTGGTTTGGTTGCTCTCTTTTTCTTTTTTCTCTTTTTGTGAGTGTGTGTCTATGTTTCTTTGTGTGATTTTGTCTGTTTAGTTTTGCTTTTACCAATTGTTTTGGGGCTCTGTCTGTTTTTTTCTTCTTCTTCTTCCTTTTATTCCAAGCCATGCGGCTGGTAGGGTCTTGGTGCTCCGGCCAGCTGTCAGGCCTGAGCCTCCAAGATGAGAGAGCCGAGTCCAGGACATTGGACTACCAGAGACTTCCTGGCCCCATGTAATATTAATCAGTGAGAACTCTCCCAGAGATCTCCATGTCAATGCTAAGACCCAGCTCCACCCAACGGCCACCAAGCTCCAGTGCTGGACACCCCATACCAAACAACTAGCAGCACAGGAACACAACTCCACCCATTAGCAGAGAGGCTGCCTAAAATCATAAGTTCACAGACACCTCAAAACAAATCACTGGATGCAGCCCTGCCCACCAGAGGTACAAGACCACTATATATGCTGTCTACAAGAGACCCACTTCAGAACTAGGGACACATACAGACTGAAAGTGAGGGGTTGGAAAAAGATATTCCATGCAAATAGAAATCAAAAGAAAGCTGGAGTAGCAATTCTTATATCAGACAAAATATACTTTAAAATAAAGACAATTGCAAGAGAAAAAGAAGGACACTACATAATGATCAAAGGATCAATCCAAGAAGAAGATATAACAATTGTAAATATTTATACATCCAACATAGGAGCACCTCAACACATAAGGCAAATGCTAACACCCATAAAAGGGGAAATCAACAGTAACAAAATAATAGTAGGGGACTTTAACACCCCACTTTAACCAATGGACAAATCACCCAAAATGAGAATAAATAAGGAAACACAAGCTTTAAATGACACATTAGACCAGATGAACTTAATTGATATTCATAGGACATTCCATCCAAAAACAACAGAATAAACTTTCTTCTCAAGTGCTCATGGAACATTTTCCAGGGTAGACCATATCTTGGGTCACAAATCAAGCCTCGGTAAATTTCAGAAAATTGAAATTGTGTCAAGTATCTTTTCCGACCACAATGCTATGAGACTACATATCAATTACAGGGAAAAAACTGTAAAAAATACAAACACATGGAGGCTAAACAATACACTACTAAATAACCCAGAGATTGCTGAAGAAATCAAAGAGAAAATCAAAAAACCTAGAAACAAATGACAATGAAAACACGGTGACACAAAACCTATGGGTTGCAGCAAAAGCAATTCTAAGAGGAAAGTTTATAGGAATACAATCCTACCTCAAGAAACAAGAAACGTCTCAAATAAACAACCTAACCTTACGTCTAAAGCAGTTAGAGAAAGGGGAACAAAAAACCCCCAAAGTTAGCAGAAGGAAAGAGATCATAAAGATCAGATCAGAAATAAATGAAAAAGAAATGAAGGGAATAATAGCAAAGATCAATAAAACTGAGAGCTGGTTCTTTGAGAAGATAAACAAAATTAATAAAACATTAGCCAGACTCATCAAGAAAAAAAGGGAGAAGACTCAAATCAACATAATTAGAAATGAAAAAGAAGTAACTGACACTGCAGAAATACAAAGGATCATGCGTGACTACTTCAAGCAACTATATGCCAATAAAATGGACAACCTGGAAGAAATGGACAAATTCTTAGAAAAGTAAAACCTTCCAACACTGAACCAGGAAGAAATAGAAAATATGAACAGACCAATCACAAGCACCGAAATTGAAGCTGTGATTAAAACTCTTCCAACAAACAAAACCCCAGGACAAGATGGTTTCACAGGTGAATTCTATTAAACATTTGGAGAAGAGTTAACACTTATCCTTCTCAAACTCTTCCAAAATATAGCAGAGGGAGGAACACTCACAAACTCATTCTGCGAGGTCACCATCACCCTGATACCAGAAGCAGACAAAGATGTCACAAGAAAAGGAAACTACAGGCCAATACCACTAATGAATATAGATGCAAAAATTCTCAACAACTACTAGCAAACAGACTCTAACAACACATTAAAAGGATCATACACCATGATCAAGTGGGGTTTATCCTAGGAATGCAAGGATTCTTCAATACAGGCAAATCAATCACTGTGATATACCATATTAACACACTGAAGAATAAAAACCATATGATAATCTCAATAGAGGCAGAAAAAGCTTTTGACAAAATTCAACACCCATTTATGATAAAAACTCTCCAGAAAGTGAGCATAGAGGGAACCTACCTCAACATAATAAAGGCCATAAATGACAAAGCCAAAAACAACATCATTCTTAATGGTGAAAAACTGAAACCATTTACTCTAAGATCAGGAACAAGACAAGGGTTCCCACTCTCACCACTATTATTCAACATAGTTTTGGAAGTTTTAGCCTTGGCAATCAGAGAATAAAAAGAAATAAAAGGAATCCAAATCAAAAAAGAAGAGGTAAAAGTCTCACTATTTTCAGATGACATGATACTATACATAGAGAATCCTAAAGATGCTACCTGTAAACTACTAGAGCTAATCAATGAATTTGGAAAAGTAGCAGGATACAAAATTAATGCACAGAATTCTCCTGCATTCCTATACACTAACAGTGAAAAATCTGAAAGAGTAATTAAGGAAACACTCCCATTTACCACTGCAACAAAAAGAATAAAATACCTAGGAATAAACATACCTAAGGAGACAAAAGACCTGTATGCAGAAAACTATAAGACACTAATGAAAGAAATCAAAGATGATACAAACAGATGGAGAGATATACCATGTTTCTGGATTGGAAGAATCAACATTGTGAAAATGACTATAGTACCCAGAGCAATCTGCAGATTCAGTGCAATCCCTATCAAACTACCAAGGGCATTTTTCATAGAACCAAAAAAAAAAAAATTTACAATTTGTATGGAGACACAAAATACCCCGAATAGCCAAAGCAATCTTGAGAAAGAAAAACGGAGCTGGAGGAATCAGCCTCCCTGACTTCAGACTATACTACAAAGCTACAGTAATGAAGACAATATGGTACTGGGACAACAACAGAAACATAGATTAATGGAACAGGATAGAAAGCCCAGAGATAAACCCTCACACATATGGTCACCTTATCTATGACAAAGGAGGCAAGAATATACAATGGAGAAAAGACAGCCTCTTCAATAAGTGGTGCTGGGAAAACTGGACAGCTACATGTAAAAGAATGAAATTAGAACACTCCCTAACACCATACACAAAAATAAACTCAAAATGGATTAAAGACCTAAATGTAAGGCCAGACACTGTAAAACTCTTAGAGGAAAACATTGGCAGAACACTATGACATAAATCACAGCAAGATCCTTTTTGACCCACCTCCTACAGAAATGGAAATAAAAAGAAAAATAAACAAATGGGACCTAATGAAACTTCAAAGCTTTTGCACAGCAAAGGAAACCATAAACAAGACGAAAAGACAACCCTCAGAATGGGAGAAAATATTTGCAAATAAAGCAACTGACAAAGGATTAATCTCCAAAATATGCAAGCAACTCATGCAGCTCTATATCAAAAAACAAACAACCCAATCCAAAAATGGGCAGAAGACCTAAATAGACATTTCCCCAAAGAAGATATACAGATTACCAACAAACACATGAAAGAATGCTCAGATAAAATAGATAGCTAGTGGGAAGCAGCCTCATAGTACAGGTAGATCAGTTCAGTGCTTTGTGACCACCTAGAGGGGTGGGATAGGGAGGGTGGGAGGGAGGCTTAAGAGGGAGGGGATATGGGGATATATGTATACATATAACTGATTCACTTTGTTATACAGCAGAAACTAACACAACAATGTAAAGCAATTATACTCCAATAAAGATGTAAAAAAAATTCATTAATACAAAATTAATTAGATTATATCAAGAAATAACATAATTATTGGGTTTCACATTTTAAAAAAATCATTTGAAATTAGAATTCCATGAATGCAAAAAAAGTATTGATGCTTTTCAATATTTTTTCTAAATTGTTACATAGAAAAATCAATGAAAACCACTTAAATTATATATTTTTACTTTAATAAATTTTTTTCTCTGTCATTAACATCCTCTTGAGTAATATGAATTTTAATTTGCATGATTTATCACACTTTAACATTTATTTGAATAATTAATTAATGTTCTGCTGTGATAATCATACTGATTTCTGAAAAATGTGTTGAATTTATCATGTTATATGGGCATAGAAAGGATGAGAAAATCAGTGTATTAGTTTCCTCTGGCTGCTGCAGCAAATTTTGGTAGATTAAATGAATGAATTATTAGTAAGTTATAACTTTAGAGAAGTGAAAGTATTGTTTTAGCAGAGTAGGAAGTCTGAGTCAATGCATCGTAAAGAACAGATCTTACATAAGAAGTTATTTTTTACATTCTACCAAAGAATAATTCAAAATTGAAAAAGGAAAAAGAACTGTTTACAATATCACCAAGCATAAAGTATTTAGGGATAAACTTAACTAAAAATGCACAAGTTCTGTACACTGAAAATACAAAATATTCCTGAGAGAAGCTAAAGATGATCTAAATAATGGAGAAATATACTGTGTTCATGGGTTGGAATATTCAGCATTGTTGAATTTTCCACAAATTCATCTATAGGTCCAGTTAAAAGCCCAATATACCTTTTCATGTACACTATCAAACTGTTCATAAATGTATGTGGCAATTCAATGAGCTTATAATAGACAAAAATTTTGAAAAATAACAATAAAGTTGGAGAGCATAGACTATTTGATTTCAGGATTTACTAGAGAGCTCCATTAATCAAGATAGCATGGTACCAGCATAAGGATAGAAACACAGATCAATTGAAGAGAAATGAGAATCTAGAAATAGACCCAAATAGATGTGGTCAATTGATTTGGGGCTAGCGTGCCAAGGTAGTTCAATAGGGAAAAGACAGTCTTTTCAACAAATTGTGCTGGAGCAATGGGATTATCATATACAAAAATGTGAACAACAAACCTTACCTCATATATACTCAAAAGTCAACTCAAAATATATCATAGACCTAAATATAACACAAAAATATAAATGAAAACATGCATTCACACAAAGCCTTGGATTTTAAAATTCCTAGAATTTTTTTTCAAAATGGAAATAAAAAACTGGAAACAACCCAAATACTTATCAACAGGTGAATGGATTTAAAAAAAATCTGTGGTATATGTATAAAGCTGAATAATATCCAGCATAAAAAATAAAAAACCTATTGAAGCCTGCAACAACATGGGTGAATCTCGAAAATATTAGGTGCATTCAGTCATACACAAAAGACTATAGAGCTTATACAGTCTTTATATTTATATATATATCTCCAAAATCTGCAAAGTAGACTGGGAGGTTGAAGATATCCAGGAAGGAGTTACTGCTGCAGCTTGAGTTTGAAGGCAGTCTGCTGATAGAATTCTCTCTTTCTAGGGGGAAGCCGATCTTTATCTTAAGAGGACAAGACAAATTTCCAACCTAAAGACTAAAAAAGAGATAACACTTTGAGTCTAGAGACTGAAAAAAAAAAAAAAAAGGGGATATTATGAACGGGCTTTTGTAAATAAATTTGACAACTTAGATGAAATGGAAAAATTCTTGGAAAAAAATTACCAAAACTGACACGAAATTTTTCAAGTTAAAAAACCTACATGATAAATATCCTTTAACCTAGATCCCGTGATTGCTAATATTTTCCATATTTTTTATCATATTTACCTATCCATCACCAATACACAAGATAATATTTTTGCTAAGTGAATATATGAGTGTGTGTGTATGTGTGTGTTTGTAAAATGATGTACCAGAATAGTAACAGAGGCTACCTTTGAGTGGTAGGAATACAGGTGATTATAATTTTTTTCTTTATGATTCTTTAGGATCTTATTAAATTTTTTAAATGACCATATTTACATCATCATAAAAAAATTAAAGTTATTTCTATTTTGGAAAAAAATGAGAAGGAGATGATTCTCTAAAGCACTCAGCCCATTGTCTGGTAACACCTTCATAAACTGAGTCAGACCAGTATTTATGCTCCTGGAGAATAATGTGCTTTCCTATATTGTTTACCACTGAAATGCCAGTACATGAAACAGTGGCTGACACTTTTTAAGTGCTCAATAACTATTTGTGGAATGAATGAGTTGTAATTATAGTTCCTATCAAGAAAAAAATGTATCTTTTGGCAGAGACTATAAGCTTCTTGTGTCCCGAGAGGAAGGAGGCTTAAGTCTTCTTTAATGAATGGTGTGACTGCCATTGGTACCCTGTGTTGGAGTGAACACCCTTGGAAGGTTTCCTGCCATGTGGGTGGGTGGGCTGCAGTTCTCCTAGAACCGCAAATTTGCCAATTGTTTCTTGTGTTCCTCACCTTTATGGTGTTCTTCAGGCTTTTTTCCCACTTAAGGTTGTTTATTGAGGTATAATTTCAATACAATAAATTCACTCTTTTTAGGTATGCAGTTCTATGATTTTTCACTAATGTCATACATCTTATAACCATCACCAAAATCAAGATGTGAGATATTTTCCATCACCACCCAGATTCCTCCTATTCCTAGTTTAGTCAGTGTCCTTCCCACATTCTCAGTTCTTGACAACCACTGATTTCTGCCTCTGTAGATTTGTCTTTGACTGAATGTTATATAAATAGAATAACAGGTTTAATGTTTGGCTTTTTTTGCTTAACATAATGCTTCTGAGATTCATCCATATTGTTGTATATATCAGTAGTTCACCCTTTTTATTGCTGAGTAGAATTCTATTACATGGATAGACTGAAATTTGCTTATCCCATTCATCTGTTGATGGCCATTTATGGTGTTTCCAGTTTGAGGCTATTATGAATAGAGCAACTATAAACATTCACATACAGGTCTTTTTATGGTCACATATTTTCCTTATCCTTGGACATATACATGAGAATGAAATTGCTTTCTTAAATATTATGTATGTGTTTAGCTATATGCAACTGCCAAATTGTTTTCCAAGCAATTCTGGGAAACATGTAGGCTGTGATGTCCAAGGCACACATAGGAGACTCCTGGACTGATTGAAATATTCTATTTATCCTATTGACCAGTGAAGATATCACATAGGCATGTTCTTTATATTTTTATTAAACAGTGCATTTATGTTTTCTTTACCTTTTCACATGTATTTCTTAATTCAAAAAGTGAAAAAGAAAAGATGGTGGGGAGAACTTAAATCAATCATGTATATCCTCAATGAAGTTATGCAGTTAAATACTAAAAGAAAAATTTTGAGTTTATCTATGTTTCGTCTGTTAAATGATTGACATTTTACAGTGAAAGTTTAGTGAATTAGATCTAAGATCCTACTCATATGGCAAACAATATTTATTGGATGTTTATAACTCTCCCACTCAGCTTTGAATAATAAAAAGATAATAGAGTAAATAATGTTGCTTGTTTTGATGTCTATTTTGAGTGATTACAAAGTGTGCCAAAATATATTAAACACTATATTTTGATAAATTTTTGACAGTTGGCCAAGTCTTAAATGATTGCTAACGAGTCAGACTTTCTTTTCTTTGCATCATTAACTTGTCCCCTATGTGACTTTTGCATCTTTTCAATGAACCATAAGTATATGTTAGCCAACAGATGTTTGGACATTTACAAAAGTCCCAAGGTTGCAATAATATTTTCTGGTTACAAATCCTCAAAATTTATGCCAAGGATTTTTAATCCCTCCCCCCACTTTATCAGGTAATGACTTTAGCAGAATCATACTTGAGCTATATAGACTTTTTAGATGGCTTTTCTACATTGCTTTAATCAGTCCTTTAACATTTTACTAATTTGTTATAAACTTCCATTAATTCCTATATTTACTGAGGTAAATATATTTACCTACCAGGTGCAGAGCTCTGTGTTAGCCACTGTGAGATCATAAAGTTGTGTAGGAGTCTACAGAAAAATGCAAAGTTGTCGGAAAGATCAAATGTTTTATCCTAGTAAGGTTTATGTCTGCTTGAATTTAGACAAGTATTTTTTTATATTCCTTTGACTAAGTCTCATCAAATATAAATGTTGATAAAACTTTGTCAGTTGATGGGTCTGCATATTCAACTGATAGATAAAAGACTCAACAAGATGAAAACAAAAGCAAATAAAATTAACTATCTTGAAGAAAAATGCCAAAAGACATTATTAACTGAAGCTAATTCATATCAAAAAGGTGAGATTTTTTTTCTTTTCTTTGGTGTTAAGGAGCTCTAATTTCATTTGGAGTCAAATTTATTTGAGATTTTTAATGAAGTGTTTTGAAATAATAACTCAAACAACAAAGTAATGAAAGCTTGATAAAAATAAATTAAATGCATTGCTTACCAGATAAATCTCTCTGTGCTCTGACACCAACCTCCTTTCCGGCTGTACCATGATTTGCTCATTCCTTTTATACATTACTTTAACTGAATTGATTTAATGCTAACTATTTAACAACTTAATAAAAGGACCATTTGTCAAACATCAGATTCAGGTCTAATAAAAAGAATATTAAAATTTATTGTGTTTAAAATATTAATTTGTTTCATATTTGTAATATGTTTAATATTTTAACACTGTAAAATATTGTTATTCTCACTAAATATTGCAATTTCTATCCCCACAGCATCCCTAGCTCCCTAATACCTGCAGATCCTATCAACACGGCTTAGCATAATGTTTAAGTCCCTCAAGTATTTGATTGCTTATCTTATATGTCTCTTATGCTTCTATTAACAAAGACAATGGTGACTATTCCCTATTTTTATCAACTTTTACCTTAAATCAATATTAAATACACTAATCAAATTTTATAGTTGAAATAATTCTGCTCCTAGTTTTCTCCTAAGTTTCTTAATTCAGTTGTCATATGTTCCTTTTTTTTTTTTTTTTAATTAGGTTGCTACATATTCTTTGGAATAGTTATTCTTCTAGGAGAAACAACAGTTCAAATTATGTGGGTTCCAAACATGCCATGATTTTAAAAAATATATTGATCTATAGAAATATTAATGGCAAACATAATAAAGTAACATATAGTCAAAAGCTATAGGATGAAATTCTGACTTCATAACAGGAATAATGTAACACCTATAAATAATTTTAATCTGATTTTGAAAATATGAATATTTCTACTTAGGAAACTTCTCCCTTCTTACTCTGTTTCAGAAAAATAATGTCTTTTGAGTCTTTTTGCCCCTCTTGGGTTGATTCCTCAGTATCTGTCAGGAAAAGAATTAAATAGGAAACTAATTTTCAATATTGAAAGGAGATGAAATCTTCTTTTTTTGATTGGCTTGTGGCGTCTAAGACATAGCTTTCTACACATTATAATTATGTAATGTCATGTCCTACTTTTGGTCCCTTATTATTCTTTTAAAAAGAATATCCTGATTAAAAGAGAACACATTGATCTGACAGAAGACAAAGAGTAAAGCCAATTATATGCATACCACAGAAAAAGAGACTTTTATTGTAAATGGTTTACATTAGAAATCTATAAATATTCTGAGTCTATGCTACCACCCTGAAACATAAAATAGAATAGCAATATATTCAAAGCAAATAATTTTAGAATAAATTAAACACCAAAACAATGTGATAGTTTCCTTGGAAAAATAAATATGCTCTGGGAGCCTGAGTTGTTGTGCATGCGTATATTTTAGAGTTGTGAAAAAAAATGAAAAATAACTACCCAGGAATGACTATCCTCCTTGTGTGTAACCTAGTATATATAGCATGTATATTTTCAACCATCCTATTAACAGATTCAATGCATTGTTTCAAGTCTCCAGTCACTGTACTTAGTGCCCTGCCTTTCACATGTCAGTTACAGTAGGCAAAATTTTACTCACTCTAACAGAAACAATCAGATCATTTCTCATTGGGACATAAAACCCACATAAATCAGGTTTCTCCAGTTAACACAGGGTACAAACATTATAAATAGTCATCTTTCAGCTTGAGTCACTAATTGGAAAATCTCTGATTCTCCTGGGAAACTTTTTGAATCCCGATGTGAAATAAAAACATGTGTCTATGTGGAATGCCCGGAAAAGGGTGAGGGCGGTGCCTCACGAAGAGAGGCTGGATCTGGGAGGGGCTGACACTGCTTCTGTACTCTAGGTCCTTCTTTCTCTCTCAGAAGCTTTTTCACTATGGGTTGGGTTAAGATGGTGGACGGAGTGGCAGGCGCCGCTTTGCTCTACATTCCTAACCTTTATTACTCTGCTGACTACTATGAACTAAAGAAACAGGTTCAAAATCTGAAGGTTCCTTTACAATGTACATAACTTCTAACATTCTACTTAATTTCTAAATAAGAAAAAGAAGTGTATATGCTTGCCTTAAGTATAAGAATCTTTCTCCAGTGGAAAGAGAAGTACTTCATCCTAGTAAAGACTACAAGGAATTTATTATGGTCTTCACTGAAGATTCTTTCTGGGCACATACCTTGCAAATACTAATTAGAAGGTTTATACTACATATATGGATTCACACAAGTGGGAAGCTGAAATGAGGGAGTGAGGTAGAGAAAAGAATAAATTGCCCTTTTTTGACCATATTACCATTTCTTCTCAGGTCCATGTCTGTTTTTAGTAACAGATTTACTGACACATAGCACAAAATTCGTCTATTTAAAGTATATAATTATATATATATATATATATATATATATATATATATATATATATATATATATATATTCACTGATGTGTGCACTGGAAACTGTGCTGTCATGCTTCGGTTCCTGGAGGGGACTGCCCTTTTAGCTGCTGGCAGGTTGATTTCAGAGGGCAGCTTCCTCTATCTGTGGGTAATACCTGTTTGCCAGCCATTACATGTATGGATACTGTTATGGGCCTGCTGCTGGCTACATCCACCAGGAACACCTCTTCGAAGCAGGTAACCCTCTTTCTTTTCTGAGTGTATCTTGCCCCCATTTGGCCTTCCTGACATCATTGACTCAAATCAAGGATCCCATTTTACTGCCCACATAAGACAGCACTGGGCTCTCCAACAGGGTATCCAATGGGACTCCCATTTTCCCTGTGGTCCTCTGGCATTATTGAACAGAACAATGGTCTTTTAAAATCCTTGCTCTTTAAGTTACAGGGCAGTAAATGGACTCCTAAATGGCTTTTCTTGCTGCCAGGGGCATTTACCACTTTAAACTCTCAGCCATATGGCCACCGCTCTTCTCACACCAACTGGGCTCACCTGGCCATGCTGCCTATGATTGTTATCGAGGGGAATTTGATGCCTTAATCTTATGGGATAATATTATTTACATGTTTCCCAATAATTTGAGTCCCCTTACATTTTAAAAATTTGAATACTTTTAAAATGTTTCATAATAAAAATATGTTGGGACAAACCTAAGGGCAAAGCTGAATCAGTTTTGCCATCCAATTAGAAAAAAAAAATGTTATCTAACTTGATTTACATTTTTAATATTATTTAAAATTGTGTGTTGGACATAGTTGGAAGAGAATTGAGACTTTTTGACCTAAGAAACAAAATATTTGTTATTAAATACCTAACAGAATGTGTGTCTTATCTTGATTCTAGCAACTCTCCTGCAGAGAAAAGGCTAGAACTATTCATATCCAGGGACATGATTGGTCCCTTACTTTAAATATATGGTGTGATGCAACACATAGCAGAAATGAAGGTCAACTCTAGAATATGAATTAAGAATATAGGAAAGGATTTCTTGAGCATACAGTAATGGGAATGAGGTTGTTTGAAGAACAGTAGTAGCTACTGAAATAAAGAGGAACTATGAATATTTTATGTAGAAATAGTCTCAGAATGTTTATTTTCTTTATTTTTGAAAATATTTAATTAAATTATGCCATTTCCATGATAAATCTATGTAATTGGCTAGAAATACACTTGAAAATGATGGCCTGTATTTTTCTGGTACTAATAAAAAATTATCAAGAGATGAAGACGGCCAAGCCTAAATGTCTTAGGGTTATTTCTGGATCTCAGTAATGGTGTTTGCTCCTTAAGCAAGAGTATTACATTGCTAACTTTATTCTAGACAAAGCACAGATGATTGGCACATAACCAGCACATTAAAAATATTTGATTTTTTGATTCCTCATTTTTTGCCATTCTTGATGCCTGTATTATGCTATTTTTCCTTAATTAACTCAATTTCATAACACCACACCAGGTCATATATTTTACTGGTTATCTTCATAATCACTAAACTAGTCAAAAGAAAAAAGGAAAAATAATGTTGATCATCTTGTTTTCCAATATTCATTGATGACCCCATCAGGTGGTTAGCTATGATCCCCAGGTCATAGACTTCCCTGACCCTGCTGGACCACACCTACCCACTTGATATGCAAGTTCCAGCTGAAATTCCAATGTGTAGTGGCTTTAGTGGATGGCTTATTTCTCCTAACCATAAACCTCCCCATAGGAAGTGGAAATAATCCCAGGCACTGGTCATTACACTGCCCCAATTGCAAACCTAACTGGCTGATAGCCTTATGTAGTTCAGACCCATCTCTGGTAATATAAGGCCAAACATTTGACTGTTGAAAGCATGTGACTAAATTTTCCTTCACCAAGACTACACATGTGCCTCCAACCTTTACTACTGTAGATTGAGAAAACTACCCAATCATTTTCATGGTGTACTTCCAGGACCCTCAGAATTTATTGAGAATTTGTGGTAGCAGTAGATGTTCTCAACTGTGCAAACAAACCTTAATCAGGGCATCGTAAATCTACACAACCTTATTAGACCCGTTGGCCCCTCAGTTCCTCCTGGTGGCTCCCTGGAAGAGCCATTATGTTGGAAGCCTCTGGCATGGCTCCCTCCACCTGTGAAAATACTGGAGATGACAACTTTTCAATTCCTGAATTTCCATTTGGTTCTTTTATACATTGCCAATCTCTTTATTGGTAGTCTTTATTTGATGAGACATTGTTATCATATCGACCTTTACTTCTTTTATCATGGTTACCTTTAGTGCTTTGAACGTATTTATAATGGTTACTTAAAATTTTGCCTGTTAATTCTGACATGTAGGCACTCTTCGTGTTGCCTGCTTGTTTTTGTTGTTGTTGTTTTTTGTTTTCCCTAATGTATGGGGCATCCTTTCCTAGTTCTTTGCTTGTCTCATAATTTTGTGTTGGAAACTATGCATTTTTGATAATATATAATAGCACCCCAAGCTTGTTATTATTATTTTCTCCTTTACTTGTTTAGTGACTGGTTGGATTGTTTTAGGGGAGTTGATATCTTTCCTTCCACAGTGGTAAGTCTCTGATATTGCTTCTCAGGGGATGCAGCTTTGGAAAAGTCCACTGTTACCTTGGGATGTCTGTGGTTTTGGCAAGGCAATCTCTGAGTGTCTCTTTCCCTGACTACACCCAGATATTAACCTCCATTGATTACAGGAGGGTTGCTCTATTATTTTCAACAGTGCCCTGAGACATGTATTGAATTCACAGACTAGTCCAATCAAATTCTGGTTCCTTTGAAGGGAAAGTCCCTGAGGCCACTGTTTGATAATTGGCTGTGACTCCAGGAGGGTTCTCCTCAGCTATTTCTTTCCCCTTTTACTTCTGGGAACCTGGTGAGTCTATAGTTTATCCAATTATTCCAGTGAATCTTTCAATCAAGTCCCAATTGCTTTTCCCTACACCTCTATTCTTTTGAAGAGTGCTCTTATGCTGTTACCAATGAAGAACAGTTCCTTTGGGGGAGGATTTGGAGCTCTCTGTTTTTTTGGCTTCTCCCCCTCACCACCACCACCCCTTGGAAGAATCTTTGAGTCATGACCATGGAGCTGAGATTAGGGACAATGGAGTGCTCTTCTCTGTGTGGCTTTAGGAGCTGAGGGCTTGGTGGAAGGGGTGGGCAGCAGTTCCATGTCTCCTTGACTTACTCTCTTGTTGTGGAAACCCCACCCCATAAGCCAGGGCAGGCATTGCTGCACCCAAGAGCCTCCATACCATAAACTGGACCTAAGTGGAAGAAGGGATCACCCACTCCTTGCCACACCCACCTGGAACTTCACTTTATTAACAGATAGCTGGGAGCAGGATGAAAAATGCTAATATTCTCCCTTCCCAGGAGGACAGACCTCTGACTGGGAGCTGTGTGGAGATGGAACCCTGTGTTCTTAATTGAAACAGTGTGGAGTAGAATTTCCATCTCTTTATCTGTGGGGAAGGAAGGTAGGGGTTTGGTTCAAATATCACAGAACGTCTCAGTTCTTACCAAATTTTGTAGGTTTATTTAAATAAATCTATATTTACTGTATAGTTTTAGGGCCATTTTCAGAGACTTTAAGTCGTTGTCATTTTTACAGTTTTCACCAGTTTCACTGAGGAATGGGTCTGTGGGGCTCATCATGTTGTTGTGTCAGAAGTGGCTTCCCCATGTCTATTTATTTTTTCCCATTTCCTTGCATTTTTTTTATTGAGGTATTGACATATGACATTATTTTAGTCTCAGGTATACAGCATAATGATTCAATATGTATCAAATATAATCTTATATGAAAAATTTAGAATGAAAGAATACATGAATTTTGTAAAACAGATATAAGAAAGTGTGACATACATGTACATCTTTCTCTGAGTGGTTGAATTAAACAAAAATTTCTTATACATTCATAGGACATTCAAATTTTGTATAGTGAGCCCATGTTTCCCTTGTACTCAGAAAAAAGCAAGGTGTTATTTGAAAAATAAACTGTGATCACATAGCATTACAAAGACTCTCTATATTTACTCTGAACATTATATTTAGGCAAATATTTTATGTAAATGTAATAAGTATCATATATCCATCATCATGCATCTTTAATAATTTCTCGAATGGAAAAAATATCTTTAGAGATGCCAGGTTCCATACTGCTGTACTTTGTAGAAAAATAACATTTATTTTATGCAACCTAAGAAATGTAACTAAATCTCTCATAAAGCCTTTGCATTTGTTGTAAATATATTAATCATTTTCCAAATTTGTCAGTTATTGATATTTTATTGATGATTGCTCAATTAGAAGTGAAAAATGATCTTTTCTGCCTCAAGCCAAAAAATAATTTTATAATATAATTTTTAATATAATGTAATACAATATAATATAATATAATATGTATTTTTTAGGTTATTATTACAAAATTCCTTCCATTGGAGCAATAAGAGTCAAACTCAGGTATGGATATTATCCTTTCTTATCTCTAATGCTATTTGTGTTAGATCTCTTTTCTTCTTGGCCTGACTTAAAGAGGTCTGTTTTTATTTTTAAAAAATAACAAGCTCTTCATTTTACTTATCCATTAAGTAATTTTCCCCTTTATTTTATTTTATTTTTTTATCATTTTTATTAGAGTATGATTGCTTTACAGTGTTGTGTTAGTTTCCGCTGTAAAACAAAGTGAATCAGCTATATGCATATGTATATTCCCATATGCCCTCCCTATTGCATCTCCCTCCCACCCTCCCTATCCCACCCCTCTGGATGGTCACAAAACACCAAGCTGATCACCCTGTGCCATGCAACTGCTTCCCACTAGCTCTCTATTTTACATCTGGTAGTGTATACATGTCAATGCTACTCTCTAACTTTGTCCCAGCTTACCCTTCCCCCTCCCTGTGTCCTCAAGTCCATTCTCTATATCTGCATCTTTATTCCAGTCCTGCCCCTAGGTTCATCAGGAGCATTTATTTTTTTTTAGATTCCATACATATGACTTACATCACTCTGTATGACAGATTCTAGGGCCATCCACCTCACTACAAATAACTCAATTTTGTTTCTTTTTATGGCTGAGTAATATTCCATTGTATATATGTGCCACATCTTCTTTATCCATTCATCTGTCGATGGACACTTAGGTTGCTTCCATGTCCTGGCTATTGTAAATAGAGCTGCAATGAACATTGTGGTGCATGACTCTTTTTGAATTGTGGTTTTCTCAGTGTATACGCCCAGTAGTGGGATTGCTGGGTCATATGGTAGTTCTATTTTTAGTTTCTAAGGAATCTCCACATACTGGTCTCCATAGTGACTGTATCAATTTATGTTCCCAGCAACAGTGCAAGAGGGTTCCCTTTTCTCCACACCTTCTCCAGCATTTATTGTTTGTAGATTTTTTTGATGATGGCCATTCTGACTGGTGTGAGGTGGTACCTCATTGTAGTTTTGATTTGCATTTCTCTAATGGTTAATGATGTGGAGCATCCTTTCATGTGTTTGTTGGCAATCTGTATATCTTCTTTGGGGAAATGTCTATTTAGGACTTCTGCCCATTTTTGGATTGGGTTGTTTGTTTTTTTGATATTGAGCTGCATGAGCTGATTGTAAATTTTGGAGATTATTCCTTTGTCAGTTGCTTCATTTGCAAATATTTACTCCCATTTTGAGGGTTGTCTTTTTGTCTTGTTTAAGTTCTCCTTTGCTGTGCAAAAGCTTTTAAGTTTCATTAGGTCCCATTTGTTTATTTTCATTTTTATTTCCATTTCTCTAGGAGGTGGGTCAAAAAGGATCTTGCTGTGATTTATGTCATAGAGTGTTCTATGTTTTCCTCTATGAGTTTTATAGTGCCTGGCCTTAAATTTAGGTCTTGAAACCATTTTGAGTTTACTTTTGTGTATGGTGTTAGGGAGTGTTCTAATTTCATTCTTTTACATGTAACTGTCCGGTTTTCCCAGCATGACTTATTGAAGAGTCTGTCTTTTCCTCAATGTATTTTCTTGCCTCCTTTGTCATAGATTCGTTGACCATAGGTGCTTGGGTTTATCTCTGTGCTTTCTATGCTGTTCCATTGATCTATATTTCTGTTTTAGTGCCAGTACCATACTGTCTTGATTACTGTAGCTTTGTAGTATAGTCTGAAGTCAGGGAGCCTGATCCCTCCAACTCCGTTTTTCTTTCTCAAGATTGTTTTGGCTATTTGGGACCTTTTGTGTTTCCATACAAATTGTTCAATTTTTTGTTCTGCTTCTGTGAAACATGCCATTGGTAGTTTGTTAGGGATTGCACTGAATCTGTAGATTGCTTTGGGTAGTGTAGTCATTTTCACAATGTTGATTCTTCCAATCCAAGAACATGGTATATCTCTCCATCTGTTTGTATCATCTTTCATTTCTTTCATCAGTGTCTTACAGTTTTCTGCATACAGGTCTTTTGTCTCCTTAGGTATGTTTATTCCTAGGTATTTTATTCTTTTTGTTGCAGTGGTAAATGGGAGTGTTTCCTTAATTACTCTTGCAGATTTTTCATCATTAGTGTATAGGAATGCAAGAGATTTCTGTGCATTAATTTTGTATCCTGCTACTCTACCAAGTTCATTGATTAGCTCTAGTAGTTTTCTGGTAGCATCTTTAGGATTCTCTATGTATAGTATCATGTCATCTGCAAACAGTGAAAGTTTTACTTCTTTTCTGATTTGGATTCCTTTTATTTCTTTTTCTTTTCTGATTGCTGTGGCTAAAATTTCTGAAACTATGTTGAATAATAGTGGTGAGATTGGGAACTCTTGTCTTTTTCCTGATCTTAGTGGAAATGGTTTCAGTTTTTCACCATTGAGAACGATGTTGGCTGTGGGTTTATCATATGCCCTGTATTATGTTGAGGTAGTTTCCATCTATGCCTACTTTCTGGAGAGTTTTTATCATAAATGGGTGTTGAATTTTGTCAAAAGCTTTTTCTGCATCTATTGAGATGATCATATGTTTTTTTTAATTAATTAATTAATTAATTTATTTATTTATTTATTTATTTATTTATTTATGGCTGTGTTGGGTCTTCGTTTCTGTGCAAGGGCTTTCTCTAGTTGTGGCAAGCGGGGGCCACTCTTCATCGTGGTGCGCGGGCCTCTCACTATCGCGGCCTCTCTTGTTGCGGAGCACAGGCTCCAGATGCACAAGCTCAGTAATTGTGGCTCACAGGCCCAGCTGCTCCGCGGCATGTGGGATCTTCCCAGACCAGGGCTCGAACCCATGTCCCCTGCATTTGCAGGCAGATTCTCAACCACTGCACCACCAGGGAAGCCCAATCATATGGTTTTTATCCTTCAATTTGTTAATATGGTTTATCACATTGATTAATTTGCATATATTGAAGAATCCTTGCATTCCTGGGATAAACCCCACTTGATCATGGTGTATGATCCTTTTAATGTGCTGTTGGATTCTGTTTGCTAGTATTTTGTTTAAGATTTTTGCATCTATATTCGTCAGTGGTATTGGCCTGTAGTTTTGTTTTTTCTCACATCTTTGTCTGGTTTTGGTATCAGGGTGATGGTGGCCTCATAGAATGAGTTTGCGAGTGTCCCTCCCTCTGCTATATTTTGGAAGAGTTTGAGAAGGATAGGTGTTAGCTCTTCTCTAAATGTTTGTTAGAATTCACCTGTGAAGCCATCTGGTCCTGGGCTTTTGTTTGTTGGAAGATTTTCAATCACAGTTTCAATTTCAGTGCTTGTGATGGTCTGCTTATATTTTCTATTTCTTCCTGGTTCAGTCTCAGAAGGTTGTGCTTTTCTAAGAATTTTTCCATTTCTTCCAGGTTGTCCATTTTATTGACATATAGTTTCTTGAAGTAGTCTCTCATGATCCCTTGTATTTCTGCAGTGTCAGTTGTTACTTCTTTTTCATTTCTAATTATGTGGATATGAGTCTTCTCCCTCTATTTTATCATGAGTCTGGCTAATGTTTTATTAACTTTGTTTACCTTCTCAGAGAACCAGCTTTCAGTTTCATTGATCTTTACTATCATTTCCTTCATTTCTTTTTCATTTATTTCTGATCTGATCTTTATGATCTCTTTCCTTCTGCTAGCTTTGGGTTTTTGGGGTTTTTTTTTCCCCTTTCTCTAATTGCTTTAGATATATGGTTAGGTTGTTTATTTGAGATTTTTCTTGTTTCTTGAAGTAGGATTGTACTGCTATAAACTTCCCTCTTAGAATTGCTTTTGCTGCATCCCATAGGTTTTGTTTTGTCGTATTTTCATTGTCATTTTTTTCTAGGTATTTTTTGATTTCCTCTTTGGTTTCTTCAGCAATCTCTGGGTTATTCAGTAGCGTATTGTTTAGCCTCCATGTGTTTGTATATTTTACAGTTTTTTCCTTGTAATTGATATCTAGTCTCATAGCATTGTGCTCAGAAAAGATACTTGATACAGTTTCAATTTTCTTAAATTTACCAAGGCTTGATTTGTGACCCAAGATATGATCTACCTGGCAGAATGTTCCATGAGCACTTGAGAAGAAAGTGTATTCTGTTATTTTTGGATGGAATGTCCTATAAATATCAATTAAGTTCATCTGGTCTAATGTGTCATTTAAAGCTTGTGTTTCCTTATTTATTCTCATTTTGGGTGATTTGTCCATTGGTTAAAGTGGGGTGTTAAAGTCCCCTACTATTATTGTGTTACTGTCAATTTCTCCTTTTATGGCTGTTAGCATTTGCCTTACGTATTGAGGTGCTCCTATGTTGGGTACCTAAATATTTACAATTGTTATATCTTCTTCTTGGATTGATCCCTTGATCATTATGTAGTTTCCTTCTTTTTCTCTTGTAATAGTCTTTATTTTAAACTCTATTTTGTCTGATATAAGAATTGCTACTCCAGCTTTTTTTGATTTCCGTTTACATGGAATATCTTTTTCCAACCCCTCACTTTCAGTCTGTATGTTTCCCTAGGTCTGAGTGGCTCTCTTGTAGACAGCATATATACAGGTCTTGTTTTTGTATCCATTCAGCCGGTCTAAATCTTTTGGTTGCAGCATTTAATCCATTTACGTTTAAGGTATTTATCAATATGTATGTTTGTATTGCCATTTTCTTAATCGTTTTGGGTTTGTGATTTTAGGTCTTTTCCTTCTCTTGTGTTTCCTGCCTAGAGAAGTTCCTTTAGCATTTGTTTTAAAGCCAGTTTGGTGGTGCTGAATTCTCTTAACTTTTGCTTATCTGTAAAGGTTTTAATTTCTCCGTGGAATCTGAATGAGATCCTTGCTAGGTAGAGTAATCTTGGTTGTAGATTTTACCCTTTCATCACTTTAAATATGTCCTGCCCCTCCCTTCTGGCTTGCAGTGTTTCTGCTGAAAATTCAGCTGTTAACCTTATGGGGATTCCCTTGTATGTTATTTTCTGCTTTCAATGTTTTTTCTTTCTTTTTAATTTTTGATAGTTTGATTAATATGTGTCTCAGCGTGTTTCTCTTTGGGTTTATCCTGTATGGTACTCTCTGTACTTCCTGGACTTGACTGGCTATTTCCTTTCCCATGTTACAGAAGTTTTCTACTATAATCTCTTCAAGTATTTTCTCAGACCCTTTTTTTTCTCTTCTTCTGGGACCCCTATAATTCCAATGTTGGTACATTTATGTTGTCCCAGAGGTCTCTGAGACTGTCCTGAATTCCTTTCATTCTTTTTTCTTTATTCTGCTCTGTGGTGGTTAGTTCTGCTATTTTATCTTCCAGGTCACTTAGCCGTTCTTCTGCCTCAGTTATTCTGTTATTGATTCCTTCTAGAGTATTTTTAGTTTCAGTAATTGTGTTGTTCACCACTGTTTATTTGCTCTTTAGTTCTTCTAGATCCTTGTTAAATGTTTCTTGTATTTTCTCCATTGTGTTTCTGAGATTTTGGATCATCTTTACCATCATTACTCTGAATTCTTTGTCAGGTAGGTTCCCTACTTCATCTTCATTTATTTGGTCTTGTAGCTTTTTACCTTGCTCCTTCATCTGTAATAAATATTTTTGTCGTTTCTTTTTTTTTTTTTGATGATTGGTGCTGTATTCCTCTCTTATTGGTTGTTTGGCCTGAGACATCCAGCACTGGAGTTTGCAGGCAATTGGATAGAGCTGGTTCTTGGTGCTGAGATGAGGACCTCCAGGAGACCTCACTCCGATTGATATTCCCTGGGTTCTGAGGTTCTCTGTTAGTCCAGCGGTTGAACTCAGAGCTCCCACCACAGGAGCTTGGCCCTGACCTCCAGCCTGGGAACAAAGATCCTGCAAGCCAGTTGCTAGGGGTTCCTACTGTCCCATTAGGTGTCCATGGCCCCCCACCAGTGCCTGGTAGGTGCCCTAGTTGTGAGGAGACGTGAATTCCACGTCCTCCTAGTATGCCATCTTGACTCTACCCCCCATGTCTATTTTTAAGTCTCCTCCCATAAGTCTATTCTTCTCAAGCTGTGATAACCATAACCTGTGGGTACTCAGTTGTATTCCAGAGAGTTTGGCAGGGCCATAGGATAAACTTGGAGCATCTGCCTACTTCCTGATTTAATCCACAGTATACATAGGGGAAAATGTTTATGTTAAAGCAAAGACA
This sequence comes from Balaenoptera acutorostrata, assembly GCF_949987535.1. Classification (NCBI taxonomy): domain Eukaryota; kingdom Metazoa; phylum Chordata; class Mammalia; order Artiodactyla; family Balaenopteridae; genus Balaenoptera; species Balaenoptera acutorostrata. Next base: position 23,749,779 of record NC_080077.1, read on the forward strand.
TTATGTTAATAACATATATGATTCAGATGGATTTTAAACATAAGCCCTGATAGTTTGAAGAAGAACTCTTCAGTAGTGAGCCACCTGGGGTAATACCTCCGAACTCTTAACACAAGCTTGCCTTTTCTTGGGAGAAATCTGTAAGAGATCCTGTTTGGGCCTTTGGCAAGTGACCTTTATGTTGGTAGGCAAAGAATGAATTTTGGTACTGAGTTAGGCAAACAACATATGAAAAAGAAAATTACCTGTGACCTATATTGATATCTACCTAAAAATCCCTAAGATTTTCTGGCTCAATATTATATATTAAAAATATACATAGCATAATGCATAATTAAAGTAAAGGATGCAGTTTCTTCTTCAAGGGTTCTATAATTTAATCGAGAGCATGAACAAAGCAGTATATACTTTTTTCAATTTGAATTAAAATGGAAAAAATATTAGTGTAATACAAATACACACAATTAACAACAACAAAGAAGATCCTTTAATGATTCAGTTCACGTAAAAACAATAAATTCTATTAGCTCTAAGGCCTAAACTTTGCCTTCTACTTCTATTGAGATGTCCTTCTTAATCACTCATAATCTTTCTATATTTTTTCTTCTTTCCCCTTAAGATTTGACTATGCAGCTTTTTATCCTCACATAGTTTTTTTTAAAATTTAATTTAATTAATTTATTTTTTATACAGCAGGTTCGTATTAGTTATCTATTTTATACATATTAGTGTATATATGTCAATCACAATCTCCCAATTCATCCCACCACCACCGCCAACCCCCCACCTTCACCCCTTGGTGTCCATACATTTGTTCTCTATATCTGTGTCACTATTTCTGCCCCTCAAACCGGTTCATCTGTACCAGTTTTCTAGGTTCCACGTATATGCGTTAATATACGATATTTGTTTTTCTCTTTCTGACTTACTTCACTCTGTATGACAATCTCTAGGTCCATCCATGTCTCAACAAATGACCCAGTTTATTTCCTTTTTATGGCTAATACTCCATTGTATATATGTACCATACCTTTTTTGTCCATTCATCTTTCGATGGACATTTAGGCTGCTTCCATGACCTGGCTATTGCAAATACTGCTGCAGTGAACATTGGGGTGCCTGTGTCTTTTTGAATTATGGTTTTCTCTGGGTATATGCTGGTCACATGGTAATTCTATTTTTAGTTTTTTAAGGAACCTCCATACTGTTCTCCATAGTGGCTGTATCAATTTACATTTCCACGAACAGTGCAAGAGGGTTCCCTTTTCTCCACACCCTCTCCAGCACTTATTGTTTGTAGATTTTTGATGATGGCCATTCTGACCAGTGTGAGGTGATACTTCATTGTAGTTTTGATTTGCATTTCTCTAATAATTAGAGATGCTGAGCAGCTTTTCATGTGCCTCTTGGTCATCTGTATATCTTCTTTGAAGAGATGTCTATTTAGGTCTTCTGCCCATTTTTGGATTGTGTTGTTTGCTTTTTTAATATTGAGCTGCATGAGCTGTTTATATATTTTGGAGATTAATCCTCTGTCAGTTGCTTCATTTGCAAATATTTTCTCCCATCCTGAGGGTTGTCTTTTTGTCTTGTTTATGGTTTCCTTTGCTGTGCAAAAGCTTTGAAGTTTCATTAGGTCCCATTTGTTTATTTCTGTTTTTATTTCCATTACTCTAGGAGGTGGGTCAAAAAAGATCTTGCTGTGATTTATGTCATAGAGTATTCTTCCTATGGTTTCCTCTAAGAGTTTTATAGTGTCCAGTCTTACATTTAGGTCTTTAATGCATTTTGAGTTTATTTTTGTGTATGGTGTTAGGGAGTATTCTAATTTCATTCTTCTACATGTGCCTGTCCAGTTTTCCCAGCATGACTTATTGAAGAGACTGTCCTTTCTCCATTGTATATTCTTGCCTCCTTAGTCATAGATTAGTTGACCATAGGTGCGTGGGTTTACCTCTGGGCTTTCTATTCTGTTCCATTGATCTATATTTCTGTTTTTGTGCCAGTACCACATTGTCTTAATTACTGTAGCTTTGTAGTATAGTCTGAAGTCAGGGAGTCTGATTCCTCAAGCTCCGTTTCTTTCCCTCAAGATTTCTTTGGCTATTCGGCGTCTTTTGTGTCTCCATACAAATTTTAAGATTTTTTTGTTCTAGTTTTTGAAAAAAATGCCATTGGTAATTTCATAAAGATTGCATTGAATCTATAGATTGCTTTGGGTGGTATAGTCATTTTCACAATATTGTTTCTTCCAATCCAAGAAACATTCTTAATTTTAAAGTCTATTTTATCTGATATGAGTATTGCTACTCCAGCTTTCTTTTGATTTCCATTTGCATGGAATATCTTTTTCCATCCCCTCACTTTCAGTCTGTATGTGTCCCTAGGTCTGAAGTGAGTCTCTTGTAAGGCGTATATATGGGTCTTTTTTTGGTATACACTCATCAAGCTGATGTCTTTTGATTGGAGCATTTAATCCATTTATATTTAAGATAATTATCAATATATATGTTTCTACTACCATTTTCTTAATTGTTTTGGGTTTATTATTGTAGGTCTTTTCCTTATTTTTTGTTTCCAGGCTAGAGAAGTTCCTTTAGCATTTGTGGTAAAGCTGGTGTGGTGGTCTGAATTCTCTTAGCTTTTGCTTGTTTATAAAGCTTTAGATTTCTCTGTCAAATCCAAATGAGATCTTTGCTAGGTAGAGTAATATTTGTTGTAGGTTCTTCCCTTTCATCATTTTAAATATATCATGCCACTCCCTTCTGGCTTGTAGAGTTTCTGCTGAGAAATCAGCTGTTAACCTTCTGGGAGTTCCCTTGTATGTTATTTGTCGTTTTTCCCTTGTTACTTTTAATAAATTTTCTTTGTCTTTACTTTTTGTCAATTTGATTATTATGTGTCTCAGTGTGTTTCTCCTTGGGTCTATCCTGCCTGGGACTCTCTTCACTTCCTGGACTTGGGTAGCTATTTCCTTTCCCATGTTAGGGAAGTTTTCTACTATGATCTCTTCAAATATTTTCTCAGGTCCTTTCTCTTCTCTCTCTTCTCCTTCTCGGACCTCTATAATGGGAATATTGGTCCTTTTAATGTTGTCCCAGAGGTCTCTTAGGCTGTCTTCATTTCTTTTCATTCTTTTTTCTTTATTCTGTTCCATGGCAGTGATTTCCACCATTCTGTCTTCCAGGTCACTTATCCATCCGTCTGCCTCAGTTATTCTGCTACTGATTCCTTCTAGTGTATTTTTCATTTCAGTTATTGTATTGTTCCTCTCTGTTTGTTCTTTAATTCTTCTATGTGTTTGTTCTTAAATTCTTCTAGGTCTTTGTTAAACATTTCTTGCATCTTCTCGATCTTTGCCTCCATTCTTTTTCCAAGGTCCTGGATCATCTTCACTATCATTATTCTGAATTCTTTTTCTGGAAGATTTCCTATCTCCCCTTCATTTAGTTGTTTTTCTGGGGTTTTATCTTATTCCTTCGTCTGGTATATAGTCCTCTGCCTTTTCATTTTGTCTGTCTTTTTATGAATGTGGTTTTCATTCTGCAGGCTGCAGAATTGTAGTTCTTCTTGCTTCTGCTGTTTGCCCTCTGATGGATGAGGCTATCTAAGAGGTTTGTGCAAGCTTCCTCATGGGAGGGACTGGTGGCAGGTAGAGCTGGGTGTTGCTCTGGTGGCCAGAGCTCAGTCATACTTTAATCCCCTTGTCTGCTGATCAGTGGGACAGAGTTCCCTCCCTCTTGGTTGTTTGGCCTGAGGCGACCAGCACTGGAGCCTACCAGTGCTCTTGGGTGGGGCTAATGGTGGACTTTGGGAGGGCTCACGCCAAGGAGCACTTCCCTGAACTTCTGCCGCCAGTGTCCTTGTCCCCACCATAAGCCACAGCCACCTCCTGCCTCTGCAGGAGACCCTCCAACACTAGCAGATAGGTCTGCTTCAGTCTCCCATGTGGTCACCGCTCCCTCCCCTGTGCCCTGATGCTCACAGTACTTTGTGTATGCCCTCCAAGAGTGGAGTCTCCACTTCCCCAAGTCCTGTCAAAGCTCTGCAATCAAATCCCGCCATCCTGCAAAGTTTGATTCTCTAGGGATTCCTCCTGCCACTGCCAGACCCCCAGGTGGGAAGCCTGACGTGGGGCTCAGAACTTTCACTCCAGTGGGTGGACCTCTGTGGTATAAGTGTTTTCCAGTTTGTAAGTCACCAACCCAGCAGCCTTGGGATTTGATTTTATTGTGTCTGAGCCCCCGTGTCATTGCAGCTTCTCCCCTGTCCTTGGATGTGCGACATCTTTTTTGGTGAGTTCCAGTGTCCTCCTGTCGATGATCGTTCAGCAGTTAGTTGTGATTCCAGTGCTCTCACAAGAGGGAGTGAGTGTGTGTCCTTTTATTCCGCCATCTTCCAGGCTGCATCTTGCTCACATAGTTTTAACTGCATTCTCAAGGATAATTATTCCCCCCCAAAATATCTAATCTTGTCCTTTCTATCTCCCTTCATTCCACCAATCTAATTACATAGAGTGTTGTGTTCCAGAAAAATACTGACAGATCATTTTCCCAGTCAAGTTCCCCAACTATTAAAATGAATCTTACCCCTCACTTTTATTTCCTCCAAAGATTCACTCAAATTTGTGCTGAATTTAGCATGGCCTCTAAAATGGAAGTGTGCTAATGTTTCCAGGGAGCTATAAAACATGAAAATTGCAAATATTTTAGTACACTGCCAAGAGAACATAATGCAGTTCTCAGTGTATTGCCACTTGACAAATAGTTTTAGACTTTTAGGGTTTCTGATGAAGCTAAGATTAGTAGTTTGGAGTGCTGTAATAGAATATCATGTACCTTCCTAATTTATTTTTGAGATACACAAATCATCAGGAAGAAATCTGTTTCTAAGATGGTGATTGTGAAGTATGTTCCTGGTGTGTTTTGAGAGAGTAGAATATTTTCCTGCTTGCCAGTTATCTTATTTGTTTTCTTATCTTTGATATTATATTATTTTTTGCACAAAAAGTATTTCTCCTGAGTATTGACCATCATATTATTTCTTGTTACAAATATCCAAACAGGCACAAATTCCACTAGATGATTTCTGCCTTTTTTCCTTTAATTGATATTTTGGTAGAAATCTTTTTGGGCTGAAGTGCTGTATCCATTTTCAAAGGTTCCAGCTTATCTGTGGAACCCTGTGGAACCCCAGATAAAAATTTTTGCAACTTACGCATTAGATAAGAAGGGTTCCACAGCAATGTGATTACCCATAATATCTAACAAATACGTCTTTAATACAAAAATTAAATATTTTATAACTGTGCAATCTATCTGTTTGATTTAAAATGACATCCACAGAGATGAAGAGGTGCTGGAGTCATACTCAGAGGTTTGAGTATCAATCCCACATTTGCTGGCTATATGGATTTGAAAACAAATTCCTATAGTCAAGCATTATAGTCTTCATTAAAATAGATATAATAAAAGCATGACATTCATAAGGTTACTTTAAAAATTAAATGTGATAATGTCTTTAAAGTGAACACTTGGTATATATTGAGTTTTAGCTGCCAAGAATGAAAATGTCAGGTTCTTTAGTTATCAACTTAAAAAGTTTAAGTTGATTATTTCATGTTACTTTCACAATTTAAAAAGGATCAGTGAAGTTAAATAATACAGTTGTGTTATGGTCATTCGGGTAGTAATATGTGAGCCGAGATAGGATCAGACTGAGTGAGAAAACTCAACCATTATAATCTACTGAATATAATCAAGAGCCCATAATATTTGAAAATAAAATTTACTGAGTGCCTAAAAAGTGCTGGAGAAGGGTATGACTTAAACACTTGCACTTAAGTACTCCTTAGGAGTTCAGCTGCTATTCTTCCCCTTTTCCAGAAAACAAAAATTACTTTCTTCCTTTTCCCTAATGGGTTAAGTTTTCTACTGAGCCGTTTTTTTCTAGTAGGCTCTGTAAGTAGCCTTCTGCCCTATAGCCTTTTCAAGAGCCTAGAAGAACATTTGAGATCTGTGAGGAAAAATAAATTTACTGACCCTAAAATACTAGAAGAAGTATACCAACTCAGTATTAATAGGTGTTGAATAGCCACAAATGAAAAATAATCAAATAATCTCTTTATCTTTCTCTCATATTATGTAAGGATACGGCTATATTTAATGCGAGTTTCAGGTAGACTGAGATAATGTGTTGTGTACCCTGCTAAAGGAAGATTTATCGGGGTCTGAAAAGTTATTCAAACCATCCACTCTGCCATCAAGGACTGCTTAAGGAACTAGCATGTTAATAATAGTCCTTAAATACAGCCAGTCTATTTGTATCCAAGTTCTTTGCCTTCCAGTGTTCTTCTCTGTCAGATCTCTAAATGTTAGCATGCTGCTTTCTCTTCAGTACTCTCTTCTGATTTAAAAAACAAACAAAAACCCCAAACCCCAAAACCTTCATTTAGATATAATTGGCAAGTATTACATGGCATATATTTAAAATGTAAAGTTTGGTAGGTTTTGAAATGTAAATACACCTGTGACTTCCCCTCCTTGTCATCTGTTTGCTTTTGCTCTGAGTTTCCTTCTTAGAGTTTTTTTTTTTTTTCCTAACTCCTTTAGAGCCATAATCAACATTCTTTTATGATCTATACCACCCTGTCTTAGGGTTTTAAGTGGGTCTCAAAGACATCACCACACTCCAATTGATCCAGTCATCACCAACACAACTAACTAAAGCAGAGAGTTTTTAAATTATTACAGTAACTTGCTCCTTTATCATGTGGATAAACATCTGTTAAAATTATAGAGCAAGTATGTTTTGTGGGTGTGTTCTGTGTATCCTTCAGATAAACTATCTTTTATTGCACTTTGTTTCTTCTGGAGACATAGATGCAGAGAATTTTCAAGTCCCCAGTGGAGCCTGGGTGAGAAGTGATTCTTGCTGGGGACATTCAGAGCCAAGGGATGCTATTGTGAGATGGAGAAAGGATTGAAAAGGAAATGAAATGAGATACTCTTCTGCCAGGCTCGTGGGTACGTGTTTAGTTTCCAGTAAAGGGCTGTTACACTGAAAGGTAAAATTCTTGCAACGATTGGTTTGGGAAGAATTGGAGGTTCAGTAACTTCCCCAAGAGACATTATCATTACCCAGGTTTAGCACTGAAGTTGATGGGGAAACATATGAACAAACTAGGAGCACTCTACAATGGCTGTATTCCCTAGTTCTAGAGTGTTATTTTGCATATCATATAAGATGTTTCCTACTGATTTTGGAAGAAAAATTATAAACTGGTATTAAAATCAATTTCCAGGGATATATGAGAGAGCCCTTCTTCCAGGTAATACTCTGAAGACTGCCTTTTTCTAACAGTAATCTCACAAGAATTGAGTTCCAATGCTAGTTTATTTCATCTCCTAACTATACTGAATAATAGTCTTCCCGAACAGGGACTGTGCTTCCAGTAGAGAAATCAGTGCTAGTCCAACATTGTCAGAGGCCCTTAGGTCTAGACCACGAATATTGTACATCCAATGCAGTTCTTTTTCAAGATTAGGTTTGTGTATTATACCATATATGGTAAGCCACATTCAGCCATCACACAGATCCAAGGAGGCTAGCTCACGTTTTAAAAGTTTGATTTTTTTGTTTTTGTTTTTTCCGTATTTTTCTTTCAGTCCTTCAGAAAACCATGGCCCCAGTGTATAGGCCTTGGATTATGGGGTATGTCCAGCAATAAACACTGAATAAGTTGTTGAGTTTTGGAGGCTGTAGTACGTGGAAATTAGTAAAGAGAATGTAAATGAAAATCTTGGAATGTTAAGATACAAAAACCTGGCCTATTAGTTTCCTATTGCTATTATAACAAATTATCAAATATTTAGCACTTTAAAGCTACACAAATGTATTCTCTTACAGTTCTAGAGGTCAGAGTCTAAAATTGGTAAGCAGCGCTGCATTCCTTTTGGGGGTTCTGGGAAGAATGTTTCTATGCCTTTTCTAGTTTCTAGGGATCCCCTGCATTCCTTGGCTCGTGGTCCCATTCTCTATCTTAAAGTCAGTAGTGTAGCATCTTCCAGTCCTCTCTTTCTTGGCTTTTTGCTTCATATTACCTTTTTCAACTCTAGTCCTCCCATCTCCTTATTATAAGGACCTTTAGGATTACATTGGGACCACACAGTCCAGGTAATCTCACCATCAGATCTTTAGTTTAATCACATACACAAGGTCGCTTTTGCCATATAAGGTGACATATTTACAGGTTGCCAGGGACTAGGATATGAACATCTTTCAGGGCCCATTATTCTCCTTACCACATCTGGATAACATATCCCAAGTAATATCAATCTAAAATCCAATAAGAGAGCGCATTTCCCACAGCTAAAGGGAAATAAATCGGAAAATCTATATGAAAATGAGAAAGTAGAAGAAAAGCAGTACAAGACAATGTCTAGACCATGGTCCAGCTACCTGTTTTTGTAATAATGTCTTTTTGGAAAATAGCAATATTCATTCATTTATATGTTGCCTATTGTTGCTTTTGTGCCATAATGACAGAGTTGTATAATTGTGACAGAAATCATATGGCCTGCAGAATCAAAACTATTTCCTTTTTAACCCTTTATAGAAAAAAAATGTCTGATTCTTTGCTAGAGAATTATCTGAGTGGAAAACTATAACATTTATTTATATAATGTTTTCTTATCTGGAATGGACATTGTATTAAATTCCTGGGGCTGCTTAACAAATTGCTGCAAACTGTATAAACTTATTCTCTCACAGTTTTAGAGGGTTGAAGTCCAAAATCAACAAGTCCATACATTATCTGAAGTTTTTAGGGCAGGAATATTTCTTTTAGCTTTTGCTGGTTTCAGTAATCCATGGCATTCCTTGGTTTATAGATGAATTTTCCTGCCTCCATCTCCAAATGGTTTTCTTCTCTGTATGTTGCTGTCCAAATTTCTCTCTTGTTAAAAATATACCAGTCATTGTTTAGGGTCTACTATTATCCAGTCTGATCTCACCTTAACTTGATTATATCTGCAAAGACCTTATTTCCAAATACGGTCACATTCAGAGATTCCCATGGATGAACTTCAACACGTCTTTTTGGGAGGACACAATTCAATTCATAACAGGTATCAAAAAATACTTAAAATGTTTTCCTAACATGGAAAACAGCAATCATCTGAACTCACATTTTGCTTGACATCAATCAGTAGTAGGCTTTCATACCACCTTATACAAATACTAGATCCCTCTGCAAAAGGAATGTGATTAAGTCCTTTCAGTGGTAGTATAATAAATTTACGCTTGAAATAGGAATGCTAAAGATGTAGTAGAGTGTACCCAAAGTCATGGTGACTTCAATGAGTGAACACTTTTGGTTCCCATGTAATCATGTAGCCTCATCTGAAGAGCTGGAAGTGTACTCTATTTTGGTTTTTGGTTTTATTTCGAATTCTCTTTGGTAGACTTACACATGCCCGTAACCTTACATGTCCCAGAACTTAGAATATACGTCGTTGAGTAAAGTACACACAAAAAATATACAAAATATTATTATTTCTCCACAGTCAGCGTAAAATTTTGAAATGCTAGTATCTTTCTTTATATTCTCAAGATTTGGAACAAATTTTATCTGGACCTGTTTTTCATTTGTATTTCATGTGGCTAAGTATGTTTTGCTTTTCTGCTGCCTATTAAATTGGAGCTGCAGTCTCAGAGATTGTCTTACTACTTTAGTAAATATGCCCAAAGATTATTAAACAATAAGCCTTTCTAATAAATATAATTTATGAATATAAAAATGCTCATAAATGATGTTTAATTCTTAAGGGGAGCCACAGAAGCTCTGAATCAATGGGATGTTATATCCTTTTTAGACTCTGTGCTGCTTCTCTGGTAATAGCATTAAGGTTGAAAGGAATGAACACTGACTTTTAGAACTGTAGTGCAGGTCATAAATTAGGAGGAACTGTCATATCATAAGGTTGTTTTGGAAAAAAATTACATCCTTACTTGTGATCATTATTTGCTATTGATGAGTTTGTGTTGTTAGATATTTTTTCCTACCAAATTACAGTATGTTTCTAACATTTACATGAGAAAGAAATGTTATTGTAGTTTTAGTTAATATTTTTACAGAAGAAACCTCATATTTAAATATGATCAACACACAATCTACTTATAATGAAGCAGACTTATTCATTCATTTGTTTATGCTTTCATATTACTTTCTATAAAATTTCATAATTATCATTTATCATATTTTATTATAGTCATTCATTTATATGACTGTCACCCCTTCTAAACTGTTAAGACCTTCAAGGTAGGACAATGCTTCATTTATCTCTGTAACCACTACCTGCATACTAACATATGGTAGTCATTTAATAAATGTTTTGAGTTTAAAAAAAAATTAAATTCAGAATAAACTGGCGTAGTTCCTAGTAATTAAGCAGTATGTACACATCCAATAAAAGCTAAATATGTAAATAAGTCATAATGAATTTTATTTAAGAAACATTAAATATATATAAGTTGAAATTTTACATTGAAAGCATGCCATATGCTTTGGTGGTGTTCTGCTTTGTTCCCTTTAATAGAAAAATGACAAGTAAACTTCGTATGTTCCAAGAGATTGGGAATCCACGAATTTCCTGTAGGATGTTTAGAAGAAAAACATGATTATATAGGCCTTTTTTAAAATCAGTATACACCTTAATTTTATGTAAGGTATATATGTGTATATACGTTACATATAACTTTTCAGTTTATATTTAACAGTTATGTTTCAGAGTAGACTCAACATATACTGAATTCTGATTTGATTCAAATCTTTTAACTCTCTATATACATTTAATTATTATCACATTAAAAAAACACTTTGTCCCTATTTTATAAATAAGAGGCTTAGATGTATTTCTAAGATTAAATAGCTGGTAAGATTTGGAACTAGAGCCTAATTATGTCTGATTCTATATCCCACAGTCTTTCTACTTCCAAAGATTTGCTAGCGTGATGGTAAATATTTCACAGCTAGTTGTGGGTGGTAGGGTCTGATTTATTGCCTATACTGATTTTCATGGCACAAATACTCTTGCATTGACTGATTTCAAGCTACCAGCACCATTTCGATGAAGATGGAGTTTAAAAGAAAATTTAAATCTTGGGTGCAGTAACAACCACCTCCAGCACACCACTGGGGAAAAAAAATGATTCTATTATGGACAGTTATAATATCAGGACAAAGTCATAGAGAAGAGCTCGATTGTTCAAGCCATTAATGCCAAGTCAAGACAGAAAGAGATGGCATTAGGAGTTTTAAAAATCAAGAAATGGTGGGCAGACAAGGTGAAATCAAGAATTTCCAGTGGTTGGTTAGATACCAGGAAGAGAGCAAGAGATTACAAATGAGATTTACAAATTCTTTGTATCTTCAGCACATGTTTTTCCATGTCTCATTATGAAATCTTCAAATATTATATGAATTATATCCTTCAAATACTATCATTTTTAATTACAAAAAATTGGAAACAGCTCAAATGCCTATCAATAGTGGGATTATAAATAAATGGTAAAATAGTCATATAATGGAATACTGTGCAGCAGTGAAAAAGAATGAACTGCATCCCAAGTTAACATGGATGAACCTCAATAATATTAATATGGGCTGATAACAAAATGGTCACAAAAAATACAAACAGAAAGATTCCATTTAAATATATTTTAAAAGACAGGCAAAACTAATCAATATATTATTTAGGAATGCTGTTACAAAAAGTCAAAGAAATGATTAACAATAAATTCTGAGTAGTGACTTTCTGTAAAGACAGAGAAGGGGGATGTGTGTTGGTTGTGGTAACACGCAGGTCTGTGTATACATTGTTGAATTCTATTTGTTCTTAAATCTTGCTTATATATTCACACATGTTATAGGAATGCAAAAGTTTGCAGGAGTATTTTGAAAATTTAATAACAATTTTAGTCATAACTCATAGAAAGTACACAAAATAAATTTAAATGATTACCTCTGCTTGTGGGGCATGCATGGTGTTTTGATATGCAAACAGGAATGAAATGGAGTGCTATATAAGACTCAGGAGGACTTTGCTTTGCGTGCTTCTCTATTCTTAGTGAGTAGTCAAAGCACATGGAATGCACTTAATAATTGTCATGTCTGATCAGCTACATACTTGACTATTTGATCAACATAGTTGGTATAAAAATATATTGTTGCAACATTAAAATAAGAACAATCGAGTCTAAAAAATAAATCAAGTTCAAAACAGAAAAACAGAAATTCAAGAAACAGAATGATCTGAGACACTTTAAAGAGGAACAATGTAAACATTCTTGAGAAAATGAAAATATTTGGGAGATTTAGGAATTCATTTATATGAAAAACTTGTAATATAGTAGAGCTAGAAGAATATTGGAGTATATGCTGAGCTATGTTAAATTTAACAAAATGTCAGTGTACTAAAAATGAAATTTCATACCTCTAAGATAGTAGCATTATAAAAATCATATATAATTATATATAAATCTAAAGTAGTGCTAAGATAAATCAAGCGGAGAAAAAACTTAACATCAACGTGCATAATTACAACCACATAAGATTTTTTAATTAACAGCTAAATTGACTATATAGCAGTCATAATATAACAGATAATTTGAAATAACAAAAGTGGATATAAAATATGCATTATCGCTTCATTGGCTAATATAGTTAATAAGCATTATGAAATTGGTATTGTTATACATCAGATATTGGCCTTACGCAATGTAGAGAGCGCAGACATTTAAGAGCTGATTTTTTTACATGAAAAAGGAATTTTAATACCAAAATCCAACTAGCTATTTTGACTGAATAGTATTAGTAAGGTTGAGGATTTGCAGGAAAGATAATATTGTTTTGTTTACTACATATATATATATATATATATATATATAGTATTTTTCTCATGGAAATTTTAGATAAATTTTTTGAAATTGTAAAGAATATATATCATCCAGCATATTACCAGGTATCTCCATTAAAATATGCATTTTTCAATTTTTTTTCTGAAAACAATTTTAAATGTTGTTTTCATCATGGGATAATATATTTTGGATATATTATACTTACTTACTTCACCTAACATTATAAATAATACATTTTCCTAAGAATATCTTCGGGCAAATCATATTTCTTTTAAAGATTGTCTCCTTCGGATAAGTTTTCATGTGTATAATTATTATTTCCAAGTATCTACATATCATTAGAGCCTGTTACATATTGCTTATTTAAAAGACTTTTACCAATTCTTCATGACACTGGAAATATGAGTGTGTCATTTTAAACCTTATTAAATAGAATTGTTTAACTATCTGAAGAATATTTATTTATTTGATATGGCACTGCACTGCAGATTGATTTGCAAGCTTATTTCCAGAGACGTTAAAAATATTTTCAGAAGTGTGTTGACTGATTATACTTCCACTTTTAGGCATTATGTTTATATCCTTTTCTAATTTATTTGTGTTTTACTTATACTTTTTTTTTAACATTTTTATTGGAATATAATTGCTTTACAGTGGTGTGTTAGTTTCTGCTTAATAACAAAGTGAATCAGTTATACATATACATATATCCCTATATCTCTTCTCTCTTGCATCTCCCTCCTTCCCACCCTCCCTATCCCACCCTTCTACCTGGTCACAAAGCACCGAGCTGATCTCCCTGTGCTATGCGACTGCTTCCCACTAGCTAGCTATTTTACATTTGGTAGTGTATATATGTCCATATACACACTGCCACTCTCTCACTTTGTCCCAGCTTACCCTTCCCCCTCCCCGTGTCCTCAAGTCCATTTTCTCGTAGGTCTGCATCTTTATTTCCATCTTGCCCCTAGGTTCTTCATGACCATTTTTTTCTTATTAGATTCCATATATATGTGTTAGCATACAGTATTTGTTTTTCTCTTTCTGACTTACTTCACTCTGTATGACAGACTCTAGGTCCATCCACCTCACTACAAATAACTCAATTTCTTTCCTTTTTATGGCTGAGTAATATTCCATTGTATATATGTGCCACATTTTATTTATCCATTCATCTGTCAATGGACACTTAGGTTGCTTCCATGTCCTGGCTATTGTAAATAGAGCTGCAATGAATATTGTGGTACATGACTCTTTTTTTTTTGAATTATAGTTTTCTCAGGGTATATGCCCAGCAGTGGGATTGCTGGGTCGTATGATAGTTCTATTTTCAGTTTTTTAAGGAACCTCCATACTGTTCTCCATAGTGGCTGTATCAATTTACATTCCCACCAACAGTGTATGAGGGCTCCCTTTTCTCCACACCCTCTCCAGCATTTATTGTTTGTAGATATACATTTTTTGTTTGTAGATATACTTTTTTAAAAAATTATTTATTTTTGGCTGCATTGGGTCTTCGTTGCTGCTTGCGGTCTCTCTCTAGTTGCAGAGAGCGGGGGCCACTCCTCGTTGTGGCCCGTGGGCCTCTCACTGCGGTGGCCTCTCTCGTTGCAGAGCATGGGCTCCAGTTGCGTGGGCTCTAGTAGTTGTGGCCCACGGGCCCAGTTGCTCCGTGGCATGTGGGATCTTCCCGGACCAGGGATCGAACCCGTGTCCCCTGCATTGGCAGGCGGATTCCTAACCACTGCGCCACCAGGGAAGCCCGATATACTTTTTTTAAACTCTGCACAATAAAGAAGCTGGCTGGTTTACCTAACATGTTTGCAGAGAGAAATAGGAAGAGTAAGATTGACCATTTTAACAAACGGACCAAGTATATTGGTTTCTAAATTATTATTCAATTAACTCAGTCCCATGTAATAAATAATCCATTCATGTCCATTGATTTAGGATAATAGGAAAATGCCATTAAAGGTAATACTATGAGAATAATATAAAAATTAGGATATTAGGCCACTGTTGTATTTTTCAGATGACGAAAGATGATACTCAGTAAAGGTAGTGAAGTGGAAATGAAGATGAAGGGAGTAACTCCTTTAAAATTTACCAAAAGGTCCTATCATGTTCTTCTAAACACCAAGGATAGGGTATGAATAGAAAAAAAAAGTCACTTGTGACCGTAAAATAAAGATCATTCCTAACGTATGCTTCCCAATGCAATGTTACTGTCTTCAATTTTAACCATATACTCTCAAAGGAGAAGGAAAGTGACTTTTCAAAGAAAGGGTAATGTCAAGTAAAACCAAATTGTGCCTGATTGGCAAGTCAGAATTTTACAGTAATCTGATCTATAAAAATTGTGTCTTTTCTAAATCGTGAAATACTTTTAAAATTATATTATGTTATGTTGTATTATACCAAAAATAGACTTGAGATGTTGCTGTGAGCCTTTTCTTTTGCACCCTATTTAAGATGAACCTCTGTTAGAAAATCATAGACTGGAAAACCTCAAAAATTTCTCCTACAGCTTCAAGAGTATGTGAATGAAAACCAATGCTAATTCTTATCCTTATTTGCCTACTCTTTATAAATTACCAGAAAAGAATATATATAATTATAGTAAAGATCTCTGATTTTTCTTATACAGAAAAAAAAAAATTAATGGAAATTTTACAGGCTTGTAATTTTCACTGACAAAAATGTGAACAAACTCTGCATCCACAGATATGCTCATAATGTTGTAATTTTGAATAAGATGTACCATAATTAGTAGAATATGATATTTTTCTCATGGATCATAAAGCAAGATATAGATAAGCAATCATTTTGGTAGGAAATAAGCCAGCACATCTGGTTGTTGACTGCATTGCCCCAGTATGGAAGTCAGTTTTCTCTATATTTTTCAGCACTTGTATCAAAATCTTTGTCTTTTTTCATAGTGAAGATAGATTTCATGAATGGCTTTCACTGAGTTTATATATCAAAATATCTAATGTCAAAGCAATATATTGAAAATTTAAGAATCTAACTAACTACCCAGATGTTTGGTTTACACAGTGCCAGCATTTTTTCTAATCAATTATTTGCTGATCCTAATGTAGAAATTTTTAAATATAGAGGAAACATAAATACAAAAATAAAAATAATCTATCATCCTACTACTGAGAGTCAGTCATTAGTAATGTATTGACATACTTCCTTTGAAACTTTACATGTGTGATTTTACACATATTAAAAAAAAGCTTTATCTATCTAATCTGTATATTTAAGTCTAAAAGTTAAATAGCCTGATATGATATACTTCCTACAAAACAGTATACACACAATACTGTTTAATATTCTTTTATAGTGTTAGTGGTATATAATTAAGGTCAAGGAGATATCTACATAGTCCACACTTTCAGTGAGTGCATGAAAATTTCCTTCTTATAGCAGTTTTGTTTATTAAAGTGGTAAACACATATTTGGATAGTGTTCATTTGTTTATACAGTTCTTAAATTAGGATTGATTTTTGCTAATTCTCCAAGTGTGGGCTCTTTATCACTTCAGCTATAAGTCTAACTCTTTTTAATATTATACCACCATTTAACTTGCTAGGATTTTTGGAATCTTCTTTCCAAAATTAGGTCATGAAAATTTGTGTTCAGGTGAATAAAAAACCTAAATTATGCATTATTACCTTAAGCATCCACTGGGAATTAAATATTTTAACTCTAGATCCACAATTGGCATCTGCACTATACTTCCATGACATGATGGATTAATATTCAAAACAATGAGCAATAACTCATATTTTCTTGCATAGTGAAAATCACATGAGTGTCTTAAACTGAAATTACAGGGGAATTTGAAATGTGAATTATCTCAATTTCAATCTGTGTGTGTGTCTTCAAACAGTTGCCTTTGAGTCTTTTAAAAAAAAATTTAGTACAGTATCGTTGATTTACAATGTTGTGTTAGTTTCTGCTGTACAGCAAAGTGAATAAGTTATACATATACATATATCCACTCTTTTTAATATTCTTTTCCCATATAGGTCATTACAGAGTACTGAGTAGAGTTCCCTGTGCCATATAGTAGGTTATCATTAGTTACCTATTTTATATATAGTAGTGTGTATGTGTCAATCCCAATCTCCCAATTTATCTCTCCCCCCCCCCTTTTCCCCCTGGTAACCATAAGTTTGTTTTTTACAATGGTGACTCTATTTCTGTTTTGTAAGCAAGTTCATTTGTACCATTTTTTAAGATTCCACATACAAGTGATAACATATATTTGTCTTTCTCTGTCTGACATACTTCACTCAGTATGACAGTCTCCAAGTCCATCCATGTTGCTACAAATGGCATTATTCCATTCTTTTTATGACTGAGTAATATTCCATTGTATATACATGTTTATCTATTCACTGTTGATGGGCATGTACATTTGAGTCTTTGTGAATTATTAGATGAACCAGGGAAATTATTTTGTGGTGACCTATTAAACAGTACCCTCCTTTTTGGTATACTTTGTGAAAAAAAAGAGAAAAAATAAAGAAAAATAATACCATCAATAAGGATTAAGTTACCTGGTATGACAGCCAAATTCATCTGTTAACTGAATCCCACAATTAAACAGAATTACCCACCTGTTCACTGGCAACTTTGAAACAGAGCTCCCCAACCTGCTTATATTGATCATCTGATATAAGTATGAACTCCTGCTTCAGGCAAAAACCTTGGTCCCAAAACATAAAATTTCACAATTGAGGTGATTATAAACAATTGATTCCTTTCAAAGAAACTGATATTAAAATTCTCCATGTACCTTGAGGAGAGAATGATTAAAATGATAGACATAGGTCAGGAGTGCTTCACCAATGAAACATTGTCCACTTGGAAAGAAACAATGTATGGGAGTAATTATCCCCTGACAAAATATAAATACATGCATAAACACCATTTAACATGAACATATTTCATTATATTAAATTTTTAAAAATATCATTGTAAAAGCAATGTTCCATCAGAAGAATGATTCATAATTTACTTAACCAATTCCCCCATAATGTTGATGATTTTGGAAGATAACCAGTTTTCAAATGCATTTATTTCTCTCCTTTAGAAGATATTTTCTAGTTATGTAGGAATTCTTGGCAGAGCCATTTACCTAATGAGCCTTATAGTCACTTTCTTCCCTGTCTAGGTAGATACTCTAGTGAAAAAAATTAATTTTTTTCCTAAAAATAATGAAGCAGTTTGGAATTATGCACTCTTCAATTTCATAATCCTTTAAATCTAAGGCTATTATATTTTATCTTTTTTTAAGATACTAGTTATGTATTCCTTTGAGAAAGCATCTTGATTCACACTTCAGTTATTTATGATTTAAATTTGCATATTTAAATTTTATTTGAATAAAAACACTTTCAACTTTCATTAAACATCTGTCACAATCCAATGCTAAAAAAGCAGCAGGGAAGCTTTACAACAATAACTGAAAAAATATGATGAGGAAAAAGAAAATAATAAATAGTAATAACAAGAAATTTTTATACTCAGAGCCCTCTGACCCCACTGCAAAAACATTTTTAATTTTATTTTAAATGTATAAATTATACATAATCCATTTTCTAGACAAATAGTTGACTTTTGAAGATAATATGCAACCTCTTACCTCAGCTAATTTGTTGAATCCTAGGTTTAAAATGCTTATCAGTTTGCATTCTAAGAGTCTTTGGTTTAGAATTTACAATTCATCTTTCAGTATTGAGATAAAAAATTCAGTTAGCTATGCAGGTCAGTAGAGATATAGTGTTTGAATCTCTATGAACACCTCCACTAATAGAGATTGAGCAATTTGGCTGATAAGGTGAGATACCTACGAACAAGAAACAAAAAAACTGAATGAAAAGTATTCATAAAAATATAGAAGACCTGTGTGGCAACAGTAACTATTTGTGAGGAGCAGGAGAAAAGGCCAAGGGTTTTCTACATTTGTGACAGCAAAAATCTCTAAAATGTAAGTTGTCGCTACCAAACTAAGGAGTCACACCTTGAATGGAAATCTCAATGGAATAATCTGAGAACACAGCCAAAACTAAGGAACAGTTTATCAATCTCCCATTCACAGGCAAATACAAAAGGACTGTGGAAAGGTCAAAAGATGCCAGAATGTTTTGTAATGAAGAAACTCTCAAATTAATCAAATAAAACCCCTTTCCAGAATAAAAACCAGCCCTGAGAAGAAATTGTTTGGAGAAGCTTTATTGAAAAGTACAGGGACAGTTGTCAAAGGAAAGAGAAGAGACATTTATTATAAGATACAGAGAATAATGAGCAGGATAAGAGACAACAAATGCTTAACAGAAACACATATATAGGAAGCATCTATAAAATTTAAGCTAATAATTACAAACAAGATCATGTAATTTAGGAATGTAATGTATAAACAGAACAATCTAAATTATAATTTGAGAAATTCAGAAATTATGTATATATATAAAGAAAAACTTAAAAAGACAGCTGACACTATGCAGGGAAGGATTAAAATTACAAAAATATTTATTGTGATATTGAAGATTAACCTAGAAAACACAAAAGGTAAATAAATACCACAAATAGCATCATAAAATAAGTGAAACATAGAAAGGAGAAAATAATAAAAAAGAGGATACAGAGGAAAGAACTTAGATGTGTGAAAAGGTGATTGTTAAAGAAGATAGGCAACAAAGATCTAACATACAGATAACTGGAGTCTCTATAGGAGAAAATCAAAGCACTGGACCAGAGCAAGCACTAAAATTTTGTAATTAATGTATACATTCTGAAATAAAGCATGACTTGAACCTATATATGAGGATGTCACAACACAACTAGAAAACATACCTTAGATCAGCCAAGACGTATTCTAGTAATACTGTTGAACTTTGAAATAAAACTTCAGAAATCAAAAAAGACATACTCATTTCTAAGAGGAAGAAAATCAAATTAACATCAGATTTTTCTACAGCAACAATTTATGCCAAGAGATAATAGAGTAATACTTTAGCCTGCACAAAGAAAGCCAGTTTAGTCATGGTTTTATATCCTGGCAAATTGGATTTCAAGTATAATGAATGGCTGTAGACAAACTGCCACACGGTGCAAGATCCTCAGGATGTTGTTCTCATGAACGCTTTTCATAAATCAAATTGGTGAGCTTTAGACAAGTAAAATGAATAGGTAATCATTAGCATAAGGCTTGTGTTGAACAATGAATATAAATTTATTGTGGAGCTCAGCCTAATTGATGAACCTAAGGAAGATATTATAGTATGTTACGGTGATATATTTGGACAGTATAGACATAGGATAACATAAATTGTTGGAGAGTGACAAGAGAATATAAAAGTGAAATAAACTTGGTGATTTCCTGTGTTTACTGAAAGAAAAAATATGTTAGTTCAAATTAGATGCTGTGGGTAAAGGAGGAAACAGATATAAAAATGTTCATAATGTTTGAAGTAGGGAATCATTAGATACGCCATAAGAAGAAGAAGAAGGAGATGATGAAGGGGAAGAGGAAGAGAGAGGAGGATTGGGGGGAGGAGGAAGAAGAAGAAGAGGATGAGAATGGAAATATTTTATCCATGTGCTATACAATAATAACTTTTTAGACAAAAAGACAAGAATCCTTGCATATCAATGTATATATGAGAGAGAGAAAGAAAGCGAAGGAGATCAGATCACTTTGTAAAATTCTCTCTCCCTCTCTCTCTGCTTCTCTTTTGTCCTCTCTTTCTCTGATAGAATTTCAGCTGAATATATTTATCTGGTCAAATTAACTCTTATAAAGGAAAAATCACTCTGTCTAACAAAAAATCCAACACTATGCTGTGAGCCAGAGAACCTCCTTAAAGATATTCCAGAAAGATTAAGAATAGAAAGAACAAATAGGCAAATCTAAATTTAAAAATTCAAGAGCCAATATCATGATATTTGACAGACTAGAACTCAAACCAAAAATGGGTGAAGACAAGACCACACGTTATAATGCTAATATTTATAATTGTAAAATAAAATATGGTATATATTATATACATGCATTAATATTTAGGCATATAGTAACACAGCAAAATATTCATGAAGCACAAATTACAGAAGCTCCAAAGAGAAATTGAAATATATATTTCAATTCGATATTCAATATATTGATACTAGGAGATTTTAAAATCTCCTTAAATTTAATACAGATCACGTGGATAAAAAATAAGTGTATGGAATATCTAGATTTTTAAAGTCAGAGCTTACACCTTTGATTTTAAAATATTCTACTCTAATATAAGCATAGAAAGATATAACATTCTCTAGAAATACTGCTTGTGTTGTGTTTCACATATTTTGATACTATGTCTTTTTATTATTATACAGTTTAAATATGACTTTATTTCACTGTTGAGCCATGTATTTGTCACTGTTTTTATTAAGTTTTAAATATTTGGAAACTTTAGACATATTTTACCAATTTCTAATTTAATTCCATGTGATAAAAGAACATATTTTGTATGAGTTCAGATTTTTAAATTGATACTTTTTTGTGTGTCCTAAGATGTGATCTAGCAGACCCTCTGTGTCATATTGTATAAAATATTTTTAATAAAAATATATATGTATATAATTGGATCTTTTTTTAATACAGTCTTATAATCTCAACCTTTATTTAGAGTGTTTACTCCATTTACATTTAATGTAATTATATACTATGATTGCATTTACCTTTTAAGTCCTCCTGCTTGTATTTTTGTTCCATCTGTTCTTTGCTCTGTTGTTACTATTTTATTGCCTTCTTTTTTGTATTGATTGAGAATTGTTTTAACATTTCATTTTATCTCCTCCACTACCTATGTACTTCTCCCTCTTTATATTATCACTTCAGTTCTTTCTCTAAGAGGTAAAACAGTGATGAATGTACTATCCTATTCTACCTTGAATTAATATTATATTTATTTATAGACATTCTAAGAACCTTAAACAGTATAATTCCATTAAATTCTATCCCATCCATTGGGCTATTGTTTTGATATATTTTATCTCTATCAATATATTTATGTATTACAAACATGAAAATATATTTTATTTTTATTTTAATCAGTTAAACATAAATAATGTTTTATAATTACTTACATATTTTTCTCTTTCCCAGTGCTTTCCGTCCCTTCTTTTGGATCAAGTTTCCACCTGGTATCAATTCTCTTTAGCCTTTAGGCTGAAGGCTGAATTTTCCTAGTTCTTCAGAACTTGCTTTATCATTTTCAAAGCTCTTGTTTGCTAATTCCAGAATGCCAGTCTGCTTTTTTTTTTTAAGCCATGTTTTCTCATGATCACTGGTTCACATTATCTTGCTTCTGTATCTGTACATGCCTTGCCTCATGAATTTTTATATGCTTAGTCATTATTTATTAAAAGACAGCTATTAACTATAATATATTGTTAAGGTCTGGATAACAAGTACATTGATTGCAATAGGCTGTTAGAGTAGTGACCCCTCACTCTAATGTAGTTAGGGAATGAAATTGGCATTGGGATCAGGATCTCTTTTCTAAGGCTCATTCTATTGCTCCTTCATTCCCAATCCTTGGGTCTCATTCCAGCATGGTCCCAACTGAAAGCCTGAGCTGTTTCCTGTAGTCCTCCCTCCATAGCTGATCCTGAATTTCTTTCTTTCTTTTTTTCTTTTTAACATCATGATACTTCCAGAAACTTTGCTCTGTCTCATTGTCTTTTTATTGGGTTCTCTGCTTCTTGTCACATCTAGCTTAACAATAATTAAAATATGTCAAAGGAACAACCACTGTGCCATCTGGGTCCCTCAAATACTGGCTGCCATGGTAACTCTCAATTCCAAATTTTATCTCCCTGTGTTCATAAAATTTCTCAAATCTGTCCTGTCTTTCCTTCTGCATTTATTGTGGTCCCCAGTGCTAAAGATAATCAAATGCCTTGAGAGAAAATACTTCATACAGAATATCAGTTTGAATGGATAAAACTTGTCCAAGAATACATAAGGTTAAAAAATGAGGATTACAAAGCAGTTGTCCAGGGTAAAGATTTCCTAGATTGGTGTAAAGTAGTAATGGTGGAAATGAAGAATAAATGTTGGTCAAAGTTACAGTTGAAACTTGTTAGGAGATTTGATCACTGGTGAGGGTGGTAATGAAGAGAGAAGTATAAAAGATGACTTTTATATTTTTAGCTTGCACACCTAGAAAGATGCTTTTGACCTCACTGGTAAAAGGAATACCACGGGAGAGTAAGGTTTGAAAGGAAGACAATAAATTTAACTTTAAATGTAAAACTTGAGATGCCCAAGAAACACTTAAAAGAAATATTAAACTCTACATACAGATTTTGAGTTAACTTAATATTAACTTAATATTAATAAATATTAAGAATATTAAGAAATATTAAGTTAACTCAAAATATGTATGTAGAACTCCAAGGAGAATTTTGAACTGGAGGAATATAGGTGATGACATGGACTAGAGAAATATAATGATGGGAGCAAAGCAAAAAGACCTTGGGACTGGCTTGAGGAATTTAAATATTAAATGACCTGTTAGATATAATGAATCCACAAAGGAGACTGAAAGCAAAGAGGTTCTAGAAAAAATGTGCTGTGCCATGGAAGTTGAGGCCAGCAAATATAACATTTCAAGATAAGGGTCATGAGAGCTGATATTAAATGCTGCTGAGGAATCAAGTTTATTTTTTCTTAATTGTGTATAACAGATACTCTCCCACCTACGGCATAGAGTTATTGGGAGAACCTGTGAGATAATATATGTAAAATGGATTTCTAATCCATCATATGTTGTACAATAAATGTTTATTATTAATTAAAGGATTAGGTAAGGGAAGCTACATTAGATCCCTTTCATTCTAGTGTTTCATATGAAAAATGATTCAAGAATAAACTAGATCGAGTATGGATTGAGATTGGAAAGAGTTATGAAGAGATTGGTTTGAACTGGAGGACAAAGAAATGGGGTGGAGAGATCTAGGTCAATCATCAGGTTTCTGTTTAAGGAAGTATAATACAGAATGAAAGGTTGGTAACAGTACAGAGATGGAAAAAGAGAAAAGATTCTTACTGTATGAGGCACTGTCTGTAATTCAAAAACAAAGAGGTAAACTGGTAAAGGAAATTACAGGCAATTGACCTATGAATTTCTAAACAACTAAGCCCTAACCCTGTACTCCAGAATGGTGGGCAAATGTACAAATATCTGGATGTCAAGTACAATCTAGGGGAAAGGACATCTATTAGTAGAGATTCTGTTTTATTTAGTTTCGCTAATCATGATATATGGAAAGCTTTATGATAGTGGAAGGAATAGCAAAATGCGTGTATATAACAAGTCACTTTCCTATGTCATGTATACTTTTATGCATTCCAATGCCACTCCTCACCAGTTACAAATTTTGTCTATATAGCACAGAAAAAAGAAATGAATAACATTGAATTCTATTTCTAAGCAAAAGCATTTAGAAAACATGAGCTTCAAAATAACTGTGATAGATCTTGAATGTAGTTTTTTTCCCTTGCAATTTGCCTATCTTGAATGAAATGTCTTTCCTATGTTTATATTAGCACACTTATGCCTCATGGCAAAAAAAGTGCTAATAAAACAATACCACATATATTATTTACACTTATTTGAAAATACTTTTTCTGGAGGCTGTGTTGACATACTGAAATTCATTTTATTTAAAAGCCAGCATTGTGCTTTAAAAATAAATTCAAAGTTTAGATTACTATACCAAATTATCTTTTATATATATAGGTAATATACTTTTAATTACTTTTTCTGTTTTGTCTTCTGTTGCTGACCAAGGCAGAAATGTAATTTTTATGTTTACAAAAATATATAAGGTAGAAAATATGACTGATACTTAATCAAATATTATTGTATGGGACATAGTTACTTATTGAATCCAGGGAGAAGATGCATTTTGATTTCTCCTGCATATAGGTCACTTTCACCTAGTTATTGCCTTTTTTCCTCATGGATTCATTTTTATGCATTTCTATTTTCTATCATTGACTTTTCATCCTTGAGGCCTTGTGCTGGTCGACACATACATGCTCAGACAAACACAAACACTCGTGCAATAGAGAATGATGTCAAACCTTTAATAAATGAATAAAAGTATTTTCAACAGAAACTATGTGAGGTTCATTTTTATTGATATTTCTCTTAAAGAAAAAAAAAAGTAATACACTTATCAGAAAGTAGCCAAATAACTAAGCCTAGAAAAACAGAAGGCAATTTTCTTTTTGTCATTAACAACACATATTTTTAAGAAATCTAAATTCTGAACATATGTGTGCCCCAAATTCCTGTTTTTAGAAATAAATGTGGTTAAGAATGTATGGAAATCTCAACAGCCACATTACATTGGTAGTATTTCAAAGTGTCTGTGGTAATTAACAACTGATAGGTTGATAAGAATCCTAAACACATGTTTCAATGGTAAAACATATTTTCCTTGTGTTTTATGACTGCAAATAGCCCATAACACTTAATAATAATAAAATCTTTGAAAGGGGTCCAGCATTTCTATTAAATTCCTTCACTGTTTTTCTTTGTCAGTATTTATATTGATTTAAAGTAGTTGTTTATTTCCCAGAATTACTTTAAAAATATATCTAGTATTGATTACTTCTATGTTTGCGAGACTCTGGTGGCTCTAAATTATAGTAAAAACAATTTTTTATAAATTCTTCATAAGATTAGTCATTATGTCAAACATTATTTGTACCCATTGGCTTAACCCTGTATTATGAAATGTATCTTTTATAAACTAATTTCATACACTGTGATCTAACCCAGAAAATTAAAGAATCCTCGACTTCCATTAGTAATTTGTCTGCAAGCATTTTTAAAGAGTTATCAATATGCTGTTAATGAAAAGGGGCTGTAGGAGTTTATTAAGATAATCATAAATTGTACAGTTCGCCCTTTAGGCACATGAAAGGAGTGCAAATCCCCTTGGAATTGGCACAATGGCTTGAACTGGCCAACAAAATACAAATGGAAGTGTCATGTGTCACTTGCAAGTGGAGGCATTTAATTGTCATTGTAAAAAATGACATTGTAAACAATCTTAGTGATTACCTTCCCAGTACAGGTAATCATGGAACTCTGTTCTCTAAATAATCATGAAGAACAGAGACCCTTAATAATCTTCAATGGGCAGATAGTGAAATAAAACATTGAAGTTAAATCATTGAGATTGGATGGTATTAATTACTGCAGCATAACAGAGCTATCCTGAATGACACAAAAACCTAAAAGGAAATAGTAGTATACTAACTATGCTCTATCTGGTGAAACAGTTTCTGAGACTTCATGCCAATTTTAAAAATCACAAAGATTGTTACCTGTAATCAAGTGATAGAATCTTATTTCAGTTGGTTCAACTTAAACATGTTTTATTATATATATTAAAAGTACGTATTAGTACAATATGAGGAAGGCATGTTTAGAAAACTATCTATGAAATTTCAGATGCAACATATACATATAATCCAACACATAATCTACCAAAACTAGCTATATTTCTAAAAAGCCTTGGCTAATATACTGCACCATATGTTTTATAAAATTTTCCCTATGAAGAAACAGTTTTCCCTATTGATAGGTTTGTAATTTGCTTAATTAAGGGTACCAATAAACATACCACTTCTGAATGCTAAAGTGTTAATACTTCAAAGAGAAATTTGTTGTAGAATTTTTCTTAAATGTAAGATGACCATTTAATATAAATAGTGCATTGCAAGTTTATGCATGTTACATAGGTGTAATTGTTTTTTGTTTGTTTGTTTGTTCATTTTTTGGCTGCGCCTCGCAGCTTGCAGGATCTTAGTTCCCTGACCAGTGATCGAACCCGGGGCCCCGGCAGTGAGAGCGCCTAGTTCTAACCACTGGACCGCCAGGGAATTCCCCTTTGAGTGTTTTGGTTTTGCTTTGCTTTGTAATTGTTAATAAAATCGTTTTCATTCTCAAAAGCACCCCAGTTCCACACAAATTCGTGTGCTTGTACAAAATTTTTTATAGCAAGTGAAATGAATGCTGTGATTTGCAAATATTCATTAAAATTAGATATCAGACCATATCCATACTCCTACCATACTATAATCTCTATGAGAACAAGGCATTAACACCCTATCGTTAGCAGCTATTAAGGTATAAGGTATCTAATAATTAATGAGCGCTCAAAAAATCTGTATTGAGTGGAATCATGATGATAATACTGGGTGAGATAGCTAATATATTAATGGCAGATTTAGGGTTCAAAAAGGTTATAATATGTGGAATCAGTCGACTGAGACCAAAAGCATATATGAATAGAAATCATGAAATTTAAAAAAATTGTCCTTCAAAAACATGACAGATTTTTTAATGTAAAACGTATGGAAAATTTTAGTATTTTAAAAAATATATTGATTAACTTATTAACTTCTTGCTTCCAAAAAGTAATGGTATTGAGACAGTGAAAGTAAATAGGATGATTTATTTTATAGTTTGCATAATATTAAGTTGTATTAATCAGGATGAAAAAATCTTACTCTATTTTGTACTAAATGCACGTCTGCTTTATTGTTTAGCTTGGGGGTTTAATGATTAGAAGAAGAGAGCCTTTGATATCATAGGGGATACTTTTAAACCAGCTCAGCATTTGCTAAGGGAATTGGGACTATTTGGTATGGAGAAGAGACCACTTAACAGGTTATAATAATTTTTTGCAAATATTTGGAATACTGTAATATATAGAAAAATGTTCAGATTTTGTTGAACTCCAGAAGACAGAAATAAGACCAAACCAATATGTGAAAGTTTTGAGGAGGCAATTTTTAGCTCTGTGTTAGAAGAATTTGCCAGAAATTAGAAGTGCTTAACAGGTAATAAGATACTTCAGAAAGTATGCAATGCTATATGTTAGCAATGTCCATCTTTCAGGAATAGAAACTATTTCTCCCTTGGTAGGATAGGTTAGACATTTACGGTCCTTTACAACCTTCAAATTCCATGTATTTATTATGTCATTATATCATACTGAGAAGTATTGGTTGAACGAATTACGAATGTACTGATATGATTAAAACAAGAATTAGAATTCCTAGGCAGTTCAAACCCAAGAGTACATTTAATGCATTAAAGGAATAACTATGATTGTGACAGAATTGTCTATCCTCTAATCTCCATTAGAATAGTTGGGATGCCAGAACCTCACTATTTACCTTTCCCTTGCAGAACCATGAGGAGTGGTTCACAACTTTTCTTTGAGGGACATTGAGCCCCCTATCTTTGCTCATCTGTCACAATGATGTCATAATAATACTGTCACTTTTTCCAAATTAGTAGAGATCTGGGCTCTCCTTTCCATTTTTTGCCTTGTCCAATTATGGTTTTTAGGCAGAAAATTTCCCACTATTTTATGAAACCTTTCACACCATCATTGAGTCACCCTTACAGAAATCAAAGTTTAATGGTGACACCATTATATTTGCATGTTACACTTACTTTGAGGGGGAAGGACAGTCTTCCACATTTTCTCTTTTGTTTTTCTTAAATCGACTTAACAATATCCTTGACTTTGTTAAGTTTCTTTTTAAAAGATTCATGTGATTTTGTATTCTAGTTTTTAAGTTAACTTGTGCTTTCAGTTTAAAACATTCTTTTCTAATTCAGAAATTAACATGTTTCCCTCAAGAATGGCTTGCAAGACAATGAGGGTAGAACTACATTAGGGAAAAGCATAAAAACTCCCATTTCCATTGATATTTCTCCATTTGCACACTATTCAAGAAGAAGGGAGAAAATATGTCTTACTATTTGCTTCAACTTTTTATTCTAACTGTTCCAGTTCATCCTATCTTTTTCATAAAGTATTTTTTATTTGTTTAGTGAAGATTGCAGAAGATACCTAATGTCTTCTCCATGTAGCACCCCTCCATTCTCTTCACAAGAACTGCTCACACCTACTTCCACTCCCACCAAGTCATAATGGGGGTGCAGACGAGGGGGCTAGTGGAGGGCAGAATTGTAACCATGATTGTTTCAAGATGAATCAGTCTTTCCTTGGAGACAAGTTTGTAACGAGAGAAAAGAGAATAAAGAAATGGAACAGGAGAGGCAAGAGTATGGAGGGGGTTCAAGTTCTAGTTTTAGCTGTTTCTGAGGTCCAAGGACATTCCTGCTACACAGAATCCCTAATTCAGGAGTTCTAAGCTGTCTTAAATCCCCTGAGCCAATAAATTTTCTTTTATTACTGCTAGTGTGAGTAGGATCTCTGGTTGTTGAAAACCTACAGATTAGTGATTAATATTAAAATAAATGTACCTAGTTAGGCTAGTTTCTATGATCTCTTCAAGTATTGCTTAGCCTTGAGTTATAGATTTGACATAATTCTTTACTTGTATTTTGTTACATTTTGTTTTAATTTTCCTTTCCTGAAGCACATTTTTGAGCCAAATTGATGATGTCCACTTTCTTTCTAGCAGACAGATTTAAGAACACTAGACAGGTTAAGAGGAACCCTGGAACTGAGGCTGAGTCTCAGTGTCTCCCTCAGAAACTTTTACTGCTCCTAACTTTATTGACCATTTTTTTTTAAGCCTTAGAGCAGGTGGGATGTTGGAAAAGGGAAGTCAAAGGACCAACATGGTCTCCATTGACTCTTGGTATTTTGATATTTGCAAAACAAAGAAATCCATATTGGTGACACAATTTATTAAGTTTGGAATATTTTATAAGGTTCTTCTCATGTAATTCAAAAGAGGAAGCAGGCATGTAAACCACTGCATCTTGTGAGGCTCTTATTCATTGTTTTTAGTCTGTGAGCACAGTAAGCTATGAGTGTCTGGGAATGTATGTTCCCACAGGTGAAGTCCTTAACCAAAAAATGCCAAATACAGAAACATAAATACTCTCACCCTTCGGTCTGATCAGGAGGGCTCTAAGGTGTGTCCTTCCTGGTCTCCAGAGCTCTTCTGTGGGTTGGAGCCAGAGTTGTCCTCTGAGACTGCCTCATATCAAGAGCCTTGCATGACTTCCCCTGGTATCCCACTTTATTCCTTGATGGTTTTCATGGGAACATGTTTTAATAAATCACTTTCACATAACTCTTATTTGAAGAAGTACTTCTGGGGATCCTAAACTAACATATGTACTAATGACTTAGGAACCCAATATTTGTCCACAAAGAAGGAAACTTCATACAAAGAATGAACCTTTGTATGACAGACACCCACATTCTCTGTAATCTTACCATTATGTTTTATTCTGATTTGGTATCACAAATAATTTTCTCCCGGGCTCTTGGTGAGTAGCCAGATACAGTTCACATTATTATCTGACACATTATGTATCATGTGGCTCTTTGGGAACATTCACGTACATTCACAACTTTCTATTTTATATTGTATATTAACTATATGTAATAATAAACAAAATTATCCGGTGTTTCTCAACCAGAAATGGGGTAATGATCACATTTTTTTATAGTAGAAAACACAGAGATCCTCTTATGAGTTAGAATATTCACTTAAACCCAGACTTTCATAAAAATCATCAATTTACATACATGATACAAAACTACAAAGCTCTGAGGTCAGGGTTCAGGTTCTTCTAAAACTGTCCTTATTGCTGTTGATAGATCGAAGTAAATATTATCTCATTTATGTAAAGGACAGCAGTAGAGTTGATCTTTTAAATGTTTTTGTTATTTTTGTTCCATTTTGGAAATCTTTTTGGAAAAGATTCTTCTATTAAACTAAGAATCAGTGGATCATGAAAATAAAATAATTGCTTGTGTTTTATGACTTTAATAACTGTCATTATCAGAAACTAAATAGTATGTTGTACGGAAGCTGTTGGTACCCTGTTCTGTTCCCCTTGGTGGCCAGCTCAGGATCCCTCACCTGCTGTAAGTGTCATAGCAGCTAACGCCTTAACAGCTGCTCCCTTCTCAAGTTGCCCTTCACCAAACAGGAGCCTCCTGGCCCAGACAGGGTTGCCAGATTTAGCAAATAAAAATGCAAGACACACAATTACATTTGAACTTCAGATAACCAACATATACTTTTCCAGTGTAAGTATGTCTCATGCAATATTTGGGGCATACTTGTATTATAAAATTATTTGTTTATCTGAAATTCAAATGTAACTGGTGTCCTGTATTTTATTTGGCAATCCTATGCCTAAAGTTGTATCCCACTACCCATTTATTCTCTTCCTATTTTCCCAGTTCGCTCCTCCAACTAGACTGATGTACATCAGAGAATAAAAAGCCAGCTGATTGATATTAAGGTGGGATCATGTTAGGAGAACCATGTGACTATGCAGAAAAGTTTCTAATTGAGACCTGCTTTTTCTTAGTTTTATTTCCCTGCCCTATCCTTTACCCTCAGTTTCTTTCCCTCAATTCTGTTATCACTTTAAATGCCTTCCAGTGCATAGAAAAATATGTTGGCATAGCAGGTTTCAGCCAGTGGTTTCAAAGTTTCTTCCAGGGGCTTCTCGGGACCCCAAGTCCTATTAAAAGATCTGAGAGGTCAAATTATTTCATAATAATATTAATAATACATCATTTGCATTTTTTTACATTCATTCTCCAATGAGTGTACAATGGAGTTCTTCAGAAGTTATAGGATGAGTGATAAAGCCATTGCTCTGATGGCTAATGAAATGTATGAGGCAGTGATGAGTATCTCACTCTTGTTAAGCCAGACATTAAAGTTATTTGAAAACAAGTAAAACAATGCTACTTTTCTCACCAAAGATTTTTACTTTGGAAAATATAATCATTTTCATGAAAATATTTTAATGTTAATTTGTATTATATTTCTATTTCTAAAATGAATTAATAGTATACATAAATTTAATTTCAAAGTCTTAATTTCAATCAGCTAAATCTTTTCTGGATCATCAGTAATTTTGAGGAATGTAGAATGGGCCCTGAAACCAAAAAGTTAAGAAATGCTGGTTTAGATCACTTGCCCAATTTTAAACATGTGTTAATGGTGGAAGAGAGAATAGATTTTCTAATTCCTGGTACAATAATATTTTCTTACCTAAAACTCTATCCCATAATATGTATAAATATATATGTATATATATAAAATACTTAAATCTTGAAATGTCTCAGTAGTTTTAATTTTAACACTTGAAACTAAAACCATGATGTGAAATTTTATGATTATATATTAGATATACCATCATATAGGTACAGATATAAAATATTTTGATAAAAATAAGTTATTTACATATTAAAGTTACATTTTAAATTTTAAAGAAATAACCTTGCATTTTATTTTGAAATACTTATGTGACATTTGAAAAATAACAGGATTAGAAATTGCTGTCCATTGTAGCTTCCAAAGAAAAAAATTATATTGCATTTGAAATTCATTGATGGTTTCTTTTCAATACAGTATATGAGGACACAAATTTAAGGGTCACTGTAGACTTTTAAAGCGCATACAACATCTGTAACTTAGTTTCTTAAATAATTTTAAAACAAAATCAAAACAATTTAAACAGAAATATTTTAAACACTCAAAATCATAGCTCCAATGTTGCTCATAATGTCAGTGTAAATGACTTGCTCTGTATTTTAAATGAAAATATTGATATAAGCCTATGAAGAAGTAACAAGCAACAGCTAATTGCTAATTTTACTTTAAATTTGTAGTCTTCTTAATATTAACGAGGACAAAAATAATGTCCTGAATAATAGCAGTGAAAACAAATCAATACAAAACTTCTCTCCCTTTCTGTTATTTGGGTTGGTGTTGTTTTTAAGGGAAATTCTTTTCTTGAACCATAGCAACTGACAACATGGTAAATGAACTAATTTTGTAAAAGTATTCTTACTGACGTTGTCATTTAAACTGGGAGTAAACCATTGCGCAATACCTATCAGATTTTTAAAAATTAGTTTTAAAACACTTAAAGGTGAACTTTAGAAAGCGTGGTTAAAATGACATGGTAATAAGAGCTACCTGTGAATGAGTTTAATTATGGTAATTGACTTAATGAGGCAGTAATGCCTGAATCCTGCCCAAAATAAGCAAGTCTGCCACCAAAACTCCTGAGGGGGATTCATGCAACCAAAATAATACTTTATTATTTTATTGGGCTTAGTCCAAAATTCTGTTTAGACCTTGAACAAATTGCGATGGATCCCACTTAAACGACTTTAATGTCAATTCCACGGGTGTCTTCAAGAACTCCTTGAATAATGAGAGTTTTAAAATTTGCCTTAACTATTTTTGTACAACTACCAAAACCATTGTGTACCTTCGTTCTCACCAGTCTGATGAGAGGAATGATGGGCACTAGCCTGGGGTCTGGGTGGCGGCAAAGCAAGATGGAAGAGGAATGTAGGAGAGAGACTGAAAGAGGTAATGTGGCCCAATACTTACGGTCAGTTGGTTACCTTGGGCCAGTGCAGAAGCCTAGACCCAGCTGCTCACTAGACAAGGGTGGAGGCCCCAAACAATACTGTACTTCTCTAGATTTTTAGGGGGAAGAGGTTTAGAAAGATTTCCCCAGTTAATCTTATAAATGACTGCCTAACATCAGATCTTCGCACCTTTTACATGGTTTCCTGGATCTTCAGACCTTTTTGAAAACTACCCTTGATATAAATGGGCACAGTCAGGGTTCTGTAATATGACCTATCTAGATCAACACCTGCTGTCTTTGAACGGTACAGTGGGAAGGGAAAAAGATGGTAGAGAATTTTTTTTTAACCTAGTCTCAGAGCTTCTTAGTGCCTTTCAACCCCGCATAGTTATTGGAATGGTTTAGTGAGTCAGAGCTGTAAATGCCCATTTTAGGGGGAAAATGCAGGCAGTCTGAAAAGCACCACCAAAGTATGATTGTGCTTCCTGGATCCTTGTTGCTGTACCTCTATGACCTCCTCATGGTAGTTCTGACATACATGGATTTGAAACCTTTTGATTATCCCTCCATGGTATGTCTAAGCTTCTCAATTGATTCAAAACAACACAATTTGAACACAAGGCCACATTACACACTGTACTGCCAAGCAGCCTACATTCTACTTCCCTGCTTGAGTTCAGCTCAGCTGAGTTGCCAGGGCAAACTCACCAATCTCCTAACCCTGCCTTTGACAGGGAGAAGAGAAGGTTTTAAGATTAAATCATTCCATTCTTCTAATCACATCAATTTAAATTCAAATTCCAAAATTTCCCCTCACTCACTCTTATCATACTCTGGCCCAAATCAGAGGGGTTCTGTGTAAGAACAGATGCAAGGTCCACAGCTGGTGTTGTTACTGAAACAGTATACCAGCTCAGAACCACTCCCCCACCCCAACCTCTCATAGGTCCTACTTTTCCAAAAGTTTTCAAAAATACACATGTGGATATTATAAAACCAGCCTTTGATCCACAATTATAGAACACATACACACGTTCCCAAAATGCTACCTCTTTAAAGTTTATAATTCAAGTGTAGTCCCTTAATACACTCCTGCCAGAGCAAGAAGAAACATATTAAATATTATGTTATGTTGTTTTTATTAGCCATAAGCTATAAAAAAAACAGTGCCATCTGTAAGAAAGAGGTGGAAAGAGAAAATGAGTAACCATAATTCTTGGTTCACAAAGGCCCATTTTCATTGGTCCATGTATATCCATGTTATGTTCTATGAATTTTGTTATGGATTGAATTATAGGCCCCCAAATTCATATGTTGAAGTCCTAACCACAATATGATGTTCTTTGAAAATGGAGTCATTGCAGATGTTATTACCTAAGATGAGGTCATACTGGAGTGAGGTCAGCCCAAGTCCAATATACTGATGTCCTTATAAAAGGGGCAAATTTGGAGACAGACATGCATGCAAGGAGAATGCCATCTGAAAATAAAGGCACCGATTGGGGTGATGCTTCCATATGCCAAGGAATGCCAAAGATTTGCCAGTGACACATAATACTTTACAAAATAAAACAACAAAAATGGCTACTAAACACATAAAAAGATGCTGAAAATCATTAACAGGGAAATTTAAGTCAAAACAAAATGAGTTACCTTTACACAACGAGGCTAAACTTTGTTTTTTCAAGTGACAAAAATCCAAGTGTTAGCAAGGATGTAGATAAATTGGAGCTCTCATTTATAACTGATAGCAGTATCTTAAAAAGTAATATATATATTTACCATACTTCCTAACAATTCTAAATATTTACACCCCCTGTGAAAATGTACGTACACACACACACACAGGGACACACACACTTGCACTCAAATTGTCATGGCATCTTTTTTGATAGTGGCCAACAACACTAAATAACCTAAATAAACATAAGCTGGTAAATGGATAACATTGTGGCATATGAGTATAATGGAATATGTCTCACTAATATAAAGAAATAAATCATTGATGCATATAACAATAGAGATGAATCTCAAAAAGATTATGATGAGCTAAAGTAGTCAAACACAAAAGACTATACTTTGTGTGAATCAATTCATAAGAAGTTCTAGTACATACAAAACAAATCTAAAGTGATGTAAATCAGATCAATAGTTGCCTGAGGAGATGGATATATTCTATATCTTGGTTGTATGGTGGTTATATGGGTAAATACGTTTGTCAAAACTCATTGAGAAGTATGAGTTCAAGTGAATGCCTTTTATTGTATGCAAAATATACTTCAATAAAGTTGATTTGAAAATATCTTTTGTCCCTAATCTCCCCATATGACCCACTAATAACCAACAAGGAATATTTATGATCTCCATCATTAATGGCAGTTATGTCTATGTGTATTTCACTTTCCCCTTAATATATATCTATTCTGACCTCTAGAATTCAATCAGTCTTTTAAATAGGAATTTCCCTTCCTTTTCAGTTTAATTTAAACCTTATGAAGGAGTAATACAAGGAAACTTGTGGTGATGGAACATGTCTGTACTTTGACTATAATGGTATACCCATAAACATACACATGTGATAATATTGTACAGGGCTACATACACACACACACACAAACACACAAATAAGTAAAACTGAAGAAATCTAATAAGATCAATAGATTGTGTTAATATCGTGGTTCTGAAAATATACGATAATTTTTCAAGATGTTACTATTGGGGGGATATGGGTAAAAGGTATATGGGATCTCTCTGTTTTATTCATTACAACTGCATGTATATCTATAATTATTTCAAAATAAAACCCGAAATCTGTTCCAAAAAAAACAGTTTTTATTCACTAAAAATATCCTACATTCTCTGCTCCTGCTGACTACATTTCTTACACTATACTTGTGGCAATCTGATTTAAAAGGCCAGGAACTTCTAAAGGCAAATTTTCTTTACAAAAATTTGACTTTGGAGTTTTATAAATCTCATTTAGTTTTCTTTACTATTGTTCCAAGAATCTGTATTTATTCTGATTTCCCACTGTATTCTTTTCTTCTTATGGCAACATGCTAAAAGTTCATACTCTATGCCCCTAGAATCCATAGCAATAATCTGTACTAAGCCAGTATGTAAACAAGAACCATTTAGGGAGCATGTGTAATACAGGGCCAAGACAGTCTCCAGGTATGCTCCCCCTGTTATGTTTCTGTCCTCTACCATATATGTGGTTCACAACAAGATAAAGAATTGAAATGTTGGCTCCCGGGAGACCAAGGGTCCTCTCCATGCCATGATCTCATTATGTCACACTCAAGATAGAAGACCCCCTGTTGGGCCTAATGTTCTTAGCAGAATCACTGTTCAGGCAGACATCATAGTTATTAGGTGTCTTTCTCATTCATCCATTTTGCAAGAGTGGTAAGGATACAAAGAAATACAAAGAATGGTTTCAGATAGCTGTAATCTTTGCCTTCTTTTTAGATATGTTTTGCTTTCTCAAATATAAGCTTAATACTGGTTTATCCAATAAGAGAGGGATATTAAACAACTGCTGTTTAGCTTTTTAATTTATGCTGGATTTTTTTTTCTTTCTAAAATGAAGTTTCAGGGGGAAAATCTGCTGGGAAATTCTGAACTCTTGACACTAAAGAAAAGTTAATAAACTTCCCAAGCCTCCAGGATAAGATTCAGGTCTTCATTTTCTTAAGGAGATTAATCATTTTTGAGTAGAATGACAGATTGAAGGAGAGGTTTTTCTTTTGCTTTGTTGTTAACTGGAAATTGGAAGCAGTCACTGGTACAACCCCTAAGAGAGCCCAGTCCAGTAACTATCAAGGTGACTGTGTCTAAAAGCTCTCTCAATTGTTACCAAAGATAGTTGCCTTTCAGCTCTTTAATATCTTTTTCCACTAACTGCTAGCCATTCATTATATTCTGTCCTCTTTGCTACTGTCTGTTATTTTTATAAAGCAAACCAAGGCTTTATGGTGTTAATGATTTCTTCCAAGAGTTGAGTGGACCTGTTATAGGTCTTTGATCACTTAGTGTTGTATTGCATCTAGCGAATTCACCTTTAAACAAATGGAACCCACCTTCATTTATATTTCTTCTGCAAATAAATTAAATTGTTATAAACCACTTAGAATGACTTTTCCTTTTTTCCTTAACCCTAAATGTATCATTTTTGTGAAACACCCAGTAAGTTAGCCCTGCTTCCACCTCAGTCAATATCTATAGACATAAAGTGCTTTATCCCTCAAAAGCCTATTCAGTCTCACCTTGTTAACTTAATTTGTATGATTTTCCTATGCTCTTTAAATAGTAAGTTTCTAAGTTTGAACAGTGATTCTAGCAGAGGTAATACTGCCTTAGGAGTCAACCACCTGGGAATCAAGGACTCTGATTTTTAATTTCCTTTCTATGACTAACTTGCCAAAATTTTGGGATAATCACAAATTCCAGTTACATCAAATTCTGCCTTAAGTAGGTTTAATAATGTAGTAAGGATATGGTGAGGTGGAACTAATGGATTTTAATACTTTTAAATGGTAAAATATCACATGGAGATATTTGGAAATAGGTTTATCATTCTACTGAACTAATTGTCTGAACAAGTAAATTCTTTATTGAAACCTGAATCCAATCTTTGTAACTGTATTTACTGTTTCTGAATCCTGCAGCTTTCAAATATTTTATTTTTTATGAATAGGTTAAAAACAAGTGAAATTAAAGCAACTTTGCTTTGATTTATTGTTTTTATGTTTTTTCATATTGAAAATACCTCTGAAGACAAAATAGTAAATGAGGCCTAAAATGAACAGTCGGCTTAAGCCCAGCAGGGGAATTCCTCAGAGGGGGACAGATTTGGAAATGAACACTTTTCCATTTACTGTATCTCTACAGAGGTATAAATTTCTGGGGAGTCACGGGGACTGCTTAAATGGGAAAACCTGCAGAGCAAAGAAAATTCTATTCTCCTGGTCATCTCAAACTCCTGTCCTTCCCATGCACCAGAACCTCTTATTTCTTATCACTGTCCTATACCTGTCAAGATTACATATCTCGTTACGGTACTAATTATAGATTCTAAATAGACCACTGCTCCATCAGCTTTTTATAAGAAAACTGATGATTTCTCATATCAGCTACGTTTAGAAAAGTGCTAGCTACTGGAGGTGTGAGCATCTGTGGACTGAAGGGAGAAACATTGATCCCAACAGAACATCGAACAATGCGCAGCAAAAGCCTGCACTCTGATTTTTTCCCCTCAGTTCAAAGCATAAACAAGTCTCCTGGCAATTAACTACAAACCTTTTTTTCTGTTAGAATTCAGCCATTATTGTTAATGATAATAATCACAACAATGACAGTAACACTTGCAATTTATTCAACATATACTACATGCTAGACACATGACTCTATGCTTTTTACATGTAATATCTGATTTTCATTTTCACAAGTACCATGTGGGATATTTTTATTCTCATCTTATACATGAAAATGTTGAAATGTAGGGAATTGGGGTACCTGTTTAAAGTAACAGAATGAATAAGTGGTGGACCTACACAAAAGTTCAACTTTCTCTGAATCCAAAGTCCATCATGCCACCCACCCTCCGTTGTCATTACTGTCACTCTTCATTAAAAGACGCTGCTGTAATGCATTAGTCATGCTTAAATGTGATGTGATATTTTGAGAGGTAGGATAACTCCAATTTTCTTGACATAGGGTCTAAAATTTCATAATTGAGAATTATATAAATTGCATCATTAGGAATTTCTTTGAAAATTCAAATACTAGTTATTCCCAGGTGAGTAAAAATAAATATCAGCTCCTTTTTCTCCAATAACTGTGTATACTGGTGGGTATGAAATGAGCATTTTAATAGAGAGGGTTACATACCAAGGTGAAAGGAGACAAGTAGGTAAACTTCTATCCAAAGTCCATGCTTTCCTATTTCTCTGCTCTTCTTTCAGACCCCTAATTATGGTCCCAAAGTTTCTTTCTTTGACTCCTGCATCTGCCCCTCACTCTCTATAATTCCTTCCTTCCTCCTCCCCACTCCTTTCTTTCTTTAGCTCCGCCTTCCCACCTCTGAGTCATAAATATTGTTGTCAAAGTCAACAGTCTATACAGTGTACCTGTTTATGTTTGCATATTTAAGTTTATTTAATTTTGAGTAGAAATATGAAGACTTAATATCTGTGTTGACCCCTCAGGGATAGAATTAAGACATCAAGACTGGCCAGAGGATGTGTTTGTTTGGTTGGTTTGTTGGTTTCAGTAGCCTTCTCCGAAGCCCTTAAATCACACTTCTTTCTCTGTAAAATCATACTGGAGAACAACAAATAAAAATACTTTTGAGATTTTAAGTGATTAGGAAGATTTGCTAAGGGTGGATAAAGGGCAAGTTGTCACTGTGGGAAGCATGGGTGCTGATCCTAGACCTCACCATTGAGAACACTGGATTTCTAATTTTTAAATATTTGCCAATATGATAAATGGCAAATCTTGACCAGGCTCCACAGATTTTTTTTTTTTTTTTTTTTTTTTCTGTAAAGGCTAGAGAGTAAATCTTTCCAGCTTTGAGAGTCATAAGTTATCCATCGTGACTTCTCAGCTCTGCCATTGTAACA
Source organism: Balaenoptera acutorostrata (assembly GCF_949987535.1). Classification (NCBI taxonomy): domain Eukaryota; kingdom Metazoa; phylum Chordata; class Mammalia; order Artiodactyla; family Balaenopteridae; genus Balaenoptera; species Balaenoptera acutorostrata. The sequence continues at coordinate 23,789,761 of NC_080077.1, forward strand.
AGAAAGTACCCAAAGGCAATGCATAAATAAATGATCACGGCTCTGTTGCCATAAAATTTTATTTACAGAATGGGTGGAAAGCCAGATTTGGCCCACAGGGTGTAGTCTTCTGACTTCTGTTCTAGATTCTCTTTTATCTTTCACTGCCTATATCTAACAATCACCGTATTTTAAATAATCTACCTCTAACAGATATAATCCATCATCTTCCTCCTTTCCTAGGCACTAATGTGACATTTATTGAGTTAATCAATGTCTATGAACTATCTTATAGTTAATCAATGTCTATGAACTATCTTATTTAGACTTCCTACCACCTGTAAATTCTACCATCCTTATTATGGGGCTTAGAAAGGTTAAGCAACCCTTCGCACCACAGCCATGCAACTGTTAAGTAGTTGGAATGTGTCTGACTGGGGAACCTGCGGTTTTAATGGTCTCTTCTCTAATCTCCTATCTGATCTCTTTGCCTAGGTTCTCAGCCCTCCTTCTCATCCTGCACGTGGCTGCTGGAGTGATTAACTAAGTCCCAAACATAAACAAGCTTGATTAAAAGTCCTCAAGAAATTGGCCTTGTTCACTTGTACCTTTCCAGCTTTTCTCGAGCAAGAGCCCACTCATCCTCAACCATTCTCCCCTATCCTGCACGTGCACACATGCACGCACATATTCACACTTAGATCTCAGCCTTAGCAAACTGCTTTAAGTCCTATAAACACATAAAAGAGTTTCCATGTCATGGTGGTTTTGCTTATGATGCTGTTGATACCTTCTCTTCCCACCCATGAGTGAGTCTCCTTCACTCATCCCTTAATTATTCTTTGCCTTTCAGTGTGTTTCCAATGTTCCTACAAAAACTTTCTTGACACAGTTCAATTGAACATTTATCTCCTCATTCTGAATGTTTTTCTCCCATGATACATGGAATATATCATTGTATGATATATTTGTTTTACTGTGCACTATTTTTGTTGTCTTTTTATTGTGTCTGTCTGTCTTTCTATCATATAGGGTGCTATCTGAGAAGGAAGTTGACCAATCATTATGCAACTAGAAAATTTCACACAATTTTCAAGAGAGTAGAAAGTAATGCAGTTTTTAAAAGATACAAGAAAAGGTGCAAAGTGTAAGCTGTGGCTATTCAAAAATATATACTAGGTCTTTTTAAATGTGAAAGTATACCTTGATGATAAAGGGCATGGATAGATACAGTTTTACAGTCTTGGTTTTTTGTTTTGGTGTTTGGTTTTGGGGGGAGTAGAGGAGATAGAGTGTGAGAGACGTGTGTTATGATCTAAGTGATGTGACCTTTATAGGGTCAGGTCTATGATATATGGATTGCTCCAGAATAAAAATTTGATCTAGAGAAAATAAGAATAGTCATATTCTTAATATTATAGGATAATTTCTTCATATCAAAGGAGAATATTATATTCAATAAAATGTTCAAAGTACTGCATTCTAGGACCATCCAAAAACTCTAGTGATGATTATGACCATGATTTAGAAAATCAACTGTTTGTTAGAATTATTTTCAAGTAAAGATTTAAGAATAAAATCTAGGCAATAGGTTTATAATAACAAATGAAACATCCTTTGAAATCTTTGTGATGTTTATAAAAAACTATACTGAGAAAAAAGTGCAAAAAAAGCAAAGAGATTTTATATTATTTAGGGCAAGTGTATTCATAGTTTATTTAAAAAAACAAAACAAAAACTCAAAAATAAAACTCTGATACTACAAAGTAACCTTGAGCCTCGTATATTAAGATAACATGGATATTCTCCCACTAGACTGTAACCTTGGCTGAAGGGGCCACATGGAGGCAAATAATTATCTTCTATAAAATTGGCAAAAAGCAGTAATAGTCCTGCCACTTACAAGGCTTCGGAATAGTCCATAGGGATGAGTGAGTTAGGAACAGGAAGCGTCTGTGTGAATTTACGTAAGAATAGTGTTTACTAATGAACTATTCCAAACACATTAGTGGCTCGAGAGGGAGTCTTCTTCATGTCTCAGAAGTATAGTATTTGATAGCTAACCCACTTCACTCATGACAGTTGTAAAATGATCCCAGCCCACAGTCTTGTCTCCTAACAAGGATAAAGGGAATTCCCCAGAGATAATCCAGAGATACACTTGTGCATTACAGTTTCTAATTTCAGAGAAGCAAACAGGACAGAAATAAAGCCACAGGACCTGTAGGTCCTGATTTATTAAAATTAGTTGAGAGTATGGTGTGACAGCCTTCAAATTAGTAAATAATTTTATCTTTAATTTGGATAATAAGAGAACTCAGTTTCATATCTCATGTATGAGAGCATACCTCAGTTCACTGTATGGCATGCTGTGGCTGAATCCATTGCTGTTTATCAGTGACCAATAGGTAATAAAATAGGAGAAAATGATTATATATGGATTTAATACACGACTTAATCTAAGGAAAACATGGAAAATGATCTACTAGGTTTGGTCGAAAATCAAGATCCATTAAAACTTCAGCTGACAGTGTGTACTCCTTGTTTTCATATTAAGAATTGCTAAAGCACGTCATAGGGACAGTTGATACTGATCCAGGTCAATACATTAAGCAAAACCTAACCTCTAAACCCATGGTTCTTAACCTGTGCAAAGAAACTCAGGGGAATGTCACATGATATTTTAAATGTTCAAGGGAAACACAGATATATCATAAATGCTAGAACATTAGAGTTTGCTATATTCATTTTGATGATGTCATATCTTTACAAAGATGGATTTAGATGGTTTGCTGTTATAGAAGGCAGGTAATGCAGGAAATGAGAATGGTGCTGTCCAAAGTTTGAGAAGTTAGCAGTACCCAATTTGTGCACACATCCCACTAGCAAATAATTGCCTTTTTGAATTGTGCCCCTGGCATCAATGTTTGTTGTGCTTGAGAACAATACAAGATGCTAATTTTGTTCTCTGTTTAATTGAAGTGAATATCACTGTACTAATAAAGTGACTCAAGCAGGCAACAATAGAAACAACATTCAGATAGGATTAGTCAAAACAAATGCAATCTGTTGCAGGCAATAATGGCTTTATTATCTGGTTTATAAATTTATTTGGGACACAGAATAACAGGAAGAATGGTCTTGGTTGAATAATCCTGGAAAGAAGAAAAGCTAAGAAACAACATGAGTTTCTTCTAAACACACTCTGCCTAGCAGAAATTTCCCTACAGTTTCAGGAAGTATTGAACGTTTTTCTTCCCTAGGCTAGAAAAACCCCAGAATGTACTGCCTCCTGTTGAGACATTTTTGAATAAAGCAGCAGGGGACTGCCAACAGTCTCAGAGCTGGTAATAGATTTTAGGGGACAGAGATGTCCCTGTGAGAGGCACAAGAACAGCTGGCTCCAAATCATCTCTTAGAATCTAAATCCTTTTAACAATAGGAGGGGAAAAGAGGGTGTTGAGGGTTGATTAAGTGGAGTAGACTAGGGGAGAAGAAACAAAGTGAGAGGAACTAGGAGAGACTATATTACTTATATGTATGGTAATTTGCATTGTGTAAAGTCACACCTCCCTGTTGTGTAATGAAATGCTGACAGAGGTAACTGAGAGGAGCTTCTTTAACATACCAGCACAACACAATGCCGGAAGCCCTTTAACAGTACTCTCCCTGCTAATCCACTGGGCTCAAAGTCAAAAGAAAAAAAAACCATGACTTGAGAGGCAGCAATAATTTGATAAGCCAGCACCAGCTCTACCTGAGTGGAATTCTGTGGTCATCAGGTCTACTCTGCTGCCAGCAATTAAAAATTAACCTTGGCATTTTCAAAAAAGAAAGTACCAATTCATATGCAGCTTCTTTCCTTCTTGACAATATGTCTAAAGAGCAGCTGCTTTCTCAAGTCAAGACAGTTACACACAATGAACCTCTTTTGTGTGCAATGTGCAAAGCTAGGTCATTAACACACCTGCCAGAATAAGAGGGAGGAAGAAAAAAAAAAATCTTTCTCTTGGTAAACTCATTCATTTAAGACATTCAGGTTCACAGTGCTGTCCTTTGAACACCCCAATTACCTCCTCTTGCCCTTACAAACAAGTGGTGTGAATTTTAATCAGCTGGAATGCAATCAAGGGCTGAAATAAGTAGTGTTGTTAAATCATTTTGACAGAGAAAAGCAACTCACAGACCTACGCTATATGTATCTCTGTTTTTCACAAGGGTGGAATGCCCTTGCTATGGACCGAAACAAACAATGTTTTATTTTTGTTTCAACCTCTGTTGACTTTCCTCTGCATTCCTTTCCCCTCCTATTACAGAGCCTCAGTTCTGAGAATAATTAGCAACACCCACTGGTGATAACAGGGCCACAGCAACCTAACAGCGGTATCTTGCCGGCGCCAGCTGTGCTTCAGTATTTATTTATTAAGATCGCAGTATTTACACAGTATGAACTTGTTGAGATGGTGGGGGATCGAGCAATGTTCCTGCAGCAAAATTTCATCTGTAATTTTTAATGAAGAGGAAAAATCTTCTAGGGTGTGTACTGTTTATTTCTCTGGGTAGAAAATGCAAGCTTCTAATTCCAATCCAGTCCTGTTTGCCAGCAGTTTGGTGTATAGACCCTGGAGAGGCTTTGCAGGCATGCGCTGCAGTGGCTGCTGCTGTGATACCTGCTTGCCTAACACAGAGGGGAAGCTTAGAGCTGCCACAGATGCACGGAACGACACAGCAAAGACATCAGGCAGCTGGTTTTCAGGGGCTGATAATTCCACTGGGCCCAGATCTGTGACTGAACAATTTAGACAGTTGCTCAAAATCCCTCTTGACTTGGATTATTATATCTTTTCATTTGCTCTTCTGCAAGGATTTGTTAACATGGTAGTAAGCAACATGTGTTGCGCTGTTCATCCGCTGAGTGAGTTGCTACATAAAGCCCTAACTCAGAGAGAGGTTTTGGTGCACAGGGAAAATTGTAGGGCTCCAGTTTGGAAAAACATGTGAAAGGTATATTTTAGGCAAGAAAGAAATTAATATCAGGCACAAAGAGTACATGCGTTTTTTTCAGCATGTAGAACTTCCTGATACTTAGGTCTTGAAGCTCCTCAAGGAAAAGTTGGTTCTACTTTTAAAATGCTGATATTGTTGATCAGTGAACAGAAATCCTGATAGGATGGGAGGCATTTGGGTTGTTCTTTTATCATAGGGAGCTCAAACAAATCACCTAACTTTTATTTTATGCATTTTCATTTTCTCACACCCTCAACCTAAAGAGAGATTTGCCACCAAGAGAGAGATTTGCTTGGTGGCACTTGGTTTGCCACCAAGTCGATTCAGTATCTTTAAAATCATTGGCTTAATATTTTTAAGTATTTTGAGTATGGGGGCTTAAAGTAGCTACATAAATAGACTTCAAAAGTAATCAATGTCACATTAAATCTTAATACAAGAGATATTCTGTCAGTATTGAAGAAAATAGAATCTTCAAAATTTAGCTTTGTAGGCAAGTAATAATAATGGTAGATTACCCTAATTATTTACAATAGTTTATATAATTATTATGTATCTAATTATAACTATATTATACATTATAAAAATGTATTATATATCTAATTATTTACAATAATGTACATATGACTATGTAATAATTGTATGTAATAAACATTACTGTCTGATAAATCTTCCTTAACAGAGTTGCAAACGTAATTCTTTTAAGGGAGATTTATCAAACAGTAATGTTGCACAAGATCATAAATTATAAAGTTATTCTCAAGCACTGGTTATTTTCATGCCAGCCTTAGCCTTTTTAAAAATTAAAAAGAGGATAATGCAGCAGTTCAGTTGACATTTAATATTGTGTTGTCCATATCACTTTACCGTTCATCAGTCTTATTGCTTTTATATTATTAAAATATCCCAGAATGATCTAATGTGAATAAGAAATCTAACTTCCTGTACTATTTTAACCTTTGTTTTAGAAAATAGTTGCAAAACAGCATGGCTACTTTTTGGGTAAACTTAGTGAAGTGAAATATACACACCAGAAAGTGAACAGAACATAATAGCACAAATTGATGAATGTTTTCAACCTGAGTACATCTGTGTTTCCAGACACAGATCAAGAAATACATCAGTATCTGCACACAGAAACCCCTTGGACTTCTCAAATGCACTGCTCAGCCCTCTGAGATAGGCACTATTCTCATTTCTAAAGGCATAGATTGTTTCAGAGGATAAGTGAATCATTCAGAAAATAAATAGATCACAACATTAACTTCTGGTTTAACATTGGTGATATTCCAAATATTAATGCATAAAAATGATCAAAGATAGCAAGAAAAATTGCTTTGGATCTTAAGGGGAAGCTCATACATTCATCCAAATAGCAACTGCTGACAGGGATAACTGCTGTGTTTATATCTGGAACACAAAACAATCCTGTTCTCTCTTCACTTGGCTACTTGGAACTTTACTGCTGCCTCTAACAATGATGGTACATTTTATGTTGCACTCAAGTTATTTACTTCAGATGTTACCATGCAAGAAGAGTTCTTGAATTCTAGAGAGAACAAATAGATAAGATGGGAATCTAAACACTAGCTAAAGCCAACACTGTGTCAGTTTTCTTCAGTTTCAAATGGCTATTTCAAGTATATGTTCAAAGATACTTAGGATTTTTTATTCTCAAAAATAGGCTGATTTCTTCAATTTTAATTAATGTTGAGTGATTAAATTCTCAAAAATAAATCATGAAACATATTTTTAAATAGTGTTCATATGATGCTGCTTTAAGAAAGATGCTAATATGTACTTGTGACTGTCTTACAAATAACTGAGTATATGGAGCCATTTTCTACATAGAAAGTACCATTCACCTATATTGACATAGAAAACATAGCTTAATGACTTCGTGTAATCTCACATGATTAGGGGGTGGACTTGTGGATATAAGTACATATTTGGCTATAACCATTACTACATGCATTATTGAATGCCTTTTTGCACTTGATATCCTTGAATCTCCTCACTGATGAGACAACACCCCAATACACTTCATGGTGAAATCCTGGGCACATTGAATTATGTAAAAATCAATTTATAAGCATGAGGTGTCCAAACTGAAAGTCAAACAAGCAATCTTCCTTTTATATATTCAAAGTTCTAGATTGAAATTCTCAAAATGTATCCACTCTTTGGCAGGATATAATTCAGTGGTCCTAAGGACCATTGAAGCTGAGAGCCTTGAGGACAATTGCTAATGACTTCGATGTTTCAAATACTCATTATTTCAATAATAATTTACCTTCATTCATCAACTAGAATATTACCTAAAATGGGAAGGATATAATTATAACAGCAAGCAAAAGATAAAATTCACTAATCATTATAAATTCTTTGAAAGTGTCTTTTTTTCCTACTCCAACTAAATGCAGCTCTTCCTTATCTTCATTCCTTGTATTTCATTAACTATTCATCAAAGACAAGTGATTATTCACAACGTCTGACAAAATTTTAATGCATGTGGTCAGAACGGTGGAAGGTTGAAAATAATATCCAACAGGCTAAATAGGACAAAGTAAGAGCAATGCTTTAACTGTAAAATGACATTTATGTGATATACTTGGTCTACATTATTTCCAATTTGTGATAATTCAAAATATTAAATGTTTTTCCAAAAAATTTATATTATATGGTATATATTGAATATTTTTGTTTGTTGTATTGCCATGTAATCCAGGTCTACTAAAGTTTTCATATATTTTCTTATTTTCTTAACTGATTTATATCTTGACATTTTATTTATATATATATAGGTAACTAAAATTAATAACTATGAAATGTATTCAAAGTATTGAAAGCGGCATTTTTCTCAAAATCAGGAAGGCTTATCTTCTGGCTGCCATTCTACCTCAAATTTACTGTATTGCATATTGCAAGAGTTACAGTTAGTTATAGTTTTAATAAAAATGTATCTGGATTTATAAAAGAAAAAAATTGAAAAACATCCTTTGGAGACAGACTGTATAATACAGTTAGTTTAATCTAATCATATTCTGTCACTTTCTTTATAAAGTGGATAATTTACTTCCCCAAGAATGATGAATCAGATGGTCTTGTCTCTCTTCCTAATCTGGAATTTATCAATATAATAAAAATTCTAGCTGTTTCTCTTGGGCCTAGCCTCACTGACTGGTGATGTTTAATCTTGGGCCAAATTATGTCAGCATGTATGATCTCAAATGAAGTGAAATGGTCTCTTTAGAACTTCTATTTAGTCTGTTGTTGCAGTTGTTAAAAAATACTGAATCTGAGAATTTGGGGTCAAGTTCATTTTCTATCAGATTATTGTTTTGTGTCCTTAAACAAATTTCATCTCCCTGATCCTCTCTTTCTTTTTTGATAACATGATCATAAGAAGTTATTTCAGAGCAGTACTGAGCTAGACACTTCCCATTTTTTCTGTTCCATATCCTATTTTTTTAGGAGCCCTACATTCCATACAATCCTTCTTCTGATGCCACAGGTGTGAATGTCTGATTCTAGATGAAAAAACCAGATTTGTTCACTCTTTTGGTGAAAGTAAATTGAGATAAAAGCTGAATTAATCAAATAATGGTGGGCTTGGAGCCTCCTATGTGCACAAACAGTGAACAAAACAAATAAAACCTCTCTCCTAGTGGAACTTTTATTCTACTGGTAGACAACAAACAATTAATCAGTAGAACCTAAAGCATGTCAGAAGTGTTATGGAGAAAAATAAGCAGCAAAGAGGGATAATAAATGTTCATACTATGTATTTGCAATTCAAAAATCTTTATGGTTAAAGAAAGGTAAAATGATACCCGTACAACATTGTTGGAGCTTATTTCAATTAATGCCCTTGGTATACACTTCTCCCTGTCCTAGAGATGGCCCATGCTATCAGATTCAAACAACCAAAAACCTTCAGAATCAGCTAATATTTGCTTCTTATATACCATATAGGCATTGTGTTAAATTATGGTATTATGTACTAAGCATATATAACCATTTCTTAAAGGGTTGCCAGAGTCACCAAGTGCATGAGGCCAAAATTAGTCTTCACCCCAACAACTAATGTTAGGTTTATAACTGTTACTTGCTTGCCAACTAGGATAAAATATAAGCAGCTTTGTTTAGAAAAGATTTTCACTATGTGAGGGACTGTTAGTTAAAGAGAGAGCGGGGTATCCAAAGTTAGAGGTCACTGTGACTCAAATGTAATTAATGTTTGGTTTACTTTTAGTTCTTTAGATTCCATGCAATTTATTTGCTCTGAACTTTTATATCTACGTACAGTCATGTATGTATATCATGAGCTGTGAAATCATGTTAGAAGGCAGGACTAAAGGTTAAAGAGTGGGAAAATATGATAGAGGAAACACATTAAGCACATAGGAATTCTCAGGTCTGGAGTATTGGAAAGAATAAAGAAAGTTAGATAGAGAAATGAAAATCCCTCCTTCTGAGAATCCCTCATTACAGTGGTGTATTACTCAAAGCCTTAGATTTGTCTGCATTACAATTATTATGTACGTTCTTGCTTTATTATTTTACTACTCAAAGATAAATTGCCTAAAGGCAAATGCTATAATATTATTATTTTATTCTCCATATTTGGAGTATAATGATTTGAATGTTAACCATTGTTTCATACAAATTTATTGGATGAATAATGTCTGTGATATTCTCTTTAAGGAAAACATCTCTTTTATTACTATTTTTAAAAAAATCATCTACCATAAAATATATCAGAAAGAAATAAAAGAACTACAGGCTTGTTTTTTAAACTGGGTTATATACTTGCTTTAGAATATCCGAAGAAAAAATATAAGATTAATCTCTAGTTACTCATGCCCCTAGGGTACCTGATAATAAGCCAACATAAATCTTGAAAGCCACTCTCTCATTCTCATCCAGACAGGATTCCCATGGCTAAATCCTTAAGAAATATGAAATCACATTTCAAAATTATAAAAACATATGAAGAAATGATCCATCACAAGCAAGACTCGCAGTAACCATAAACATTAGAACAAGACACCAAAGAATCTCAGTTAATAAAATCATAGGTAGAAACCATAAATTAATAAGCTTAAAATGATCATAGACGTAAAAGTGCATCAAAACACAACAATTTAACAAGGTAATGTAAAAAGCATCAATAAATTTATTTTAGAAATAAAGAGTGGCATGAAAAGTTAAGAAATTAAGATATATATAATAGAAGTTTAAAAAATGAAGGATAGAATTAGAATGTACAAAATATATCCACCAAATTTTCCAGAAATACTAATGAAAGACACTGGGAGAAAGGCAATATTCAAAATAAGGCTGGGAAATCTCCAAAATTAAGTCATGAATCCTCAGATATGGATATCATAATGGTTCTCAAACAGAAATAATGGAACATATTAAGAGCATAGACATCACTATAAACTGCATGTTTGTGGGATTGGTACCTTTATAAAAGGGATCTGAAGGGCTCCCTCACCCCCTTTTGCCATGTGACACATGTAAAAAGACATATCAATGAACCGGGAAGGGGAACCTCACCAGACACCAAATCTGCAGATACCCTGACCTTGATATTCCCAGCCTCGAGAACTGTGAGAAATAAATTTCTGTTTGTTTATAAGCCACCCCATTGATGGTACTTTTTGTATAGCAGCCTGAGTGACCAAAGACAAACATTTCTTAGTACAATTTAGAATATCAATGATAAATGTAAGAGCTAAATTTACCCTTAGCTAAGAAACAAATCGTTCACAAAGAAACAATTAGATTGACACCAGCTTCTGCAATAGGAAAGATAGTTTTCTGTGAATGTGTTTTCAATAAAATATCTTCCAAATGATAAATTGCAGGAACTAGAAAATTGAACAGGAATATTCCTGTGAATATGTGAAAAAAAACACAAAAACTGGTGTTAAACTGTGGATAATAGAGTTTGCTTCCATTTAGATACGGAAAGCCAAGTGAACATTGTTCCCACTCTAACAGGGAGAAAAGACTGGATAATCTGCAGAACCCTAACTTTTCTTGAATCTATCAGAGAGCTAAGGTCACAGGATAGCCAGCTAAATTCCAAAGACAGGGCAAATAGTTTCACTGTTGGGAGAGTATTAGAGGAAGAGGTGAATGTCCACCACAAGTTGGGAGGGAGGAAACAATTAAATTTGAACAAATTCCAAAAAGCTGAATGTGGTACACTGTAAAGGTTTAGAACTTCTGTGAACCCGACAGAAGAGTACACACTCACTCACCAGTTATTTTGCATGATTCTCTACCACAAGTTCATGAGAAAGATCGAGGTCCAGTCAGAAAACTTTAGAGGGCTCCCCTCAATGACACAAATGCAAGAAATCCTACCCACCACCTACAGCAGTTTTAGATGTCAATCAAGAGCTGGAAGCTGTTGGGGGAGGAGTAAAATCCCTCCTGCCCCAAAGCCCAGGTACTGCATTTGAGGATGAGGGATGGGTAAAAGAAGAGCTTTTTGCCTATGGCAGAGGGAAAGAATACCTGCCAGAGGACAGAATATTCCAACAGCAGTAGGAAGATATCTGCTACTGCTGGGGTGAGGCACACAATTCCCTCCTGCTCAAGACCTCCCAAAATACAAGGCAGAGTTCAGACACTATACAGGGTGGGCAATAATGCTGACAAAGAGCCATCTCAAAAACCAAGCATACAGCAATAGTATAAAGTAGGCTGGTGAAGAAGAACTGAGAAACTCTGTGATAAGTGGGGACTGTGCCTGCCCCCCCCAAAAGATATTTTTAAGTCCTAAACGCTTCCCTTTGGTACTTTATTTGTGGGAATGTTACCTTATTTAAAAATAGGGTCTTGGGACTTCCCTGGTGGCACAGTGGTTAAGAATCCACCTGCTAATGCAGGGGACACAGGTTCGAGCCCTGGTCCGGGAAGATCCCACATGCCGTGGAGCAACTAAGCCCGTCTGCCACAACTACTAAGCCCGTGTGCCACAACTACTGAGCCTGTGCTCTAGAGCCTGTGAGCCACAGCTACTGAGCCCACATGCCACAACTACTGAAGCCCGTGTTCCTAGAGCCCGTGCTCTGCAACAAGAGAAGCCACTGCAGTGAGAAGCCCGTGCACTGCAACGAAGAGTAACCCCCACTCACTGCAACTAGAGAAAGTCTGAGTGCAGCAACGAAGACACAACGCAGCCAATAAATAAATAAATAAATAAATTTAAAGGGGAAAAAAATAAAAATAGGGTCTTTGTGGATGTGATCGAGTTAAGGGAGATCATTAGGGTAGACCATGACTCCATATTACTGGTGTCTTCGTAAGAAGAGGAGATGAACAGAGACACACAGAGAGGATGCCATGAGATAATGGAGGCAGAGGTTAGAGTGATGCAGCTACAAGCTGAGGGATGCCAAGAGTTGCTGACAACAGCGGAAGCTTAGCGAAAAGCATGGAACAGATTCTTCCAGAGAGACTTAGAGAAAACATGGCTCTGCTAACACTTTGATTTCAGACTCGGAGCCTCCACTACTGTGAAAGAATGTATATCTTTTGTTGTAAGCCACCCAGTTTGTGGTACTTTGTTACAGCAGTCCTAAGAACTAAATGCATCTTCCCTGCATCCCCTACAAGACTCACTGAGTAATAATCAAGAACAGTCTGGTGGAGGATGGAGCACAGACACCGAAAAAAGTCCTTAGCACTCTAGATCCCACACTAACCACGTGGTAGCAATTGCACACAGTTTGAAAAATTTGAAGCAAGTGTGTGCAGAAGATAATTATAGCAACATTAACAGTCAAACCAGCTCAACTCCTTACTAGACAAACTCAATCTCCCACAATAACAGTGTGACAGAAGATGAGGTGTGTCCATTCTGGGTGTAAATATTATTTACTTCAGTCTCAAATGTTTTTTTCACACAGTGTCTATCATTGAATCAAAAATAATGAGACACACAGAAAAACAAATGAGGAAAACACTCATTAACAAAAGGTAAAGCAGACAAGAGAACAGCCACAGAGATTATATAGTTGTTGGAAATACCTGACAGGGACAGTGAAATGGCTCTGGTAAATATTTAAATGGCTCTAGTGGAAAAGATGGACAGAATGTATAAACAGATAGGGATTCCATCATAGAGATAGAAAAGAATATATTTTAATAGGTAAAATGTACATGGCAGAAATAAAAAGACATTATTAAAGATGAAGAATTCTTTTGACAGACTAACAGATTTGATATGGCAGGGAAAAGAATCATTGAGGATAGGACACTAGAAATCATCCAAAATGAAATGTAAAGGAAAAGAAAGAAAAAACCCAAAAAACAAAACACTAAAAACAAACAAGAACAACAGAGCATGTGATAGCTGTTGAGTAATGTCAAATGGTCTAGCATATGGGTAATTTAAATCCTGGAAGTGAAAAAGAAAGAGAAAAAGACATAAAAAGATATTTGAAGAAATGCCTGAAAACTTCCCAAAATGAATAAAAGACAGGAAACTATAAATCCAAGAAGTTGAGAGTACCCAAAAAAGTGTATATACAAATAAAAACACAACTGGGCATATTATAAAATGCTGAAACTGAAGATGGGGACAAATCTTGAAGACAGAGACCAGGTAAAAGTTCTGAATTATAGCTTTCTCATCAAATACTATGCAAGCCAGAAGAAAATAGAGTGACATCTTAAAAGTATAGAAAGAAGAAGAAGAAAAAAATGTTATCCTATAATCTATATCCAGTAGAATTATCTTACAGATTGTGGGTAAATGTAAGCAATTGCTTACTAATAAAAATATAATAATGACTAATATGGAATGCATCAAATATGCAGATTTTTATCTTAATATAACAATTAAAAGAATAAAAATGCAGAATGTTTAACTTATTTATTAGCTAAACTAATACTGGAGCATGATGAAGGGAAACAGAAAAATATGTTGAAGCAAATACCAATATGTCAGTGTCTCAGTAATTTTAAACAGGCCATCTCACAATATAAAAGACAAATTGAGAGAATAATTTTTTTTTAAATGTTCAACTATGTTGTTTACAAAAGGCACATGGCAAGGCACTATCTGACAAATAAAAGTTAAAGTAGGTAATTTACAATCCAAGATGTAAAATAAATATACGTAGTCCATAATGATATAAATAAATTATTGAAAAAATAAATAAATGAGGGAGAAGAGACAAATCTTCTTCAGGGAAGAATTCCAAATAATATATATAACTACTCTCCTCTCTCGTTAGAACTTAATTCCTCCCCCTTGAGTTTGGGCTGGACTTAACTTGCTCCAAAGAATAGAGTACAGAAAGGGTGAAAAGATAGTATCATTACCTTTGCGATGTAGAAATCTGGCAAACACCTCATTCACCAAGTGACCAAGGTGATATCGTCATTGATAAATTATGTTCACATCAGGCACTCCCTGATGGGATATGATGAGAATAGCACTTAACCTCTGTGGTCTTCCTCCCCAAAACCTATACCATTTCAAGTCTAGTCATGAGAAAAACATTAGACAAACACAAATTGAGGGACATTCTGCAAATATCTGAACAATACCTTTCAGCACTCACATCATTATGAACAATAAGAAAAGCCTGAGCAACAGTCACAGACCAGAGGAGATGAATGAGACCTGATGACTATACATGTGTTATCCTGGAAAGGACACTAGTGGGAAACTGGCAAAGTCAAAATAACATCTGGAGTTTAGTTTATATAGCAATGTACCAATGTTGTTTTGTGTTTTTTTGTTTTTTTTGTTTTTGGTTTAGTTTTGACAAATGTACCATGGTTATGTAAGATGCTAACATTAGAAGAAAGTAGGTGAGGGATAAGGGAACAAACACTCTCTACTATCTTTGCAACTTTTCTGTAAATCTAATTTTAATTTTAAAAACTTTATTAAAAATAAGAAAATCAATAGAAATTTAATATCGGACAAAATGGATAGGAAGAAAAAATATTTTAGGTAAAGACTCAATATCTAACAATAAAAGTAACAGTTCACTAGAAATATGTTATTATTCCAAAATATGTATACCTGATAAGATTTCAAAGTATTTAAAGGAAAAATAGACATTATAAAGTGACATTTCCAATGAAACGATTAAATATCAACATAGCTTTCAACAAATAACTCAAGTAGATAAAAAGAAATGCAAGAAGGTAAAAGACTTCAACTTTAACACTTGTCCTTATGGGTATTAATGGAACACAGTATACAATAATTAGAGAATGTATCTTTTCTAGTACACACAGGGAGCATTTACAGTAGTTGACTAGCTTACGTTCAACTCATAAAGCAAGTAAAAAAAAAGAGTCAAAATGAAAATTAAAGTTTGCTGAGAACTGAGAGATAAAGAAAATATTATATCTAATTTCTAGGATAGAGCTAAAGTCTGACTTGGATATATTACTAGTATATGCAAAAAACCAAACTACTAGTTGGATTGTGCAACACTGTTTTCAATATTTCCATGTTACAGGTGGCATAATGGATATGCATTTATTAAAAGCTCTGAATATATCTTTTAAAATAGAATTAATCCAGCATTTCTCAAACATTTTCCAAACAAAGGAAACTCTCTTTCATAAGGCATCTAACAACCTCCCACAGAGGGAGTGTTCTATGGCTCACCTGGGGAAAATCTGTCTTCAAGTATATTATTTTCTCAGTTTATAGCAGCAAATAACTAACATTGTACACTTAATAAGTGTACTCTATTATACATATATATGTATGGTAAATATAAATCTTGTAAAGACACTCAAGCTATCTGCACCCTCAGGTATGTTCCAAATGGCAGGCTGAGGTACAATTCTGGCTCAATAAGTAGAATAAAGCCTAAGTTAGTCATGTCAGCTGGCCATAGTGAATTAGAACAAGTACTATATAATATGTCTGGGAAGTATAAAAGTGTACTTACAGTGTTCTCATTTGTACCACTGCAAAAGACCAGAATTTGCCTTTCAATAAATATTTGTACAAATGGAGCTCTTTCCATGTGGACCATTATATGCTATGCTCTACTAAAAATATTCAGAGTATTTTATATAAATAACATATAATTGGAGTAAATAATTAGCATATAGAAGGCTATGACATATATTTTTCATTCTAATAACCTTAAAATTGAAATGGTGGACTGATTAGAAAATGAGTGCGTTTCAGATGAACACAAATAGAAAAGTTTTCATCAATCTACTATGGAAAGAATAGACGTTGTTTCTGTATGTTTGAATATTAACCTAAGTAATTTAGTAATTTTTCATTGTGCTTCACTGTTACAATAAAACATTCTATATGACGGAATCTAAAATAGTTGGCTTTGACCCCAAGAAAATTATCTATTTGAATTGAATTGTGGTTGGCTCATATGTTAAAAACATCTAGTTCTAGATATAAGTGGTAAAACACTAATGTAATGTTTAAGACTGAGAATTCGCTCCTCCCTTTAAATACTAGATCCTTTGATTAAAACTAGATGGTACGATGTTTAGATTGAATGAGTCAAGCATGTTAACGATCAAGTCAAACTACTTGGCCAATGAAATATGAATATAGACTAAGAATTTCTGAATAAATTTTACCCATTTAAATTTAATTTGCATAATATAAATTTAACCTATTAGTAAGAGAATTAAGGAGGAAGTTTTGCCAACGCCTCACATTAATGCTCAGAATATATAATACATTAATATGCACATTAACCTAAATAACTATTCCTCCTCTTTAAAAACTTACATTGAAATTCTGACTAGACATTGCATTCTGTAAAATATCAAACAGAAAAGATTACTAATGAGACATTTTTACAGAAAGCTGGAAATTTACATGCAATATTAGTATTCATGTAAAAATTTTAGTAAACATATTAGAATGTCTGTTCAAACAGAAAGCCATTTTAGAGTTACAGATGAGTTGAAATCTTACAGTTCCAAGACTGTTTTCTAGTATATCTCCATAATGTAATGGATGTTCTTAACTATAATTATTTAATCGACTCTTCATAATCATAGTTTAGAAAGCCGTTCAATTATTAAAAGTTTTATATTTGAAATATTTTATTCAAGACGTTATAAAATCTGTTTGGCTTCTGTTCTAATGGACATTATATCTGCATCCAGTGTTTTCATTTATTAAATCCTGACACCTTTTCTCATTTGAATGATGTTATTAGCTATTTTAAATGAAGTAAATGTTCTTCAAAGCATTATAAATTACTCTTTAAGTATCTGATAATGTGTTTAAATGGGCAGCACACCAACAAAGTCTTGGGGAATCAATAATGAAGCTTAATTCAATCTACTACAGCTCTGTTAGCTAGTATAGCATTTAAAAATTTAAGAGTATTTAAACTACTGAGAAATTTTCTGGCATTTTAATAGACCATTTTATAATAATCTTTTATCCCCATGTACCAAGCAATCATGACCATTGCTAATGGAATTGATTCAAAACTCATTAGCTTTTTCTTTTCTTCCCTCCCTCCCTCCCTCCCTTTCTTCCTTTGTCTTGGTTTTGTTTTATTTTTTTTTTTTTTTCTTCTGTGATAGGACATCTACCTTATCCCATCATTTATTACTGACAGTCCTGGCAGAATAGAATCAGTTTCACTCATCCACATTTTAGATAGAATAAATGTAGAACTTATAGGGTATTTAAGATCAGTCACGTGGAGGAAGGGAAAACACTGTGTTCCAGAGCTGTAAACAAATAGCTGTAAATAGCAGTGAATCAAGTTGGTAGACTATCAAAGAGTTACATTTATCAGTCAATGTTCTACACACTAACTGACAAACAAAATTAAATGATTGCTGATTTAGTTTTAGCTAAATTTTTCTTCACTTTTGTCACTACATTAAATAAAGGTTTAAAATAATGAATTAGAAATTTAAAGTTCTATCAATTTGCTTTCATGCCAGAGAGTTAACCATAGATTAAACAAATGATAGTATATCAGCTTTTCAAATTATAAATAATAATAAAGTGCTATGAAGTACTGTGGAGGTACTAATATTTGCAAGTATTCATACTTGTTTAAAACAAAATTTAACAATGATTTGGGGGAAAGGGTCATGTTCATGTATGTTTACCTATCTATTGATCTCTCTATCTATTGATATCTCTTGTCTATCATCATCATCATCTATCGTTCATCTATCTTTTTATCTATCTACTCATTTAGTAAGCTTAAATTGTTCATTAGTTATTGATAATTACGAGAAGCTAAAGTCTCCTTAGTAGTCTCTGGATATAATTTCTTGTCTCAACTTATTTTCAGAAATTTCAACTATATGTAGGACATTTTACAGCAGTAGACTCTTTGTGACTTCCACAAATAGTAGAAGGAATTAACAGTTCTCCCTATACAAGGATGTCTGCCAAAAAATTAATTCTGTTGTTTTTCTTGTGTACATATGCAAAAATAGGAAATGGTTACAAAATGAATTAAAAGAAAAATACAAGTTTTCATATTGTTTAATTTAGAGTATATTTTATATGGCAAATTAAAAAAAAACCTCAGTAATTCAATTTGTTACGCTATTATATTTTGGATTCTCTTTTAATTCTTTCTCCATCATTTAACTGCATGTGCCCACACACATTTTTAGCATTGCCTACCCAAATATTGCAAACTACAAAAATAAAAATAGTTTTATAGGTCAAAGATGAAGACCATTACTCTATTAACAGTACTCTGATGGCATTTTGGAGAGAGCTATAATTTTTAAAAAAAATTAAAAGTGGGAGAGCAATGCTTTGCTAGGAAATCTTATCATTTGGCTTATACTAACAAAGGACCACCGGAAAGGATTATCAAGTAGGAGGCCAGTCGATTTACTTATTTATTTTTTTAATTAGAAGAGTCTATTATTCTTGAAGTTTGAAAATTTCCTTTTGTAGGCTAAAGTGGTGCTACTAGTATATGAACAACAGTGAATATAGGTTTTAAAGGAGCCTTTTCAAATAATTATTTCAAGAGCGGTGGCTCTCCCTATAAATTCATAAGTTGTACAACTCTAAAAAATATTTATTTGTCTACTCTCAAATGATTGAACATATTTCTTCACGACAGTGCCGATATACTCATTTAAGTTATTTCAGGCTTTCAGTTAAATTCAGCAAATACATGTTAAGTGCCTATCACTTCCAAAGATCAATGGTAACTGCTTTAGGGGACAAAATAATGAGTGAAAGACAGTATCTGGTCTCAAAGCATTTATATTGGGTTGGCCAAGAAGTTCGTTTGGGTTTATAATTTTTATAATATATTTATTAAATATATTAAGAAGTCTATAAACGTTATTAGCAAGGAAAATTGAACATGAAAACAAATTTTATTGTAGCTTATGTGCCAGAAACCAGCTGGGACACTCTAGATATGGTATTTAATTGATCCCCATTCTACTGTCAGGAAACTGAGATGGGGTGAAATTAAGTGGAATGCTTTATGCCTCTAATTATTAAATAACAGAACTAAACTTCATACCCAAAACTAACTCCAAAGACATTGTTTCAAAATTGCATTAAAAAGTTAAAAATGAACAAATGCAACTTTGGCTAAACAAGATTGCTTGAAGGATATTCTGTTCTTCCATTGAGGGAAACAAGTAAATCTGGAGAATAAAAAATTAAATAAGAAGAAATATTAATAAAAGCAATTTAAAATAAGAATTAGAAAAATCTTAAAAATAAAAAATGACAAGAAAATGTAATTTGCTAATAGACTTGAAATATGAAATCTTCCATGACTTTAGTCAAGGAAGTGAAAAATTTAAAACTATGACTTTTTTCATTTTAGTAACAATTACTACACAAATCTGTGTCTGTCACAAAAAAATTACACATATATGGGTTTAAAAGTGAAATTTCCTCTTTATCTATCTCTGTATTTTCCTTCCTCACCCTAAATACATATAATCAATGTGTGTAATTCCAGATTCTTTCCTAGTATTATGAATGTTTCACTAGATAAATAGATAAACAGATATATACATACTTATATGCATAGATACATAGGTAATACATAGGAGAAATAGAGACAAAGACATGTTGAGATGGACCAAATATATACAGTAATAGGCTTTGTTTTACATAAATGGGATTACACTGTATAGTTATTTTTTCTATTCTATTTTTTTTTTTTTTTGATTTTCATCTTAACAATATATTTTGGTGATTTTTCCATATCATTATACCTACCATATTCTTTTTAAGACATGCATAAAATACCATGATAAGAATGGACTATAGTTTATTATAATATTTCTGAATATTTATTGAACATGTTTTCATTTGACCTCCAGAAAGGTGTTACAAATTTACAATACCACAAGAATTATATAAAAGGGCATTAGTCCCCACAGTTTTCACAAGAAATATATTCATCTTTTTAAAGTTAGGATATTTTGTTATTTTATTTGTATATTCTATATCATTTATTTATGTATTCAACATATTTTTTCGATTGAAAATCTACTATGTTTCAAAATAACACTATTCTAAGAACTGTGGACAAAGTGATAAACAATGCAAGTCAGGTTCCCGCTCTGATTTGGCATTTCCATTCTAATGAGCTGAAACAGTCAATACATATGCCAGCAAATTATGAACGAGACAAACTTTTAGTAAACACTTGATAACCTTTTACTGTGAATTGTCTATTTGTATAGTATGCTCACTTAATAAGGTCTTTTCCTTAATTACTCTTCTTTCTAAATACATGTATTTTTCCAAATTTGATTTCTTTTTTGAACCAAAGATTTAAAGTTTATAAAATCTTTTCCTTTATATTTGTATATCCTTTCCTTTATAGATTTCTTCATACTAATATTTAAGAGAAATAAAATAATTTACTTTTAGTACTTATATTGTTTTGATTTTACATTTAGATAATTAATTAACTACTTTTTCCAAATGAATGGCCAACTGTTATGGTGAAATGTTATGGTCAATTGTTCCAACAATATTTATTGTATAGTTTATACTTTCTCCACTAAATGTGGTTGACAACTTAAAATCACTGGCCACTCTTTTTTCCATTATCTGTTTTTCCCTATTTCTATACAATTCCCACAGTGTTTAATTGTTTTAGCTATATAAAATATTTTGATATCTTGAAGAACATGCCTCATCATTGTTCATCTTTTCAAAACATTTTCATATATTGTTACTTATTTTTTTCTTTTATGGTTGCAGTCCCATTTAAAACATTTGGCAGGTGGCAAGGTGGGGAGAAGACGAGCTCAAAGGAGTTACTTTGAATTTGTAGTTGAAATGGGGAAAATGGACATTTTATAATATGACGTTTTCTCATCCAGGAACAGGTGTTTCATTTTATGTAGTCAAACCTCCTTTTTGTGTACATTAAAAAAAATTATTGCACTACACATTTAGTTTTATTCATTTTTGGTATTACTCTTTCTTTCCCTTTGTTTTCTAATTTTTACTGCTTTTATTCTGGAAACTTATGTTGACTTTATATGTTAATCATTTATGTGGACCACTTCCTAAATTAGCTCATCATGTAAACAATGTTCCAGGAAAATGTCTTGAATTTACTAGAAGAAAGAACTATGCAATACAAATATTAACAGTTTAAAACTCTTTTCTACCTAACTTTTAAGATTATTTTTAAATTCTCTTATTTCACCATGTAGGGTCTCTAGATCAATGTTGAAGAATGAATTCAGTGACATAAAATATCCTTCCTTTTTCCCAAATGAAATTTTATCTTGAATTCTATTCCTTCTAAAATTAATATTCTTTACAATTCATTTTCTTGTACACGTTTGTTCATTATTTTGTTCAATTTATTTGTGTTACTTTGCTTTTTGGTGTGATATATTTCAGGTGGAAAGAGCTCAAGATTTTATAGACTTTTTCTTCTTGCTTTTAAACTCAAAATATTTGTTTCTATTGTTACTTTACTAAATTCACATTTATTATTTTAAAAAGTTAAAAAGTATATTTTATTTATGTACAGTTAAGAAGATGGAAATCCTGAACTTCTGATATATCTTGCAGCAGTCCAGTGTTCCTTACAATAACAACCAGAAAAAAGGAAAAAAAAAAAAAGATTAAATGCCAAAAATATATTTTTAAAGACATTAGAAAACTGCTGAAGTAAACAAGACACTAGGGGTCAAGATCTCCAAAAGAGGGAAATCTGTAGCTGATTCTATCTTGGGGCATTTGCCAATTTTTGGCACAAATCCTAGCCAACACCAAGAATGTTGTCCTCTGCTAATAAGAAAGAAGCCAGCACAGTTTTTGGCAATATCACAGGGTTGGAGACACAAATGGAGTTTAGGGATGCCAAAGCAGCCAAGAATGGGAGGGAGCCAAAATCCTGATGAGATTGGAAATACAGGGAATTGATCCAGAAACTCTGCCAATTTTCCCTTGAGATGCATATTGGGTATTTGAATTGCAAAGGGTAGGACAATAAAAAACTAGACAGAAAGCTGCTGGAGGGCAGAGCCAACTGTTCCACAGCCTTGCAGAGCAAAAAAGAAAAAAATGTAGTTCAGAAATTGTCAAAGAGGTGAGGCTTTTATAATCACCCCAGGATTTCAACTGAGATCTTTTAAGGAATATACCAAATGCATGGTGAACCAAAGGTAGACTGGACATTATAAAGGCATCAGTCAAAGGCAGGTCAGCCCAGGGCCTGATTGGATTAAGGTTATCTACCTCCAGTCTATGCATCTTCTAGAAGAGAGGGTGAATTCTTTAGATGATAACAATATCATCCATGGATTCTAAAGTAGATTTTATTAACATGGCCAAGAAAGCAGACTACAAGATGCTGAATTTCACCAGAAAACAAAATCTGTTAAATAAAAGAGAGATTTTAGAAATGAAAAAAGCAATATCTCTCTTAAAACAACGAATCCCAGCCTAATCATGAGAAATCCAACAGGAAAATATGGGATTGGCCAAAAGTTTCTTTGGTTGTTTTCCGTAATATGGCTCTAGTAGAACTTAACTGTCTTTAATTTCATTCAAAACAATTTTGTTAGATTGTATGTGATAGCTGTCATATCAGCGTGCATTTATAAAAAGGCTTATCAAAATTGGTGAATTTTTGTGTAGCCATTTTAATATTGAAGCTGGAAGTAGAAAGACATTTTCCGCATATTATGCTTTATTATTTCAAGAAAGGTAAAAACAGAACTAAAACGCAAAAAAAGATTTGTGCAGTGTATGGAGAAAGTGCTGTGACTGATCGAACATGTCAGAAATGGTTTGCGAAGTTTCATGCTGGAGATTTCTCACTGGACGATGCTCCACGGTCGGGTAGACCAGTTGAAGTTGATAGCAATCAAAGTGAGACATTAATTAAGAGCAATCAATGTTATACCACGCAAGAGATAGCCGACATACTCAAAATATCCAAATCAAGTGTTGAAAATCATTTGCACCAGCTTGGTTATGTGAATCGCTTTGGTATTTGGGTTCCACATAAACTAAGCAAAAAAATCCTTCTTGACCCTATTTCCGCATGTGATTCTCTACTGAAACATAATGAAAACGTTCCGTTTTTAAAACAAATTGTGACGGATGATGAAAAGTGGTTACTGTACAATAATGTGGAATGGAAGAGATCGTGGAGCAAGTGAAATGCGCCACCACCAACCACACCAAAGGCTGGTCTTCATCCAAAGAAGGTGATGTTGTGTATATGGTGAGATTGGGAGTCCTCTATTACGAGCTCCTTCCAGAAAAAACAAATGATTAATTCCAGTAAGTACTGCTCCCAATTAGACCAACTGAAAGCAGCACTCGACAAAAAGCATCCAGAATTAGTCAACAGAAAATGCATAATCTTCCATCAGGATAACGCAAGACCGCATGTTTCTTTGATGACCAGGCAAAAACTGTTACAGCTTGGCTGGGAAGTTCTGATTCATCTGCCGTATTCACCAGACATTGTACCTTTGGATTTCCACTTATTTTGGTCTTTACAGAATTCTCTTAATGGAAAAAATTTCAATTCCCTGGAAGACTGCAAAAGGCACCTGGAACAGTTCTTTGCTCAAAAAGATAAAAAGTTTTGGGAAGATGGAATTATGAAGCTGCATGAAAAATGGCAGAAGGTAGTGGAACAAAAGTGTGAATATGTTGTTCAGTAAAGTTCTTGTTGAAAATGAACAATGTGTCTTTTATTTTTACTTAAAAACCAAAGGAACATTTTGGCTATCCCAAAACCAACTGAGGGATATTGCACAAAACACCTGACCAGGACTAGTCAAATCTGTCAAGGTCATCAAAAACAAGGAAAGTCTGAGAAACTGCCACAGTCAAGAGAAGCCTAAGGAGATAGGGTAACTAAATGTAATGGATTAGATTGTGAAACAGAAAAAGGACATTAGATAAATATGAAGGAAACTTCAATAAAATATGAGCATTAGTTAATAATAATGTACCAAT
Source organism: Balaenoptera acutorostrata (assembly GCF_949987535.1). Classification (NCBI taxonomy): domain Eukaryota; kingdom Metazoa; phylum Chordata; class Mammalia; order Artiodactyla; family Balaenopteridae; genus Balaenoptera; species Balaenoptera acutorostrata. Next base: position 23,814,209 of record NC_080077.1, read on the forward strand.
ATTGGTTCATTATTTGTAAGAAATATGACATACTACAATAAGATGTTAATAGAAGGGGAAAATGGGTGTGGAGTATAGAATAGCTTTCATGTATGTATTTCATTGAAATGATTACTAAGAATTCCCTATTATAGAAAACTCTTTTTTTCTCCAGTTCACTCTTGAAGAATAAGATGTTTCAATTAATCCAATGTTCTATTGATAGACAGTGATGCTGAATCCATTATCAAGGTTCATGGAAGAAAATGCAAGGTGTTTTCTTGGATCAGTCTGGAATGCTGACTGAGAAAAGATTATAGAGAATACTCTAAGCAATCAGAAAGTCAACTTGGCACATTGATTGTGAACATTTCTTTCATGAACCTAGCCATCCTTGTTCAGAAGACAGAGAAACCTCCATCCGCTTTATGTAAGCAATCTTGAAGCGAATGAGGGGCACTACATGGAGTGGCAGGAATAATGTCAGAGAAATAATCTGGAGAGTGCAAAGCAAAGGTTAGGAAGTAAGAATCCAGATATAAGGCAAGGTCAGAGGCAAAGGAAGAGTTCGATAATTACCCAGATTCAGTGGAGGCTGACATGCAGGGGTGAAACTAGAATTACCATACTCAGTAACAGAAAATTTGCAGCTACCTTGAGGATAAATGAGAGCAGCAGAAATATGGAAGAAGTGATAGACCTCTATTGATATTGCTTATAAAAAACTCAGTCAATTTAGAATTTAAGTAGTTTTGTTATAAGAAATCTTCATAAAAATCTACATGAATATACTACCACCACTATAAAATTTACTTTTGCAATGAGAGTTTATGTTTATGGAGGGATTACCGATTTCAGAAGCTAGGGTCTCACAAGTAAAAAATAATAAATATCTGAAATGATAAAGGTAATAAATGGGTTTAATAACAGGTAGGACTCAGCAGAAAACAGTGTTAATAAACTGAAACAGAGGTCATTATAATATATATAGATGGGAGTGTGGAGAGCAAAATGGTTAAAAAAAGAGAAAGAAAGAATGTATTAAACGTGGAATAGATGAAAGAGGCATAAAAACTTGTCACTAGAGTTTCAGAGAGGGAGGAGAGACAGAATGTGGGAAAATATTTGAAGAGATAATATGATATCAGTGAAATCTTCAATTCTCTATCCCCCCTCCAAAAAATATAGCTTTCACAAGCAACAGCAAAATAAATACACTTCCATACCAACAAACACAAGAGAATTCATCTCTGGTAGACCAGAGACTGAACTAAGTACAGATGAGGTCTTTAGGCAGAAAGAAAATTATACTAGATGAAAACACGGAAATGCAGAAGGAATGAAGAACAACAGAATGTGGTTAGGCCTGGGAACTCATAGAGGGAAGATGGAAAAGAGGAGGCAGACTTAAGGAGACACAGGTACCAAGGTGGAAGATGACTGGAGAATAATTCCAGGTAAAAGTACATGATTTATTGTATTGAAGAGCAATGACGTTTATTTGTTTATTAGCAACATGTGCCTATTATGTGAAGATCACTAAATTTAGGTAGGGATCCACAGTGAACAAGATATAGCTCTGGATTGAGAATCTTAAATCTCTTGTATAATTCTCATATAGCTCCTCTTTGCCACTGTCACTGAAGTGATATCTGATATGTTTATGTTTTTTTTTTCTTTTTCTTTTTCTGCATGCAGTTCTTCTAGTTTACAGGCTAGGTAAATTTACCAGGTCTATAGTAAAGTTTGTCAAACACTTCAGAACATCTACCACTACTTCCTTGGAGAATGAAGATAGAAGTTTTTATCCATGTTTTGGGACAAAGCGACCAGAGGAATTATCAACAGAAATGAATTACAACTATAAATTGGTTATGGATTATCAAAGAAAAAGCATTTAGTGATAATTAGGAGCAAGAAGTGACATGAAATTTTCCTGTACTAGGAAAATATAAATAATTTTGAAGCTTCTTAGATATACTGGAAAGGCATCATCTTTCTTGCAATCCCAAGAATAAGGATTTTAATTATATTTTCTTGAATATTGACAAGAAAAGTGAACTCAGAAAGCTGAAGGACTTGGGACATTTAGGGGACAAAGTTAATACTCACCAACATCTACTCTGCCCACATTTTCTTCCTCTTGGATTTTCCTTACTTCAGATTTTCAGTAGACTGATGTCAACCGTTGACTGTCCTAAACTCTCATTGCATTGTCCCAGTCAGGTCTAACTTTCTCTGTGTAATGGCTCTTTCCCCATTTTTGGTTTTATAAGCCATAGTCCTAGTCACTTGTAATCAGCTGTCATGTAAGAAAATAATTCAATAAACTAATTACCGAAATGATGCTAAGTGACTGAATATGGCTATTCTGGGAATTCGGAAGACTGAAAGCTTTAAAGCCAAATAAATTAATCTTTAATGTTGCCATTTGAGGACCCATAGCCAGCATCCGAAAAATCTTTGAAGATACGGAAATTACAGGCTCTCATTTTTTACATCGCTTTGATAGTCATCTGCATGACTATGGGAGTTCATTATTGCTCTCCTGCCTCTCAGTTTTTCCATGCCATTACTAGGCACGGTGGAGGGGGTGTTAAAAGCAGTGATGGTAAACTCTTAGCAACTAGCAGTCTCATATTAGACTCAGAAATAACACTGGTTTGAGAATCGTTACAAAGTAGGGGATAGTGTTGCAAATTTCTACCGGGAGAGTGATATTTCTATAACTTGCAGAGTTGACTATGGAAGGGTGAGCTATCCAATTTTCTATTTCTGCACTAGTTTTGCTCCATTCTCATTTGGTTTCTTTTTGTTGTTGTTGTTGTTATTCTCATTGGCTCTTATTCAATCCAGTGTTATAATAATAATTCAATAGTAATACCCTTGCTTTCAATATTTTATGAGACACTAAATACTTTTCATAAGTAACTGAGTGATAATTCAAAATGTTTCCACTCATCTTAAAAACAAACTGGAATCACATATGACAAGATATAGATTATGACTAACATTGAATGTGGAAATTCTGGATGTTTAGTAGATAAAAAATCTATATACTGACATATTTTTAAATAAAATTTTCTCCTTATTCACATTTACATATTTTCAAAAAATTGTACAATGACTATGCATTATAATTTTTTAACCTACACTGAGCATGTAGGCACAGTAAAAAGTAATTATAGTCATTATTTTCAGGTTAAACTGTTTAATAAGATAAACCTTATTAACTATATGATTTTTATTCTGTTATGCATAATTTAATATTGATTAATTAACCTATTTGTTGCTTCATTTGTTTCATTAATTTAATTGTTTATTGAGATTTTTGTAATGCATCAGGTGTCAAGCATGATTTCAGTACTTGATCTGTGAACAACTTAAAGAGATAGGTTCAAGTTTCCTGCTACTTTTGTTTTCTTTTTAAATGCTCCTTATTTTTTAATTTGTAATGTTTTGTATATTGTGCTGATACCTCATTTGACCCTTGTTACATAGGTTTGTGATGGCTGTACTTTGATGTGATATAGAAAGATAAACCATGATATTTTTGTGCGTGTTTTGAGTAAAATATTTTAATTATTATTTGTCTTGTAGACTATAAATCTTGTAAAACCATCTCTATTTTTGAATGTACATAATATTTTAATATTCTTTTATTTTCATTATTTCTGTGGCATTTTCAAGTGTAACGCATATAAATAGCATATGGTTGGCTTTCACACTTTTTTTAATCTTTGAAAAAATATCTTTCTTTCACTTTTAAAAATTACCCTGTATCTTTACCTCGATCATTCAGATCATATTATATTTAATCAGGTTTGGTGCTAAAAATAATCGACTATCATTCCATTAATTAGACCATTTTGATTCATCTTTCAAAGCTAGATATTATCTTTAAGATATTTTGTTCAAGAGTTTACATCAGTGATACATTTTATGATCTACAATTTGATATGTGGAAGACTTGGGTTATTTTCCTCAAAACGTAGTAATATGTCCATTGTTTTTGGCATATGATACTGCAGAGAAGATGACTTGTGCTAATCAACACTTTAAAAAATACTTAACTTTTGTCACAGTAGTTTCAGGTTCACAGCAAAATTGAGAGGAAGGTACAGGTATTTCTCATTTAACTCTTGTCCCCGCAAATGCATAGCCTTCCTATTATCAACATCACTCCTCAGAGTTGTGATTCTGTTTGTTACATTTGTTGCAATTAATGACCTTACATTGATAAATCATAATCACCCAAAGTTCATAGTTTACATTAAGGTTCATTCATGGTGTTTTATATTCTGTGGGCTTAGACAAACATATAATAACATGTATCCATTATTATAATATATTTATGATGATTTTCACTGCCTTAAAATTGCTCTGTGCTCTGCTTCTTCGTCCACCCACCCCCAGAAACCACCTGATGTTGTTACTCCATAAACTGATCCTCATAGTTTTGCCTTTTCCAGATGGTTATGTATTTGGAATCATATAACATGTAGCCCTTTCAGATTGGCTTCTTTCCCTTACTAATATGCATTTAAGGTTCCTCCATACCTTTTCATGACTTGATAGCTCATTTCATTTTAGTGCTGAATAATATTTCTATAAATTGTCTAAATACACATCAGTTTATTTATCCATTCCATTACTAAAAGGACATCTTGGTCACTTCCAAGTTTTGGTGATTATAAATAAAGCTGTTATAAACAAACATGTGCAGGATTTTTTGCAGACATGTTTTCAATCTTGGGGGTAAATACTAGGGAATACATTTGCTGGATTGTATGGTAAATGTATGTTTAGTTTTATGAGAAACCACCAAACTGTCTTCCAAAATGACGGTATTGTTTTGAATTCCCACCAGCAAAGGATGAGAGCTTCAATTGCTATACATCTTTGCCAGCATTTACTGTTGCTAGAATTCCAGATTTAGGCCATTCTAATAGATGTGTTGCAATATCTTGTTTAATTTTAATTTCCTTGATAACATGTGGTGTGGAGCATCTTTTCATATGTTATTTTTCCACCTGTACATTTTTTTTGGTGAGAGATGTGTTATTGACGGATGATGCTGAGTTCAACTATGACTTTACTGATGTTCTGTCTGCTGGTTGTGTCCATTTCTGAGTGAGGGATGTTGAAGTCTCCGACTACAATAGTGGATGCTTCTTTTCCTCCTTGCAGTTCTCTTAGATTTTGTCTCACATTGTTTGGGTCTCTGTTGTTAGGTGCATAGATATGAAGGATTGTTATATCTTCTTGTAGAATTTACCCTTTTATTATTATGTAATGCTCTTCCTTATCACTGATAAACTTTTCTTACTTTGAGGGCTGCTCTTCCTGAAATTAATATAGTTATCACTGGTTACTTTTGATGGTAATGGTAATTTTTTTTCCCATCAATTTACTTTTAATCTGTGTCTTTATATTTAAAGTGGGTTTCTTGTAGACAGCATATAGTTGGGGGCTGTTTCTTGATCCACTCTGTCAGTCTCTGTTGTTTAATTAGAGCACTTAGACCATTGACATTCAAAGTGATTATTAATACAGTTAGGTTAATATCTGTCATATTTGTTGCTCTTGTTCTTTGTTCCTCTTTTTGTCTTCCCCCTTTTCCTGCCTTTTATGATTTTATGTGAGCATTTTATGATTCCATGTTTTCTCATTACTTAACATATAAGTTATACCTTTTTTACATTTTTTAGTGATTTTTCTAGAGTTTGCAATATACATCTGCAACCAATCAAATTTCACTTTCAAATAACACTATAACACTGCACAGGTTGTTTAGTACCTTATAATAACAAAATAATCCTAATTTCTCCCTCCTATCTCTTTTATCATCACTATTATTCATTTCACTTACGTATAAGCATACATAAGCATACCTAGCATATATATGATATATACATAAGCACATATAATTGAATACATTGTTACTATTATTATTTTGAACACACTATTCCCTGTTAGATCAGTTAAGAGTAAGAAAAAGCAAAAATAAACAATTGGGAATACATTAAACTAAAATGCTTCTGTACAGCAAAGGAAATCATCAACAGAATGAAAAGGCAACTTCCAGAATGGGAGAAAATATTTGCAATTATATATCTGACAAAGAGCTAATATCCAAAATATATAATGATTTCATACAATTCAATAGCAAAAAAAAAATCTGATTACAATAATGGGCAGAGGATCTGAACAGGCCTTTTTTTCCAAAGAATACTTACAGATAGCCAAAAGGTAAATGAAAAGATGTTCAACATCACTAATCATCAGAGAAGTGCAAATCAAAACCACAATGAGATATCACCTCAGACCTGTCAGAATGACTATTATCAAAAAGACAAGGTAACAAGTGTTGGCAAGGATGTGGAATAAAGGGAACGCTTACGCACTGTTGGTGGTAATGTAAATTGGTGTAGCCGCTATGGAAAACATTATGGAGATTCCTTAAAAAAGTAAAAATAGAACTACCATATGATGTAGCAATTCAATTTCTGGGTATTTTTCCAAAGGGGGAAAAAAAACTTTTATGAAAATTCAAAAAGTATATGTGCCCCATACTCATTGCAGCATTATTAATGGAAACAACTTAAGTGTCCACTGACAGGTGAATGGATAAAGAAAGTGTGCTGCGTATGTATACAGACACACACACGCACACTCAGCCATTAAAAGGAAATATTGCCATATTTGACAACATGGATGGCCCTTCAGAGCATTACGTTAGGTGAAATAAGTCAGTCAGAGAAAGACAAATAGCATATGATCTCACTTATATGTGGAATCTAAAACAAAACAAAACAGAGCAAACAAAAACAAGTGAGCTCATAGATACAGAGAACAGATTGGCGACTACCAAAGGTAGAGAGAGGGGGTGTGGGTAAAATGGGTGAAGGGTGTCAAAAGGTACAAAATTTCAGTTATAAAATAAGTCATGGGGATGCAATGTACAGCATCGTGACTCTAGTTAGTAATACTGCATTGCATATTTGTCAGTTGCTAAGAGAGTAGATCTTAAAAGTTCTCATCACAAGAAAAAAATAATTTTTAACTATGTGTGGTGATGGCTACTGACTAGACTTATGGTGGTGATCATTTCACAATATCACAAATGTTGAATCATTACACTGTACACCTGAAACTAATATAATGTTATATGTTAACTATACCTCAAGAAAAGAAATAATAAGAAAAATAAAAGTTTTAATTTTATCTTCACTTAATCCTTCTGGTAGCATCTTTGATGCTGTTCCTTTCTTTATATAAATCTGAGTTTCTGACATATATATTTTTTTCCTTTTCTCTAAAGAATTTCTTTTAATGTGTCTTGCAAGGCAGGTCTACTAGCAACAAATTCTCTCAATTTTTGTTTGTTTGAGAAAGTCTTTATTTCTCCTTCACTTTTGCAGGAGAATTTTTCAGTGTACAAAATTATAGGTTGATGAATTTTTTTTCTCTCAGCACTTTAAAATTGTCACTCCACTCTCTTCCTGCTTGCATGGTTACTGAAGAGAAGTCAGATGTAATTGCTCCCCCTATAGGTAAGATGTTTTTTCCCTTTTCCTCTTTCAGGATTTTTTATGTTTGGTTTTCTGTAATTTGAAAATGATGTGCCTAGGTGTAGGTTTTTGGTATTTATCCTGCTTGGTGTTTTCTAAAATTTCGGTATCTGTGGTGCGATGTCTGATATTGATTTGGGGAAATCTCAGTCATTGTTTTAAAAGGTCTCCTGTTCCTTTTCTTTTTATTCTCCTTTTGGTATTCCAATTGTACGTATGTTACACATTTTGTAGTTGTTCCACAGTTCTTGGATATCTTGTTCCGTTTTTTTCACTCTCTGTTCCTTTGCTTTTCAGTTTTAGAGGCTTCTATTGAGATAGTCTCAAGCCAAGAGATTATTTCCTCAGCTGTGTCTAATCTAGTACTGAGCCCATAAAAGGCACTCTGCATTTCTGTTACAGTGTATTTTATCTCTAGCATTTCTTTTTGGTTCTATCTTAGGATTTCCATCTCTCTACTGACATTGCCCATCAGTTCTTACATGTTGTCTATTTTGTCAGTTAAAGCCCTTAGCATGTTAATTTTAACCATTTTTAATTCCCAGTCTGATCATTCCAACATCCCTGCAATGTCTGGTTCTGATGTTTACTCTGTCTCTTCTAATTGTTTTTCGTCTTTTGGTATGCTTCGTAATTTTTCCTTGACATGATATACGGGGTAAAAGGAACTGCCCTAAAAGGCTTTGTTACGTGAAGATGAGGTTTGGGGGAGGGGATGTTCCATGGTCCTGTAATTAGGTCTCTGTGTTTAGTAGGCCTATGCCTCTGGACTGTTAACTTCATCACTGGTTTTGTCTGTGTGTTTGTTTTCCCCTCCATTAAGTGGAAGAGGATGGCAAGGGCTATATTTGAGTATTTCCCGTCATCCAGGTAGAAGACTAGAGCTGGCTGGAGTTGGGTATTTCCTTCCCCCAGGTGAGTTAAATTCTGCTACTACGCCAGCAGATTAGGCTCTGCTTAATTAGTTTCTCCTGAAGGCAAGGCTTCTTAAGAAGGACAGAACGCCAGGGTGCGTTTCAAAATGGTTCCTCTTCCCCAGCTCCTGTGGGAAGCGGGAGAGGATTTTTCTCTGATATTCACTGCAAGGACCTGGTTGAGCTCCTGAATGTAAGTCTCACAAAACTGTGGGTCCTGCCCTATGACTGGGTCCTCCTGGAATTTTATAACTCTCAGATTTATCTATGCCTAGCCTCAGCAATTTATCAGTTACAGTTCTTGTTTTCCTACCCGGCAGTGGTTCTCATGGAAGTTTCATGCTCCTGAATCTCTGTTAAGTTTTTATTCTTTGTATTTGGCTGTTGGTCTCTCCATTCTGGGGAACCTCTGTTAGCCCTGTGACCTAACCTCTCTTAAGGTTCTCTTAAGAGTTGTTGCTTTTTTTCATCTTCTCAAGCCTTTTACTTGTTAGTAGGACTGAGTGGTGGCTTCTAAGCTTCTTACATGCAGAACCAGAAGTGTCAGCAGTTTTTACTCTTGATCAGCAATGGAATTTCAAATAGCATTCCAGAAAACTATGACAAAATTCACAGTGTTGGGAAAATATAGTTGTGAGCCATGTTATAAAAAGCCTAATAAACCAAGTTCTGCTGAATTTGGTAGGTAAATTGGGAGAAAAAACATAAAAGAGTATTAACACTTTGGGTTTTCTTTTTTTCCTTCTTTTTCACTGTTCTCAACCTAAAGGTTGTTCATTCTTAATGCCTCAACCCTGTCCTCCACCCCTATACTCCAAACTCAGAAGCAGAAACAAGGACTCAAAGCTATCACCAACTTGTATGCGAGAGGCAGATTTATATAATACATGATTCCCTGAGTTCTTACTATACCATCTATTTCAAGCAAAACAATCCTGAAAATCTATATTTAGTATACATGTTATAGAGATGATCAATGTTCAACTAATAAAAAATGCATTATTTCAGATAATTTTCAGGAAATGTCTGTGATGGGATATTATTATCCTGAAAAGATAAATGAAGAAACCCATACCATTTCAAGAAAGAAAAAAAAGTATAGAATAGTCCAGAGTTTATTTTAGTTTCAGGCTTGGATGGAAATAGGGATTTAGATAATTATATCATAACAAATTTTTTTTTTTTCCAAATGTTGGCTCAGCTATTTTCTCTATTTTATGATTTGGCTCCATTCTCAGAATACTTTTCACTTTTGCGGCAAGGTAGCTTGGAGCCAATCAGTCTTGAATGCCCTGAGGTTAATAGGAAAGAAAGAGCATACCTCTTCCCAGTCACGGAAGCAATATTCAGATCGGCTTTTGTTGGCTTGAATCACATGTCCATCCCTACACTCTCACTGAGGCTGAGGAATGAAGTGCGCAAACGAGCTACAGGGAGCTGTAGCCATAGGCTCTACCTCTGGAGCAGGTGGAGACAATTTTACCTAAATTACACCAGCTTAATGAGGGAGAAGTATTTCTCTAAGTAAAATTCACAGTCTGAAACTAAGAAAAGTGTTAAGATTCTTTTGGGGGGGAGGCAGTTACTGTAAGATTATTAAACTTAAGGAAACAAATGTTTTTCCGTATGTGAGTTAGCACAAATATCATGATAATGATATATTGCCATTAGAAGAATCACTAAGATTATATATCCAAAGCTCACATTTTAGGAAGAGCTTCATTCTATCCTTTGCTCTTCACAAATTAATTTCTTCACTTGGAGCTTGAGTTTTTTTCTTGGAAAAATAAAGTTCTGGCTGCAAGTAAATTGTGGATCATAGTTACTTGGGAACATAGTTAAAAGTGATATTTTCCAAAGTATTCTTAGGTGGTATGATTGAGGTAAATGAAAAAGAAAGATGCATACAAATTCAAATCTATAAGTTTCATGTTTTGGATTTTACTGAAATATTTATGTCAGCTGTTGACATAAATGGTTATGACAATTTGTTCATGATCTTTGTCCAAACCACTGTTATAAGAAATTGTTGAATAACAAATATGTATTGAAAACAATAGTTTGGTTAAGGACACTCGACCAACGAAATAAAAATAAAAACAAAACTAGAAAGGTGATCTAGAAAACAGGTTAAAAATAAAGTAGCTTCACAGGTTAGGTTATTTGGGAAGCAGCTTGTGAGATATTTACATGGAGGAGATGTGCATGCAGGAAGTTAATTTGGGAGTGTTCTAGCTGTCAACAACTGTCTGCAAGTGAGTTGGGAAGGGAAATGTGGGCTACCAGAGTCACTGCAAAACAGCAGCAAAACTCAGTGTCACACAGGGAGTCCTGGAGCTAAGATGGCCCTGCACAATTGGCCTGAATTGAGGCAAATAGTCTGCTCATTCAATATCATGCATATTGATCAGTCATTGGATGTGTACTGCATCGGAAAGGTGACATAACCTTGCGTGAACCAACTTCCTTCAGCTGAGGACATTCTTTTTGAAGGGTGCCGAGATGTAAGGTGTTATCTGACAATCTGCCCAACAGCTGGGGAAATGAGTTTCAGTTCAGCAATTAAGTTGGTGGTAGAAGAAACGGAGGATCTTAGCATTGCTTCCAATACCCTCTGGCACTCAAGTATTAAAGAGATAACAGCACAAAATTATTGCTGTAAAAAAAAAATCATTTGTTCAGCAGGGACAATGAAGAAACTGAAAAGATTACCTGTTTTAAATTGAGAATAAACATGTTTCAAGCATGATACTTTTGGAATCATAAATACAACAGTTTATGACACACAGCACTCATTTGAAATGACTGAGGAAAAAATAAATGCAATTCATTTGTTATGCAGAAAGAGATACAACTGAAAAAGTTTCGAGTTCCCTCTGACCCTGTTTCTCTAATTCACATAATTTAAACAGTCCTCTCTTTTTAATTTTCTGGTGTGTGCTTTTCAGAACCATACTTTCTCAATGTATTCTGTGTCCTAATGGGCACAACATAGAGGAAATGAGGACCTATGAAAATGTATAATACAAGTACACACTTTAGCTAAAAGTACTCAAGACTTCCAATAATCCAAAACAAATAGTACAGAACTACACTGGGGATCACTTAAAGGTCAATTTTCAATATCATGTGCTTTTAGGCCAAGCAAAGTAAATATAATGTTCTTGCACTTATTAAGCTAGAACAGTTTAAAAATGAGGCATGAACCAATTAGATCGGCCTGTAGTACATTATCATTAAAAACAGTAATTATCTTTACTGCTGAGTGAATTGGTAAATTGCTCCTGACCCTCTTTCCCATCTATTCATAAGACAGGCCAGATTGCTATTGTTTTCCTAAGGATTATATCCAGTATGTTGGCCTCAGTGCAATAAACCTGAACTCTGAATGAAATTATCCCAATAATTTATAAAGGCTCTGTCTTTATGGAGCTATGTCGTTGGGTAGAGAATTTCTAACCTTGAAAAATGTCTGTTACTGCACTATTTATTTCACTATAAATCAAAAATTGTTTCTCAGCATTTTGCTTCAAAGATTATCAAACTCTTAATCACAGAAAAGATCTGAAACTTTCACTACATTCTTAACAAAAACCAGAATACTTTCATCAGAAAATTCATTCCAATAAAATTTATGTTCTTTAATGCAGTTTATCATGGGCAATTCACTGCATCTATTGTTTGCATTTTGCAAATGTAGCAATGAGTTTATATTTTTAATTGAAAAATTAACCTGATAACAATGCTTTTGATACGTTATAAAGGTATGATTTCCCTTGAAATCAAGTGATGGCATCAAATCAATACTCAATATTTTAATGTTGTGAACATATGTCTACTTCAAGGATATACAGAAACCATAATATGAGTACATTTCCACGAAAAACACCTTTTATGAATACAGTTTTAGAAATGGCTTGAGAAAAGATTCATCCCAAGTCCCAAGAGACACATCTCTGGTTAGACCTCCAGTTAGGCCTTCTCCTTCAAGAGGAGAAGGCAGATCTTGGCAAGAAGCCAGAGCACAGACATCTTGGGTCTGTGGAATGCAGTGTGAAAAGACTTCCCCCCAAAAAGTAAAGGAACCTGTATTGGCAGGTATTGAAGATTGATTGGTTCCATGGAAGTTTCAGCAGACTTTTTTTGTGTTTAGTTGAAGGAAGAGGTAACTTGTTTCTTTGAAGTCCTTCGGAAGACCCTTAAGTGCCCAGTAACCTAAGAGACAGACATCCAAACTTTATTTTAAATGGGAACCCTTTCTTGACAAAAAACAAATTGCTACCATGACCTCAAATTCTTTCAAATTCACTATTAAATTCACAGAAAAGGGTTTTTTTGTTTGTTTAAATGAAATTTCTTTGTGAATATTTTCATGGTTGAAGGAAAAAGATAAAGGGATTAACAGTCAAAAGTGGTGTAGATTAGTTCAGTTATTTCTTTTCAGTATCAAGAAGGATGTGAGATTTGCTAGTATGCTTGAGAAGTGAAAAGCATTCCTGGTAGAGGAATGATGTATAATATAAAGGCTGTGAAAACAGAAATCACTTGGAGTATTTAAGGACTGAAAAAGATCAGTGGGGTTGGAGTTGAGTACTTGAGGAGTGGATGTGGTTGGAGAGGTGTACGGGAGTCCCATCATGAAGGTATTTATCTGCTCTGATTAGTTCACACTTTATTTGATAGGATGTATATTGTGATAGTGTTTCAACGTATTAATATTTGTTTGGGGATTTTTGCTATATCCACACTGATTTACTGTACACATGGTTCTTTTCTCAGCCCAGTAAGATAGGATATTTCATGATCATTGGCACAAAGAGTGACGTACAAAACTCAGAATTAAAGAAATTGGTTTTGGCCTTTGAATTTCAAAAAGAAAATAAAACCTAAAAATGGGGAGAAAGCATGCTAATTCAAAGGAGATATATTGAGTGTTTTGGAATGGGACAGACTCCCTTATGTAGGGTCTGGTATAGTGGGAAGAGGAATATCAGGGATAAAATATAGATGTAACAGAGAGAGCAGGTGAACCTAAAGAAGCTCTGGCAGCAGTCATGGTGAGGAGAACGTAGCAGTGGCCTGTGTCTTGTGTTACAGTCTGAAGGCTGGATGAGAAGATGGATGTCTTGCCTAATGTCCACTTTGATAGAAAATGCCCTTAACTACATTGTCAGTTGACACAACTGTTACTCCCCCCACTTTGCCCTGTGTTAGTGGGACATAGCCATATAAGCTACCTGAACTGAGATGAACCCTGAAGAAGGCCCAACTTGGGATTAATTTCTCTCACTTAATAAAATTGGTCCTGTTATTTCCTACAGAACTTGGAAGGACACATTGCTCACATCCCACTGGGCTTTCAAAAGAGAACTAAGCCAAGAAATAGAACTTCTTTATACCCTTATTGATAAGGGAGAAGTATCAGGACATAGTGCCTGGAAATCACTTCTGTGTTCTATTTAATCACAGATATCTAACTATTTTTTTCTAATCTGTACTATGATCTGTTTCCTTCAGAAATCAGAATTGAAGAGGCATGTAATGTCTCATCCCTGTAGGTTCTAAATCTGGCATGTTGAAATTATTGGCAATAGCACATATTTTCATTATAAAATGTATCTATAGACAAGATAGGGATGAAACAAACTGTTATATAAAATAGTAGCAGAACATACAGTATTTGCAGATAATACTTAAAGAATGTTACTTTCTAAAATATGTGACAGAGCTATTTCCATCATACATTTTTAAATGTTAAAATAACCTTTCAAAAACTTTCCTAGAAAGAGCAAAGATTTCTCAGAACTTGCACATGAGTATATTTTAACGTGTCTATTATTGGCAGAACGAAAATTGGCAATCTATTTTAATCCCACTGCCTTTAAAATGTTATCTGTCCATATGACTAGAATTTGAAACCACTGTATTACTATACTAGAGAGTTAAGCTCCTTTTGTTCCTGCCCCCCATTACACACAGTGAAATACGACCTTAAGTTCAAAATTCAGTGAATGTTGATATGCATGTAATGTCATGGAACCCCACACTCCAATCATGCTAGAATATTCACATCACCCCAGACACTTTGCTTACATTTCCCTTTACTATTGTTCCCAACATTGCATTGGCAACCACTATCCTGATTGGTTTTTTATCCATGGTGGATTAGTTCTCTCTGTTAACTTCATATAAATGGAATAGCATCTTATGTACACATAACTTGGGCTTGTGTCACTCAACATACGTTCTCTTTAATTTCCATGCATGTCATTGCATATATAAGTAGTTTTTTCCCTTTTGTTGCTTCCTAATAGTGTACAGTAGGAATGCACTACGTTTATTCACTTTCCTATTGCTGGACCACAGTTTTTGTTTTTATTTATCATAAATAAAGCCTTTCGTTATTATAAATATCTTTCTCTGAATGTATGTTTCTAGTTCTCTTGATAGCTAAAAGCAGAATTGCCTCATAATGAAGTATACATTTAACTTTAATAAAAATTAAAAAGCCAAATTGTTTGCCCAGGTGGTTGCACAATTTTACATTCTCATCAGAGATTAGTGAGAGTTCAGGATGCTCCACATTCTTGCCAACACCAACATTTGGGGTTAATGTTTCTGTCTCTCTCATTTTCACCTTGCTAGTGTGTAATAGCAGGTAAATATATAATATTTATATTATAAATATAATGTCATTATAGAAAGTGTCATTTCTTATATTTTTTGTAGAATTCAGCGGTGTAACAATGTGGTTTGAAGTTATCTTTGTGGGAAAGTTCTGCTTTTTTATTGAAATATAGTTGATTTATAATTTGTTAGTTTCAGGTGTACAGGAAAGTGATTCAGTTTTATATATATATATATATAAATATATATTTATATATATATTTATATATATATTTATATATTTATATATTTCAGATTGCTTTCCATTATAGGTTATTACAAGATATTGAGTATAGTTCCATATGCTATACAGTAAAGCCTTATTGCTTACCTATTTTATGTATAGTAGTTTGTATCTGTTAATTCCATATTCCTAATTTATCCCTTCCTCCCTTCCTCCCTTTCCCCTTTGGTAACCATAAGTTTGTTTTCTATGTCTAGGAATCAGTTTCTGTCTTTTTTTTTTAACAAAAAATCACCACCTAGACCTATGTGAAGGAGCTTACTGTCTATGTTTTCTTCTAGGAGTTTTGTGGTTTCAGGTCTTATGTTCAAGTCTTTAATCCATTTGGATTTTTTTTTTTTTTTCTGTATGGTGTAAGATAGTGATCCAGTTTCATTCTTTTCCATGTGGCTAACCAATATTCTCAACACCATTTATTGGAGAGTGTTTTTATCCCATTGAATATTCTTGGCTGCTTTGTCATAAATTGACCATATATGCATGTGTTTGGTTCTCTGTTACAATGATCTATGTTAGCTTTTTTGTGTCAAAAACATACAGGGAGTGTGATGCCTCTAGCTTTGCTCTTAAGATTGCTTTGGCTATTTAGGGTCTTTTGTGTTTCCATACAAATTTTAGGAATGTTTTTTCTATTTATCTGAAAAATGCCATGGGAATTTTCATAGGGATTGCATCGAATCTACAGATTGCTTTGGGTAGTATGGACATTGTAACAATATTTGTCCAATTCATGAGCATGGAATATCTTTCCATTTATTTGTGTCTTCAGTTTTTTTCATCAATGTCTTACAGTTTTCAGTATACAGGTCTTTTAATTCCTTGGTTAAATTTTTTCCTAGGTATTTTATTCTTTTTGATGTGATTGTAAATGGAGTTGTTAATTTCTCTTTCTTGTAGTTCATGATTAGTGTATAGAAATGCAACAGATTTTTGTTTGTTGATGTTGTATCCTTCAACTTTATTGAATTTATTAGTTCTAACTTTGTTTTTAAGGCATCTTTAAGGATTTTAGTGTTTCTGTATATATATCATGTCATCTGCAAATAGTGACAGTTTTACTTCCTTTCCAATTTGGGTGCCTTTTTATTTTTCTTGCCTAATTACTTAGATAGGACTTTCAATACTATGTTGAATACAATTGAGAATGGCCATCCTTATTTTATTCCTGATATTAGAAGAAAAGCTTTCAGCTTCTGAGTATGAAGTTAGCTGTGAGCTTGTCATATACAGCCTTTATTATGTTGAGGTACGTTCCCTTTTTACCACTTTGTTGAGTTTTTAATCACAAATGGATGTTGAAATTTGTAATTTTTTCTACATCTATTGAGATGATCATATGAGTTTTTACCTCCATTTTGTTAATGTGGTGTATCACATTGACTGACTTGTGGACGTTGGTCCATCCTTGCATTCCTGAAATAAATTCCCCTTGATCATAGTCTGTGATCCTTTTTATGAATTGAATTCAGTTTGCTAATATTTTGCTGGATTTTTGAATTTATATTCATCAGGGATATTGGCCTGTAATTTTCTTTTCTTGTGACCCGTGTCTGATTTTGATATCGGGATAATGCTGGATTCATAAAATGGATTTAGAAGAGTTCCCTCATCTTCTAATTTTTTGGAAGAGTTTGAGAAGGATTGGTATTCTTTGGATGCTTGGTAGAATTCACCAGTGAAGCTGTCTGGTACTAGACTTTTGTTCAAATCTGTAATCAAAAACCTCCCAAAATTGTTTTATTAGATATCAGTCTAGATTACTAGATTTTCTATTTCATCATGAGTCAGTCTTTGTAGGTCATGTGTTTTTAGGAATTTATTCATCTACGTTGTCCAATTTGTTAGTACGTAATATAGTTTACAGAGAATTATATTTTTTTCTCCCAGAAGATAGTCTTTCTATTTTCTAATTATCAAACGTTACTGGTAATGATTTTATTATAAATGATTGGACATTATAATTCCATTTTTTGAGTATCAATTCCCACCTAGTCACTTAATTAGGCACTTGATATCTTGTGCAAGTTTTTTAAACTTTATATCTAAATTATTTACCTATAAAACAGGGCTAAAAACAATCTCTACTTTGTAGGGTTGTGAGGATTTAACAGCAAAATTCATGCAAGGTCATTGGATAGTGTTTGACCCAAAAGTACACCCGAATTACATTATTTAATATTTATTTATTTATTTATGGTTGTGTTGGGTCTTCGTTTCTGTGCGAGGGCTTTCTCTAGTTGTGGCAAGCGGGGGCCACTCTTCATTGTGGTGCGCGGGCCTCTCACTATCGCAGCCTCTCTTGTTGCGGAGCACAGGCTCCAGGCGCGCAGGCTCAGTAATTGTGGCTCACGGGCCTAGTTGCTCCGTGGCATGTGGGATCTTCCCAGACCAGGGCTCGAACCCGTGTCCCCTGCATTGGCAAGCAGATTCTCAACCACTGTGCCACCAGGGAAGCCCTATACATTATTTAAAAGTGTTAATCTTAATTAACACTTAACATCCTTAATACATCTTAATACGCTTGTGAATAACTTCCATTTTATCTCCACCATCCCCTCCTCCATAAATACCTGACTCAAACTATTTACCATATATTTCCTAGCAAATGTCTGTACATTTTATTTTATTTAATTAATTTATTTATTTTTATAAATTTATTTATTTTATTTATTTTTGGCTGTATTGGGTCTCCGTTGCTGCACGCGGGCTTTCTCTAGTTGCAGCGAGAGGGGGCTACTCTTCATTGCGGTGCGCGGGCTTCTCATTGTGGTGGCTTCTCTCGTTGTGGAGCATGGGCTCTAGGCACACGAGCTTCAGTAGTTGTGGCACACGGGCTCAGTAGTTGTGGCTCACGGGCTCTAGAGCGCAGTCTCAGTAGTTGTGGCACACGGGGTTATTTGCTCCACGGCATGTGGGATCTTCCCGGACCAGGCCTTGAACCCATGTCCCCTGCATTGGCAGGCGGATTCTCAACCACTGCGCCACCAGGGAAGCCCTGTCTGTACATTTTAAACTGTCTTTTCTAAAGTAAAACCGTAGTCTACTCTCCATCGTAAAATAATACTTCTACCACTGCTTGATTTGTATGTACTAATGCTGTTTTTATATGACTTGTGTCAAGAGGATTGCTCTTCTTTCCCCCATATCTTCTCATCCTTCATGCCAGTTAGACCCATATTTTACATCAACTATTATTTTTCCTGGTAGCATTCTTGTTAGCCCTGAGTATCCTATTGCTGGGAAAGTACAATAACCTTCTGTTTTGATAACTTTCTGTCTCTCCAGATATGGGAGTCTCCCAAAACTCCAAATGTATGTTTAAAAAATATTATTCAGTGTATCCGCATTGACTGAAGGATAGTGCCTACACTCCCTATCCTAGCATTCAACAGCCAAAAAACCCAAACTACTTTTGAGGAGTCATCTGGTAATTATTTAATATAACAATTAAGATTTGTGAGCAATTATTATATATTTATCACAGAAATTCAGGGAAACTCAGGCTATTAATATCTGCATTTCATGTTGAAGGAGATAGAAGCCTAGACAGACAGTGTACATAGTGTTTAATGACATACATATTGGTGGCTTAATTTCCTTATGCCCCAGTTTCTTTATTTGTAATAGAGCGGATGATAATTACACCTATTTAATAAGGTTTTTGTCAGAGCTAAGTAAATTAGTATATGCAGTATGCCTTGAATTGTGCCTGGTATGCAGTAACTTTTCAATAAGTGGTAGCTCTTAATGTTTTAAGAGATGTACTAACTGACGTAAATGACAGGACTGAGATATGGAACCCAGAAGCCTGGTACCAGAGCCCCAAAACCACCATTATGCTCTAGTCTCTCCCTCAGAAGGACTGCCAGACAACATTCCAGGGGTTTTTCACACATTACATTACCTCCTACACTTTCCTTAAGTAAACCATTCAACTTAAGCACATTTATTTTTTGAGCCCACAGTAAACTTTTCTACCTCCTTTCACTTGGGTGCTATTTACTAACATCCTTTTTAAACTTCAAGATTCTGCTCATGATTCTTCCATGGAGGCTTCCTATAATGCATTCTCCCCATCTTGCTGTGTAATTTACCTCATCTTCAATTTTGAATAATCATCCCAAAGAGCATGCAGTCAATATATATGAGTTCCATTTCCCATTTTATAGTTCATAATATGTCCATTTATTTTTAAATCTATGGCATTTACTCTTTCAGTTGCTTTATGGATATACCACGTTTAAACTTGAACAAGTTGTGTGCTTACATGTGTTTATAATCCAATCTAACTTATTTATAAACATGTTGAAGGCAATGACTTTCTCCTACTTTTATCATCTATTGTACTGTGTACAGTGATGCCAACATTGGGGGTTGTTAGTAAATACCTATTTATAATTAATAGTATTCAAGTATATTTAGTTAAATTAACAACTAATATATTGATTTATATTTGGTTATACCTTAATTCTTAGAGGAATTTCACATTGTATCATTTAACCAATAATTTTCTTTAAAATATTTAGAATCATATACTTTATTACATTTTTTCTAATCTAATTTGTGAAGCAATGAAAGCAAACAACATATTATGTAGTTGTATTATAAAATAAAATATTTAAAAACCTAATCAGAAACCAAATCAAGTTTCTGCAGATAATGTTAGCATTTCTTGAG
This sequence comes from Balaenoptera acutorostrata, assembly GCF_949987535.1. Lineage (NCBI taxonomy): Eukaryota > Metazoa > Chordata > Mammalia > Artiodactyla > Balaenopteridae > Balaenoptera > Balaenoptera acutorostrata. The sequence continues at coordinate 23,834,263 of NC_080077.1, forward strand.
TTACACTCAAGAGAGAGATCTTACTAGTGATTTTATGAAACATACAAATATTACTATTCCATCGCAGCTGATTTACATTCAATCCCTGAATTATGTAACTTTGCCAAATCATAATTTCTACTGGAGACATAACTGAATTTCTCATTAGTGGGATATTTAATTTAACAATAATATTATTGTTATTAAGTCCTAAAAAATAAAGTGAAAATGAACAAACTTATCTCTCCCTAATCAGAAAACAAAAAGCACTAGCTCTCTTGACTGCCCTACTTGGATATATCTCTTACATTTCAAATCCTTGGCAGCTGTTCTAAAACGGAGATGGAGAAATCAGGCTCCCCAACTTTAAACTACACTACAAAGCTACGGTAATCAAGCCAGTATGGTTCTGGCACAAAAACAGAAATATAGATCAATGGAACAGGATAGAAAGCCCAGAGATAACCCCAGGTACATATGGTCAGCTTATCTTTGATAAAGGAGGCAAGAATATACAATGGAGAAAAGACAGCCTCTTCAATAAGTGATGCTGGGAAAACTGGACAGCTACATGTAAAAGAATGAAATTAGAACACTCCCTAACACCGTACACACAAAAAAACTCAAAATGGATTAAAGACCTAAATGTAAGGCCAGGCACTATCAAACTCTTAGAGGAAAACATAGGCAGAGCACTCTATGACATACATCACAGCAAGATCCTTTTTGACCTACCTCCTTGAGAAATGGAAATAAAAACAAAAATAAACAAATGGGACCTAATGAAACTTAAAAGCTTTTGCACAGCAAAGGAAACCATAAACAAGACGAAAAGACGACCCTCAGAATGGGAGAAAATATTTGCAAATGAAGCAACTGACAAAGGATTAATCTCCAAAATATACAAACAGCTCATGGAGCTCAATATCAAAAAAACAAACAACCCAATTAAAAAATGGGCAGAAGACCTAAATAGACATTTCACCAAAGAAGACATATAGATGGCCAAGAGGCACATGAAAAGATACTCAACATAACTAATTATTGGAGAAATGCAAATCAAAACTACAGTGGGGTATCATCTCACACTGGTCAGAATGACCATTATCAAAAAATCTAGAAACAAATGCTGGAGAGGGTGTGGTGAAAAGGGAACCCTCCTGCACTGTTAGTGGGAATGTAAATTGATACAGCTTCTATGGAGAACAGTATGGAGGTTTCTTAAAAATCTAAAAATAGAACTACCATATGACCCAGCAATCCCACTACTGGCCATATACCCTGAGAAAACCATAATTCAAAAAGAGACGTACCCCAATGTTCACTGAAGCACTGTTTACAATAGCCAGGACATGGAAGCAACCTAAGTGTCCATCGACAGATGAATGGATAAAGAAGATGTGGCACATATATACAATGGAATATTACTCAGCCATAAAAAGAAACGAAACTGAGTTATTTGTAGTTAGGTGTATGGGCCTAGAGTCTGTTATACAGAGTGAAGTAAGTCAGAAAGAGAAAAACAAATACCGTATGCTAACGCATTTATATGGAATGTAAAAAAAAAAAAAGGTACTGATGAACCTAGTAGCAGGGCAGGAATAAATACGTAGACATAGAGAATGGACTTGAGGACACGCTGGTTGGGGGTGGGGAAGCGTGGACGAAGTGAGAGTAGCATCGACATATATACACTACCAAATGTAAAATCGCTAGCCGGTGGGAAGCAGCAGCATAGCACAGGGAGATCAGCTCGCTGCTTTACGACAACCTAAAGCGCTAAGATAGGGAGGGTGGGAGGGAGGCTCAAGAGGGAGGGAATATGGGGATATATGTATGCATATGGATGATTCACTTTGTTGTACAACAGAAACTAACACACCATTGTGAAGCAATTATACCCCAATAAAGATGCATAAAAAAAAAATTCATTCCTAGAGCTTGCTCATGCTGCCAAAAAATACTTTCTCATCTTTGAAAAATAGAATTATATTAAATAATGTGATTTCTAAATATTCGATAAAAAAGAGAAGTATATAGCATGGATCCAAATTAGTATTTTATAAAAGTCAACCCATTTAGAAAAGAACAGTGAAAACCTGCCAAATATGGAATAAATCCTGTGTTGCAGGATAGTTTACACCTGGGTGAAAGTTCTACTTTTTCTCCTAAGCCTAATCTTTTAAAACACTCTGTCTTTCTGAAACTTATGTCTGGTAAAAAAAAAAAAAAAAAAATAATAATAATAATAATAACAATAATAACCCTAAAACTTTTAGTAACAAAGTAAAATATCAAAACAAAAAGTATTGAAACAATGAGAGATAATGACCCAGACATAAAGTGTATTAAGGAAATGGTGAAAACATGAGAACTTTAAGGTTTTTGTGCTAGAGAGATGTGTATTGGTACTTGTGTAAATAAAAACAGCAGGTCAACAAATAGAAAAAAGTAAATAACATTTTATCTCATTTTTTAAAAATTTGTTTCTTTACCTAGAATATTTTATTATAGAAATCAAAACAAATATATATTCATGCATCTAATAGTTATCTGACAGCCTTTTTTCTAAATATGTACACTAATTATATTTAATATTTAAAATTATTTTAGACACAATTTACAATTAGTGATTTTAACAAGTCATTTTTATTGGGGATGTTTTCCTAAGTGATTTCTACAGTGTGTTAGGTCCTGTAGGTCTTCAAGTTACAGAAACAAAATGCAAATAAAAGATCTTTACTGCTGAAAATTAGTAAAACCACAAATAGGTTCATGTTGGATTAAATTTCCTTGCTCATAAAATCATCTGTCCCATTATTATATTTGTGAGTCTCATGTGGAATCAGTACTGAAGAAATATCTAGAGAGGAGATGGCAAATTAATTATTAATTTTACAAGTATCTATTTCCCAGTCCATCAATCAAGCAGTTTCCTTGCCATCATTCAAAACATTTGCAAATCAATAAGAATGTACATATACCTCTAGTGATATTGCAGCAAAACAGTGAAACTTATTTTAACAACCGATATTTTTCAAAATATTGAGAAAATAAACAGGTTAATAAGAAAAATAATAAAAATATTAAGAGAAACAAAATTAGATGAAGACTAAAATATCAATACATACATTAGGCAAAATACTTGTTAAAACTGGTCCTCCAGGCTGCCCATCATTCCTGACTCACCCCCATCCCCAGGTGTACCTTTCCTGCCCTCTCCTCTCAGCTGCAGGTGAAGGCTTTAACTTTGCACACTTTGGAGTCACAGTTGCATCATTGTATGTTAAATCTGAATAAATCAAGAGGTTTCAATGCAAAAAAAAAAAAAAAAAAAGGTCCTCCAAAAAATAAAAAATGAGACAAGAGTTTACTAAACATATCACTTTATCAAGGAAAAAGAACAAAAGCATAATATTGTCCACAAAATTAAATTTGGGAAAGTATCACAAGTAAGATATCAAAGTCAAGAGAACAACTTGTTTATGCAAAATAATTTTTAATTAAAATGTTTGTTAGGAAAATACAAATTACTAAAATGACCCCTAAAAACAAGAGATTCTTGAAACAATAATTTCCTTGAAAGAAATTGCAAATATTGTTAATTTTAAAAAGTACTGGCCTAAATGTTTACAGAGAGTAGTTCTCTCACAAATGGAGATACCAGTGATTTGATCATTTTTCAACTGACCATGGGTAATAGAGGGTTTGGTATGGAAGGGAGATTAACTTACTGTAGCCCCTTAAGTACAATTTGAAATATTTAATTTTTCATCAAAATGAAGTATAAACATTTTAAAATTATCAAATAACAAATAGCCACTGTTATATTCCAGTTTTAGAACCTGTAGTAGCAAACTTAGTAAGCTTAAAATAGTTATTCCTGATAGTATAATTTTTAGGATCTTCAAAATGCGTTCTGTAAAAATAAAGTGAGTTAACAATGTATCTATCAAGACCTATAAACTATATGCTTTAGCACAGTATTTCCACTTGAAATTAGTCTAACAAAATATTACATTCAAGTATTTTTATAACAGCATTTAGAAATTACTATTCAAAATGAGCAAAAACCTTAAATGCCCAACAATGGTAGAATGGCTATAAGTGTTTTATTTAGGCAGTGACATAACCTTCAAAGTTTGTTTGCAGTGCATTTTTAATGACATGGTAAAAGTCTTGCTAGACAATTACATGTAGAGAAGAGCAGAGTTAATATGTCCAAACTGTGCTGAATATACATACATCTGAATAGCAAAAATATGGAAAGGAAAAGAGAATTTGTATATCTATGATCCCATTTAGATGTGGAAGATAATTATATTGCTTGCTTTTGTACTTCCCAAATTGTATAAATTATGTTACTCTTACAGTCAGTTTTTATTTTTAGGATTTATATTTCTGTTTAAACTAACATTATATATTAGGATAAGTTACATGAAATGATGAACTACTTAGTATGGTTTATGAATGTTTATATGCAATGTTATATGTACCTGCATTTAGCGGGTCGACACTTTTACTAAAAATGTATATATATATTAAAACAGTTGGCTTAGTTAACTTATTTGGTCTTGGTGCTAATTTTCTAATGAATATTCATAAAGTTAAGTAACACCAAGCATATGTCAATTCATGGCTCTATCATAATGTGCTATCGCTATCTTAGCTTCTCAATGAGGTAAGGAAGTACTGTTATGAGAATAAAAATAGCATTGAAGAAAATTTCCAGTTATCCAAAGTTGTATTCAATTTATCATATTTAAACCCACTAGCTTTAAGTTTACAAATATTCCTTTGAAATATTTTTATAAATCTTAAAATTTAATGGAAATTTCTTTAGTTGACTATTAGGAGTTAAATGAAAATTTATTAGAAAAGTAAAAAATTTCCTGAGACAACATTGTGGGAAAATGTAAATTTTTTTAATTTAAGTAATATAGGTATAGAAAAGTACATACATCATAAATGTACAACAAAAACATTATCACAAAGTGAATCCACCCATATATTTACTACCTGAGTCAAGAAAAATAATTTTACTAGCATACCAGAAATGCTTATGACCCACAGAACTATTCCTACCTACTCCTCCCTAGAGGTAATCCTTATTACTAGCACCATAGATTAACTTTAGCAAGTTTTAAATCTTTATGTAAGTGCTATTATATTGTATATATTCTTCTGTATCTAACATCTTTCCCTCAACATTGCTTATGAGTTATACATAGTATTAAAAATACCTGTATATCATTATTTTAGTTGTTAGAGTATTCTGTATTATCAGTATACTGAAATTTGTTTATCAATTTGCAATTATTCCAATGTTGATAGATTTTTACCTTGTTTTATGTTTTATGTAGAAGAAGATTCTTCGCAAAATATACATATCTCTTGCTGCACATGTACATGCATAATATATATGAAATTTCTGGGTCATGAAGTATGCATTCATTCAAATTTAGTAGAAAATGCCAAACAGCTTTCCAAAGTGACAGTATCAATTTATACTCTAACAGTCTATGAGAGTACCAGCTTATCCATATCAGGTTTTTCATATCCTTAGCAACATTTGGTATTCAGACTTGAGTTGTAGCCATGTTTGTTGACTGTATTGGTATCTATCTTTGGTGTTAATTTATATTACTTTGAGACTAAGGAGGTTGAACAACTTTTGCCATTTTTGAAGTGTCTTGTTAAGTCGGTGGCCCTTTTAAATTTGATTATGTTCTATTAATTGATTTGTAGGACTCCGTGATGTACTCTGGATACAGGTCGACTTTTAGAGTTGTGATTATCTTCAATTTCTTGAGATTTTTCACTTTTTTTTTTTTTTTGACAAATAGGCATTCCTTAATTCTAATTTAACTGCCTTAATATCTCTTTGATGCCTTTATGCAGAATTTAATATTTTGTGTAGCTTTTCTAGTTCTTCTTACTGGGAGAGTTGCTCTCAATTACCCTGTTGACTACTACCACTGAGTGTTTTTTTAAAGTATAATTCCTGAGGTCCACATAACTATTGTATCATCCTAATATTTCTTTTGGTATATAGGTTTCATGACATATTCTGATCTTTACTATTTACCTGATAATGGAAAATGTCCTCTTTGAACAGAAACAAGGGAAAGTGGGCAAATAAAAAGAAAGTCAAATGCATGTCAAAAAGCATATGATACCATTTTAGCTTACTTGTTTAAAGTACTGTAGCACTATTTATAAATACCAGAATTTTTTTTAAAATTAAGTTCCTATATGTTAACATTGGTATAAAACCCATTCTAAGATATTTAATATTCAAAAGTAAGTATTGTGATTACATAAGCTGAGTAAATCCATCATATTTTTTACTTCATGCCGGTTCTTGTCCCTAATGATATTTAATTTTAATGAGCTGGATCTCCTTCAGTGGCTGTCTTTAGTCTCACTCCATTTCTTCACATACATTTAGATCCGGGGTGCTAGTGGAGGGGCTGTGATTAATTTCTTCAATAATAATAACGCATGGGTAACATTTCAAAGAAATCTCAATATTGATTAAAACAATTTGAAGGCTCACGATTACAGAGCACAAGACAAAAGCCAACAGGAAGTTATTGAAGTTTTGCTATGTGTTTGCTGATTATTGGGAGAGGTTAATAGAGGGGAAGCAGAGAGCTGGAGAAAGAAAGTCTGACTGCAGTCCCAGGATAACACCTAAAAACATTTCAAGAGTCAAACTTCGGTGTATCTTAGAGACTAAATAATGCCACTACGGGGTTCTGAAAAATAAATTTTACTAAGAATTTGACAAACTTCTGAAGGGATATTAAAATAAATTGAGGACAGAGCTTTAGGGGCCATTCAGAAGTTACTCAGGGGCATTCATGTGTGTGTGTGTGTGTGTGCATGCGTGCATACACACAAACCATCAAAGTCATTTTTAAAATTGTTATGAAAATGACATTTACATGAAAACTGACAATATTCATAGATGAGATACTCCTAACCAAATAATGCTAAGCAATCATAATTACAGTATAGTGCATTTATAAAGTGTGATACTATTCAGTACCTTTTCACATAATTTGAGCTCACTACCAGCTTTTTATCTTTGGTCTGTTTTATAAAAGAAATGCAAACTTGGACATACCAGCACTTACCTCTCAAAACACACACTCACATTGTATCTATATCATTTAACTCATATCTTAAAAATATCCTACACTGAATAACTCAAAACATAAACAGTTCCTTGTAGGATGTTAGAAAAAGTCTACAAAACAAATAAATTCATGGTAAGTTGTAAAGTATGAAAAGTAAAAAAAAAAATGAGGTGAAATCTATCTCCATTATCTTCCATTTTCTTGGAAGATGAATTCTATTCAGGAAACAGTAACATTTTAATTAGCTTCTCCAATATTGGTCAAATATTTTCATAGATTAAAAATCTTTCTGGACATTTTTTTAACACAATGTTTATCAAACATACAATGTTAACTTAGAGAACAAGCCAACAAATTTGATTCAAAATCTCTTAAAACTGAGGAAACTAATTGTTTAGCAAGCAATTATGTCAGCCATCCATATCTGTGGGTTTCCCATAGGCAACCATGGATCAAAAATATTTGAAAAATTCCAGAAAGTTCCAAAAAGCAAAAGTTGAATTTGACATGCATTAGCAACTATTTACACAGTATTTACATTGTATCTACAACTATTTACACAGCATTTACTTTGTACTAAGTATTATAAGTAATCTAGAGATGATTTAAAGCATATGGGAGGATGTACCTAGGTTATATGCAAGTACATTTTATGGAAGGGCCTTGAGCATCTGTGGATTTGGTATTCCTTGGGGTCCTGGAATCAATCACCTGCAGATACCAAGGGACAAATGTATTGATTTCACTTCAGCAATTTCTATTCCTTTCCACTAGTGACAATTAACAAAACATTTGAAGCATTTTAAAATGGCATTATTAAAATTGGGCATTGGGGGCAAAAATGGTAAATCTAAAGACAATTGACAAAATTCTGCTCCTCCAAAACCTAATGAATGTATTTTTTAAAATCCATTAAAATAAAAATTGAAAAAAAAAATAAAGCCATAGCGGAAAAAGGGGGAAGAGGAGAAAAACAACAGCCTTAGGACTTTTTTAAAATGGGGATTTGAAATGATAGACTTTGATTCAGGAACAATATGGGAAAATGGACGTTTAATGGGTATACTGAGAAGTGTTACCAGCCGCACATTTTAAGAAAGAAATGAGCCAGTGAAAAGTGTTATGGGTTGATTTGGACCCCCCACAAATTCATGTTGAAGACCTAACCCCCATTACCTCAGAATGTGGCTCTGTTTTAAAAAAAAAAAAAAAAAAAAAAGGTCTTTGCAGATAGAATTAAGATGACGTCATCCTGGAGTAGGGTAGTCCTTAATTCAATGGGCCTGTGCCTTATAAAAAGAAAAATTTTGGCCTGAAGCCTCAGGTCTTTATGTCGTATTTTTCTTTTCTTTTTTTTTCCCCACTGACTAAATAGAATGTATTACTAAGGAGGAATATATGAAGTAATAGAAATGAAATGTCTTTATTAGAACCAAAATTTCCTAGGACTTCCAAGAATTACAGGAATGATTGACTCCTGAAAGAAGTAAGGAAAAGAGTGATAGATATTTATAAATGGATGAAGTTATAAAACATCAGATCTTAGAACGTAGGAAAAATTTAATGATGGAATTAGCTGCATTCAGAAAATGATTTGAAACTAGCAATAGATGAGTAAATTATAACCAAGTATCACATATGCTTTAAAAAGACATCATCATGTAGGATTCTAGTGACATGTGTTGTAAGATGCTTTCCAATTTTCTTAATTTCATTATTTACAGAGACTAATTCAGCTTTATATGTGGCCTTAGAAGAAATCTAGAGACATAGCAAAGAAATAGAGAAATTGACAAAGGGGTTTGTAGCATTTGGATCAATTTTGTTAAGTTCCAACAAGACAGGAAAATAAAAGGAAGGAACAAGAGGAATGGTATCCCTTATGAGAATGTTTTGCTTTTGTTGGCCTGAAAAAGTTTGAATTCTAAAATTCATAATAAAAGAATGATAAAAATAGCCATTTAAAATGAACCCTACCACTTAGATGTGGTGAAAAAGCAATATACTTGACAAAATTGTTGTCCCTCACAGCAAAATACTAAGGATTATTATTTCATTTTGTTTTCACTTGAAGATATTTCTTTCTTTCAATAATAACCACATAGTAATCTGATACGGGAGTATTTGGAGCACTATTCTAATGAGGATTGGAATTTCCCAGATCAGCCTTATCAAGTTTCCTGTCTTTTCATACTTCTGTTTTCTATGGGTTGTTCTTGTCTTTATTTTTATTGGCAATAAACTTGCTATTTCAAAGATATAAAATACCAATTGTTACATTTATTTGAAGGAAAATGAATACTCCATAGCCTTGAAATTTAAAGATCAACCAGTAAATAAATAGAAAAAATGAAATAAATGGAAAATTAATCACTTTTGGAGAAAATATTCATCCATTTTCTTATCCTACAAATAAAATTGTTAGAAAATCAACTTAATTAAATATTTACTATAAAAATACTTTCGCTGTGGGATATAATCTTGTATTTAAACAGCTTGTCCTGCATTTTTCTCAGAAGTTTCTATTATTACTTAGATTGTAAAAAATAGTATCTATTCCTTAGTTTACTACAACATGACCCCTTTGTCCACTGCATTTTTACTATATAAGTGTAGCATCATTGTTGCTCGCTATAGAAATGACTCCATTGTTGAACTATAGACACACACACGGTGGGCAGATTGCCCCAGTGATTCCTTATTCTACAGAGAAATATCTATTGTTTATACACAGGCATTCAATATATTTCATCAAATAGATTTACAAGTGAAGGTTCATTTTAGAAAAATAACATTCATATTCATTCATATTCTCCACATAGCTCTGCAAATGTCAATGGACTTAGAGTTGTGAGAGATCTTTAGGAGGCAGAGGAAATTCTCGTGAGCAAGTTGCACAGCCAGACACTCTGGGCCCGCTGCAGACTGCCTTTTGCATGCATGCATGGCAGCAATGTTTAGACATGAGTGGGCTGAGTTAGTTTTTTTCTTCCTTCTGGAAAATACACACATTACTTGGCATAAAAGGTCAATTGTTCTATAACTTCAGGGAGACAATTTTTTCCTGTAAATGAAGGTGACACAAAGCATAATTCTATGAATAATTCCTAGATTAGCAATGTATGAAAAAGTCCTAAATAAATACTTCAAAACAAAAGCAAATATCTTACCTACTGTAGGTTCTAACATCAATATAAAAATAAATGAGGTAATCATTTTGCAATATCTCTGTATACCAAATCTTCACATTGTATACTTTAAACTCATGTTTTATATATATCAAATATAAAAGATGGAAAATTATCTTTAAAAATGAGAAACATAATATGTTTTTTCTATTTTTTTTTCACCTTTTAAAAATCATTCACAGTAGGGTTTTTTTTTTAATGCTAGGTAGAAAACAAATTTTTAAATATTTTAATTTGATGGGAAAAATGGGATAAAAAATATTACGGTTCAGCTTTATCACCCATGATGAATGTTGCAAACTTAGGCTTTTAGTATCTCTCCTTTGGTTAAAAATATTAAGAAAGTGAGAAATAAAGACCAGGATAAAAAAAGTTAGGAAATACTGTTGAACTTTCTACTTTACCATTTTCTTAAATCAGGCAAAATTTCAGACTACTAAAACACCAACTCCCTTTATTTATGCTACATTTATCTGTTGTCTATGACCTACATATTTTCTCAGGCAGATTCAGGTTCCTGGATTTATTTCTCCAGTGACCCCATTGTGCTATTCCTCCCAGGTTTATAACTCTGCCAGAGAAACATCTGCTTATTGATGGGCTTACTTCTGGATCTTTCATTTTCTTATGGTTTACTGTAGTTTTGTTTGACTCCTTTCCTTTATAACTTCAGAAATGGAGGAAAATGTCTTACTGTATATTGGGGTTGATTTTGCTATGAATTTTGCTGTATCCAAGATGCCAAAATGAAGGGAAATATATAGGGATGTTTGAGCCAGACTCCTTGCAGATAATTAAAATTTAAACAGCTTTATGACTGTCACTTTTAGATGACCACATAACCTAGAGTGTATGATATACTCAGCTTATAACATAAGGCATTGGGTAAATGTTTTGAGTATTTTCTGATTGTATCTTTAAGAATTTCTGAATTGGAGTTTAGAAGTTACACATTATTACCTAATACTCAAAGTTTATATTGAAAAGATGAAAGCTTTTGGTTTGGTAAACAGAATTTTATCTTAAGTAGATAGTTTTTATAGTTAAAAGAATTCAAAATTGTCTGCAAGAATAGGGTTTTTATAGCCATTTGTTTAAAAAGATTAGGTTCTTGCATTTCAAAGAGTGATTTTTAATATGACAATGTGTAAAACTTATTCTATATTCAAACATTTAAATATGATCAATTAATTACTCAAAATATCATTTCTCATATAGGAAAAGTAATACCTTTATTAATAAAAATATATTTGTTTTATATTAAAGTGATAAATCCAAAATTAAATCTTTGGGAAGTATAAGAATAGTTGTTTAAAGATATGTTTTTATCTCAATGGTTTGTCAATTGAAAACTGTTTAAAAGGCATGGCTTGCAGCATCATACTTTTAAATCTCTTGAACTGTAAGTTTGTCATTCAAAAGAGGCATTTGAAAAGATTTAACAAAAACACTATTATATAAAACACCAAGAGAAAAACAATCACCAGAAATAACCTAGGCTGTCCATTGAAAATGAAAGTCTAGAAGTGACATATCTTCACTGCCAGCTCTTCTATGCTGCCAGTCTCTGTAGTCTAGAAACAGAAGTGATACAATATGTGTTTTTTAATCTAGCTAAGATATAACTCTTAGCTAATATACTACTGATTACAAGATTACAAGCTCTTGCATTTGGTAGAATCACATTAGAATATTGAGTATTCTAAGGAAAAGCTAAATAAACTTTCAAATATTTTCTTTGTGCTAAAACTGCTTAATTGGTCTTTTTTAGAGTTCTGAGCACAGAATATGTAAATATTAATCAAATCAAGTGCATGAGCACAAATAGATATAAAAGAACATACATAGCACAGAGCTTTCCTGGGGGATACAAAAAAGCAAGCAGGGTGCTTGCTTTTAAGTAAATAGTGTAGAAAAATACACATTAAAGATAAGTCTGGTAATCTAAATATATGTCCATGAATTCTGTGTTATTCCAATCACTATAAGGAGTGTAATTCTTAAGGGTGGGTTGGACTTAGTGAGTCATTTCTAACTAATAAGGCAGAAGTGACAGTACATGAGATAGAACATGAGAGACCTTGTGGATGCCTCCTTCTTCCTCCTCTTCCTCTTGGGTCACTTGCTATCAAGGACCCTGTCATGAGGACATGTCATGTCATGAGATTTTAGCATCCTTATGTGGAATCTTACATGGCAAGGAACTGTAGCCTCCTCACAACATGTGAGTGCATAATTTGGAAGTGAATCTTTCAGCCTCATTCACGACTTCAGATGATGATAGCCCAAGATGCCATCTTGATTACAACCTCATGACAAAACTGAGCCCAGAACAAGGCAACTAAACACTCCTGAATTCCTGCCCCACAGAAATCATGATATGATAAATATTATTGCTTTAAGCCACTGGTTTTGGGCATAAATTGTTTTACAGTAATTAATAAAAACAACAGTATAAGGCTAAACATTCCTAGTGTTAGAATATAAATGAAAATGTGTTGGAGGGAAGTAATTTTCAGTTTAGGAAACTGGGAAAACCCCTTTCTACTGGTGATATAATATGAGCTGGATCTCAAGAGCTAAAAGATTGGTACTATCTGGAAATTCCCACACATAGGGTAAGACATTCCTGACTTTGAGAATAGCACAAGAAAAAAAATCATATGAAGAAAGACCTATTTGGAAGAAATAGGATTCTAGTTTGGGTAAATATAATATGTATGAAAGGTATGATGAAGACTAAGATTGGAATAGTGTGTAGAAATCTGGTTATGTGAGAGCTTGAATTCTTGATTAAGTGAGTTCTATTTTGAGAGAAATTTAGAACTCTTTGTTAATTTTTTAGTGGAAGTAGGCTAAATAAAGAAATAAAGATTAGAGCTATGGTTTGGTTTATGAATTTTGAAGCGGTATGAAGGAAGAGACTGGAAAATCAGTTGGGGGCCATTTCAATATTCTGGGAGCAAGGTGACTAATAGATAAACAAAATGGTGCATTTAGAAATGCAGTAAAACTTGTGGAGCCTGAATATGCACAACTTGATATAGGTATATGAAATTGGTCCACTGATAATAGCATGGCAATAATGAGGATGCTGAAATTATTGAAAGGAAGGGAGGGGAAGGAGGCAGAGAGGATAGTTAGGAAACAGATTTTGAAGAGATGTAGATGAATAATGGCTTGAAATAGAAAAGTGGGGTCTGGAGCACAAAAAGTAAATTTGGAATTGAGGCTTAAATGATTGTCAGTGATATTTTCAAAGTAACATAGAGAAAATGAAAAGGATGTTCAAAGAAAGAATTGGGAAACGTTTATTTTGGGGGCTGTGTGGAAGAAACTTCAGTTGAAGGAGATTATTTAGGAATACATGATTTTATGTAGGACCATAGCCAAGTATGAAAGAGTACCAAAGAGAAAAAAATTTAATTATATCCATAAAGGAGAATCCTTATGCATTAAGCTTATAATTTATCTCTTCCCCTCTCTCAAACACTTGGTTAAATGAAATCTTAGAGTAAAATTATTACTAATCTGTGTTCTGGCCTAGGACAATTTGCAATATAATAACAAATGCTTTGCTAGCTACTTTGTCATTTATATTTGTACATATTATGACGAATATTCCACGTTTGCAGCCTATTTGCCAAATTTCTAAGTTTGAATATTATCACTTGTAAATCTAGTTTAATAGAAGTCAAACAAATTACATTGGTCATTGTAGATGAAAAACTATGCCACATTATTCTGGTCAAATGGATTTCTTCACAGAAAAATCAGTGAAATTGCAGATAATACCAACACAACTTTATAAGTCATCCTATGTTTTGGGCCTAATAATAAATAACACTAATGTGTCAGACTCAATTCTTTTAAGATCATCTGGAAATCTGGGCCAGAAGGATTTAATTAAAAATAGAAAATAGACATATAATACGGGTGAACTCTCATTTTGTCCATCTTGATTCAAAAAGTAAATGATATTTTTACAGTCAGCGTCCACATTAATGGGCTGATTTGAATGTAAAATTTATATATAGGGGCTTATATTTGAGAAAGAAGCAGTATAATAGAGTGTTGCACGCTTACACTCTAGCTCTGTGTCTACCAAATTCTATGACCTTTAAAAGGTTTGTAAACTTCCCTTTATTTCCATTTTCTCATTTGTTACATTGTAATAAGTTATAGCCCTACTTTATTAGCTTACCATGATAAATCGAATATACTATGTCTACCATAGTGCCTGGCCCATAGTAAGCACTCAATTTTAACAGCTGTTATTGTTTTAAAATGAGAATTTGGAGTAACTGTAACAATCATTTTTACTGAAATGGACCCAAGACAAATCTTGGATGAATGCTTTTACTTCATACTGGTCTACCTTCTGTTGATTAGTTAGATAGTTCTGTATTTTTTCCCTTTTGTGGCCTAAAAATAGAAAACTTATTTAAGCAAATAACTGCATTTTTCCCTAGTGTCTTTCCTCAAAAACTAACCTAATCCAAATGTCTCTATTTTGTTTTTAATATCATATTATCCCAATGACAGTACTGTAAACCATAAAGTTAGCTTTAACTCTTTCATCTCCACATTCTATCACTTCATCCAGACCTACATCATCTTAAAATGGGATAATTTCAATAGAGACCCACACACATCTGATCTCCTAGAATCCACGTATTTCTCTATACTCCTGAAATTCTACTTACTGAAGTCATGTTCTTTTTGAGAAACTCATCAGTCCCTATTTTATACTGTAATGGCCTTGTTTTGAAGTTCTCTTAGTGGCCTTGTCTATGTATATGACTACATATATTCATACTGTCATCTTCACTTGAAGTTTTATAGTGTACCAGGAACCTGACTTTAGTCACCTCTCATAGCTCAGAAAAGTCCTACGCTATCCTAAAGTTTTTCTGACTTCTCCAGTCCATGTTTATCTGCATATTCCCTGCGGCAGAGAGTGTCATATCTATATACTGTTGTGATATGGTACTGTGTTGCTTGCTTATATTTTCATTTCGTCTCTCCAAATATATTGTAAAGTTAATTATTTCTTTTCTTCAACTCCCTCAGTAACTATCATAGATTTTACTTCAGATCAACTGTGTAAGACAGGGAAAAACTCACTTCAGTTGTATATGAAATAAAATTTATTTTAAGGATAGTCCTGTGTTTTCAACCACTTTGTGTATAGGAACTAGATGATCATTATCATCTACTATTTGTGCTTAAAGAAATGAGGGAGACAAAGAACGAAATTAGAGAGGCATTTTTGAACTAGAATTATTGGATATGGCTAAGAAAAGGCAGGAGTTCTGAACTGTGTTTCTAAGGTTTGTGGTTTGGGTGACAATTGAATTATAGAAAAGCAGAGGAAAAAATTGAAGCAAACTCTAGCCAGGATAGAGCTATTTGATAAATGGAATCCTGGGATTTGTAGGTTTTGGTGGAGCGGTGACCAGCAAAGACATTCAAAGACTGTCCTTGGCTGGTGAAGCATTGTACATGGACTTTGAGGAGCCAGCCCCCAGCAGGAGGCACGGTTTTTCTAACACATAATTACACTCTGAGTAGGGAGAGCAGCTGATGTCAGAGCTTTATTCCACTAATATTTCAGGCCTGTAGCCAAGGTAGCATTCTTATGCAGATTGAGGCCTGGAATTGTGCAGTGAACCTGAAAGCCTTACAAGAAGAGTGAGTGGGCCTCCTTTCAGAACAAGCCATACCAATTCAGCTGCTGGGAGAAATTAACTCTGGACTTTGATCATTTTTCTTAGTGAGGAAATACTGATGAAAAAAAAACCGGTACTGAGGTATAAATACATATACACACATGTGTGTGCACACAGGTACTATTCTAATCTATGGCAAAATAAAAATTTCTTCTGGGTGACTTGTATTTTTAAAGCTGAAGCACTTGATAAGCAGAATGACTGATGATTTAGGAAAGTTCATTTAGTAATTGAGGCTTAATTTATCTAGTTGTTAGCCATGTAAAAACCAATTCTTTATCATTTCTTGAAAAGCTCATGTCTTTGAAAATTATGAGATTTTGCAATGTGGTGATTAATTTGCTCTTAGTAAAAGCACATCCAAGGAAGATTAATGCAGTGGGTTGGATTCATGACTTACAAAATATGTAAGGAACATGATCATAAAATGTGTGTTTATACATGCCAACAAAATGAAGCAAAACTTTATGGTTACCTCTAGATGGAATTCATGTGTTTTTAAAACTTTTTCTCTCATTTTCTCCTTATTAAATTACTTTCTATAAGTGTATTTTATAACCATATAGTTATATATTTTAAAAATGCATGATGAAAGAAGGAAGACAGAATGCATATCTGTTTCACAAAAATGTGCAAGATCGATTGAATTTCAATAACCTCACCTCCCCAGGCAAATAGTCCAGATACATGGTTATACTTTTTCAAATGTGTAAGAATAGGATAAATTATTTAATATCTTCAAATGTGTCAGATACAATTCAGTTGTTTGCTTTGCCAGCTCCTTCTATTAAGATTTCTCAAGTTTTCCTTCTTATAAAAAGTAGCAGACCATGATTCATCTGGATGGTTTTTGATAGTGTATACTAAAGCCGTCAATATTAAATCTTATTTGAGCCCCAGGGATGAATGGCTTTATTAATCCACAAGTACCACTTCAGAGTGGTTTGGATGCTAAATGAGTGATTCATTTCTACTCCCTAAACTTTCATGAGTCAGTGAATGCCCCATTAACTCCTGGGACATTATTACTCATTCTTTATAGAATCAAAACTGAAATAGCCCATAGCTTCTTTTTCATTTACAGTGTGGTGTCCATTCAATTATGACTGTTACGTTGTCTACTGTAACTGTTGGAAAAATCTCATTTTCCTTTATCAATACTATCTTTGTGCATACACTCAAGTCATATTATTTGCTCCATTTTCTGTGCCTTTGTCACGGTTGGTCTCTCACCTTGTGGCATTGACTAATATGATTGGTATTGACTACATAAGCCACAAGGAATGAGGCAGTCTTCAAACTTATGGTCTTGCAATACTTGCGTGATTGCCATATTTGACACATAAATTTCTATATGTAAAACTTTTAAGTAATTTTTGCAGTAGAAAAAATATCTTGGAAATGATTTATGGACAGATAAATAGTAATCCTACTTTAAAGTATAGGATTTAAATGATAACTTTTCTATATCAGCTAAACAAAATTGAAGTGGGAGATAGTTAAAAATTTTAATTAGAAAGAAATTCATTCTTTAAAACATTGTTTACACATCAAACTTTGTAAAAGAAACCAATAATATGCTCCATGTATTTTCTGGAAACTGTTACTTTATATATTTTCTGGAAACTGTTACTTTATGAAATTTTAATCTAATTTATATTTAATTATAAACCACTGATGTAAGGTTTATGTAAACCAGTAAGGTTTATGAAAACCAGTATTCAAGGAGAACTTAGAGTTGAGAAATTTAAAACTGAGGAAAATTTATCATTGATACAATGAAACTTTTTTCTAATGAACTTATATTTGCTATAGTAAAAGTATATGGAATATTAAGCACAATGGTGGATTTCTATGATATTAATGTAATGTAATGAAAATTATACTTAGTTTGAAAACACAAATGTTAAGACTTATAAGTAAATATTTTCTTTTTTAACTGGGCATGAAACAATAGCAAACTTTATCACATACAAAATAGTAACTTTATCACATACAGAGAAAACTAATATATTAAAAACAAAATCTATATTGGCTATATACACTGGCCTCTGTGAAATAAAATATATGCAAATATTTTATTGCGTATATTCCTAAATCATTAATGAATAAAAAAGAAGGGTTTTTAAGGAAATAAAGGCCATTATACAACTTTTTATGAAAATTAATGGGATAGATTTGAAAGTTTCTCAGGTAGCATTCAAATTTCAAATTAATCTATTCATTTACTTTTTTGAACTAAATATTCGTATCAAGAAACTAAACACTGTATGGTGGGTGTTGGTGGTGGTGGGATGACTTGGGAGATTGGGATTGACATATATACATTAATATGTATAAAATAGATAACTAATAAGAACCTGCTGTATAAAAATAAATTAAATTTAAAAACCTAAACACTGTAACTAAATTATTCTAAGGAAGTAGAAAGAATTAATAAAGATAAAATTACTTTGAAAAGGCTAATACCCTGATAAACCATGCATTATTTATTATGAACAAAAAAGAAAAGAAAATGTATTAGTGATGTATAGGAGAATTTAACTAAGATCAAATAGAGATAAATTTACATTAAAGAATGCATGAATCAGTTTTGATTGAAAATGACAGGAAATTCAACACAAACTGGCTTAAGAAAAGTATCATTCAGCACACATTATTGAAAAATACTGAAATTGAGTTGATTTTAGGCATCTTAGGTTCATAGGATTAATATGTCTTTAGTGCCTGTTGTTTCTCAGTCTCTCAGCTGCACACATCTTCTGTGAATTTCATTCCTAGAGAGGTTCTTTCCTTGCAATGCCAAAGTGACTGTAGCAATGTAAGGCTTTCATCATCCCATGTTTAAATCCTATTAAATTTGCCAAGAAATTTGTCCAGGAAAGTCTCACCATCTCTCACTGGATGAGATTGGGTCAAATACCTATCACTGAATTAATCACTGAGCCCATTGTAATGACAAGTTTTCTTTTTTTTTATTTTTTAATTTTATTTATTTATTTATTTTTGGCTGTGTTGGGTCTTCGTTGCTGCGCGCGGGCTTTCTCTAGTTGCGGCGAGCGGGGGCTACTCTTCATTGTGGTGCGGGCGTCTCATTGCGGAGGCTTCTCTTGTTGCGGAACATGGGCTCTAGGCCCGTGGGCTTCAGTAGTTCTGGCTTGTGAGCTCAGTAGTTGTGGCTCGCAGGCTCTAGATCACAGGCTCAGTAGTTGTGGCACACGGGCTTAGTTGCTCTGCGGCATGTGGGATCTTCCTGGACCAGGGATCGAACCTGTGTCCCCTGAATTAGCAGACAGATTCTTAATCACTGCACCACCAGGGAAGCCCTGTAATGACAAGTTTTCATTATCACTCAGGAACTGGGTTTGGAAGCAATCCTAAGCCCATTGACTGAGATTGAAGAATGGGTGATTTCCTCTAATGCAAAATCAGCATGGCATTGTTAGTCATAGTAGAAAGGAAAATGAGTGCAAAGTGGCCAAAATACCAAATGTACGTTGTACCATGTATTAATTCAAAAATATTGGTTAGGCAGTTATTATATACCAGGTACTTTATTAGGTTCTAATGACAGCAAAAAATCATAAAATATATACCTTTCAGAGTTTATATTACATTGGATTTAGTGTTACTTTAATAATTTTTAATATTTCAATATGATTTAATTGTATGAAAACCTAAATTACCTAAATTGTCTCAGCAAGACTTTCTAATACCTTGCATAATTAAAAATGAACATAGCCTTTGACAGCAATTGCACTTCTCAAAAGGTATCATAGATTTACTCATTAGAATTAAACATGATAAATGTCCAAGCTTATTACACCTTTGTATGCAATTACAAATTATTAGAAACAACCCAAACATCCATCAAGAAAGACTTGACAAATGATGGGATATGTCCCCATAAAAAGTAGGAGGAAAAATTTGTAGCACTGCGAGAAATAAACATATTTCTCAGTTATTGACCAACCTGGGAGATAAAACACCAGCAAAATTATAAAAGGCTTGACAACAAACTTTTCAAGCTTTGCTTAAGGGCCATGCATAGATGTCTACATCCAACATTATTCCCATTCATTTAAGAAATATTCACAAAAATCAATAGCATGCCAAATTACATAGTTATACAAATATCAAATAATAGATATCACATAGAACAAATTATCTGACAACAATCTGAGTTTTCTTAAACAAACAAATTATAAAATGCCATATTTTTGGAAATTAAAAAATCTAAATGCTCATGGGTCAAGGAAGAAATCATAATAGGAATGTAAAAATATTAGAACAGAATGATAAATCATACATATCAAAAATTGGCAACACAGTAAAAGCAAAAGTTTCAAGTGCAATCTAAATCTATAAACTATTAAAAATAGAAATTAACAGCTTGATGAACATTTTAAGGAGTTAGAAAAAGAAACACTGCAAAATAACAATAAAATGAAATAAACAAAATGAAGGTAGAAAGAAGAATATAATAAAAATTACAGCAGGTATTAATGACAGAGAAAACAAAACTAGAATGGAAATAAAGCCAAATACAAGTTTGAAAAAACTTACAAAACAAACTGCAAGATTGGCCAAAAAACACAAGAGAAAAGAACAAATACAAGTGAAAATTTGACTGCAACTACAAACTTTAAAGAAATATTTTGTCATTGAGTTAAATACTTGGACACAGAGGACTAATCCTAGTACAAAAAATGTTGAAACTGACTCAAGAAGAAATGTAAATCCTAAATGATTGGATATCTATTTAAGAATTCAAAGTAGCAGTTAAAATCTTAGTATAAAGAAGACATCAGCCCTGGATGGCTTTTTGGGAGAATTACCAAAAAGCTTTCAAAGGATAACTCATTACAGTCTTGTACAAAATCTTCTGGAGAATAGAGAATATTTCTCATATTTTATATAAGACCACTATAACCTTGAAACAAAACTATATATGCATATAAATATAAATTATATTCAAAATTTATAGATATTTCCATATATGCATTTATCATCTATATCTATCCAATTAAATAGTTCTTATCAAGAAAGAAGTAGATTTCATTTCTGTATTGTTTATTTTTATTAATCAAATTTATCAATCTTTTCATTGCAACTTAGCACTCTTGCCTTACTTAAAAAATCTTAAGAATCATATCATGTTCCTTGAGAGGAAACCTAGTATTATAAAAATAACAATTGTTACCAAGTTAAGTTATGCAGTCTTAGTAAAAATTGTAAAATATTTTAACAAAACTTGACACACTGTTTCTAAAGTTCTTATGGAACAGGTCATTAGTAGCCAAGAAAAATTTTTTAATGAAAAAACAGGAGAAACATATTCTTTTTTTCTATGTGTTCCAAAGCTTGTTTAATGACAATTTATATCCTCAAGTTCTTTATCTTTCTCTTTTTTTCCCCAGTTATTTCTTATATACATACATATAACAATAGGTAATTTATATCAACACACTCAATTTGTTTCAACAATAAACCATAGATTTAAAACTTACATTTAATCCATTTCAATTTAGTTTTTTTGAGTGGTGTAAGATAAAGGTCCAGTTTCATTCTTTTGCATGTGAGTATTCAGTTTTCCCAGAACCATTTATTGAATAAACTACCTGTTCTCCATTGAGTATTCTTGGCTCCCTTGTCAAATATTAGTTGACCTTGACTGTATATGCATGAGTTAATTTCTGGGCACTTGATTCTGTTCCATTTGTGTATGTGTCTGTTTTGATAATCTTTTCCAAAGAGATAAAAGATTTTAGTACACTTTCAAGGAACCAGTACATTAAGCTCACAACTTTTGAAAAGTGATCATACAGAACTTTCTCTTTCTTCTATCACTTCTTCAAAATGTATCAGTGGAGGCTACCTCTCCATTTGCTAGATGACAGTTCTAGCCCATCTGAAACTCTTCTGCTCTCTTAGGAGAAATAACAGCCAGAAGTAACCATATTTTATGCTATAGTAAATTTCCAGAAGAAATTGTACGTACAGAAAAAGATAAATATAATTTGAGTATGTAATTTATGAGAAAGGTTTATATTTCATGCCTATAGAGGGAAGGATAAATTATTTATAAATGGGTTGCATAAAATTAAATATGTATTAAAAGTGATGTAGAAATTCCTTCACAACAAAACTTCAAGAGGCTAAAACTGTGAATGTAAAAAAATAAACTATGAAGGTTGTAGAAAACTATATAGCAAACCACTAAATAAAGCTGTGAGATAGACAGGGCCTGTCTAATTTAGGCTATTCTTAGTAGCAGTAAAGAAAGGATTTCTACAATTCAGCTTTAGGAGGGAAAAAAACTTTTATACTACAAAATACATATTTAAGAAAATTTAAATACAAAAATGAATTGATGGGCAATATTTGCCTTATATTTAACAGGTAAGGTTTAATAAGAAAAATACAAAAATAGTTCCCATAAGTTTAAATATGTTTTTAAAGTATATAAAATACATAAAATATCAAACTCTAGACAGCGATTTCCTGTGAGGAAAGAAGAAAGATTAAAAGGTAGGTGTGAAGAGATCCTTGTGTTTCTACTGTACTGACTGGACCTTGTGTAGGGAAGATCCTCTTGTATCAGATGAAGTTTGAAGGCCTTTTGAAGATTAGCTCTCAGACATCTGTATCAAAGTGTGAAAGAGCCATGAGAGTTTGATGTGCTAATGCTAGTTCTATAGAGCTAAAGTTAACAGTTATTAAGGGCAGAGGTGTGGGGACCAGGTTAAAGCCAGATAGTGAAGGTATTTATATTAAACTCTCTGTAGATACATGGGAAATCACTGAGTGTATTTGAAGCAGAAGGATGAGATAATTAGATTTGTGTTTTGGAAAGCTCATTTCAACAGGGAATATTTAATCTATAAAGGTAAATTATACATGATCTGGTCTCCAGTAACTTGTCTCTGGCCCCAGTGCTGGAAGAGCTCACTGTCAAGTAACGCAGACTAATTACAACACAGAGTAGAAGTATTAAAATACTTAGAAGCAAAGGATGGACTGGCAAACTTGGCCTAGGAAGAGCGTCGCAGACAAAATGATTTTATCTGGAACATGTATATTTAGTTGATGAGCTACCATTTTACTTGTGTATGAATCAAACAGATATCTTGTATCAAGTTACCATAGATGAGGAACATGAAGATATGACTATTCCATGATGATGTGATTTGATGTTTTGGTGTGTACATAATCATTTTATTTTTTTGGTATGTGTTTATATATCCTACTTCCTAAATACGTTTTAAGTGTATTTGAAATAGTTGAGCAATAAAAATATAACTACTGGACTCAAGTATTGCATATTTGATAATAAAAAGTGAAATTTACACTATTTAGGAGCAACAAAGAATGATTGGAAAAAGCAAGACTGTTTCCTCACTGTTTTTTTCTTTTAATAACAGTGTTTATTTCAAATTAAGTAAGACTTAAAAATGGATATATAAGATGGTAGTGTCTATTGTTGGGGCACCAAATGTATACAAAATTGATTTTTACCTACTCTCTGCTTTGCTTATCTGATTCTACATTATTTACCATGAATTTCAATATGTGATGGTAGAAATGCTATACATTGAGGCTAAATTAAAATTTTCTTTACATGTTTTCAAGGCAGTATTCTATCTTTTTATGAAAATTTACCCCAATAAAACTCAATATAGGAAACTTTAAGATCTAAATCAATAAAAAGTGAATATTAAGATTCCAGTGATATAGACTAATGTATGCAATTTGTCTAGTTGTGATACGTATGTATTACATAATTTTAAAATGTGGGTAATTTAGAATGTTATTGTTGAATATCAATTGGAGACCTCAATTTAAAGGTCATTTGAGATACATCATCACTGCATTGTTTTCACATTTATAGAATAAGAAAAAGATGATATATAAGACATAATGAAGGATATAAGGAATTTAAAACAATTATTTCACAAAGTAAAGTTATAGTGATTAATGGAACTCCTTAAGATTATTTCCTTTTGGAGTGAGAGATGCTTAGTGGAAAAAGGATCAAATATTAAAATGGAAAAAAAAGATATTTATGTTTTCTGCAATATTAAAATACTATGTGGAATTCTTAAATCTGAATTTTGTTTCTGTTATGATACCATATTGCTCTTTACTTTGTATGTTCAAAATGATCTAGTTCATTTTATTCTGTTTCCAGGTGAAAGTATTTTATATCATAGTTGGATCTCCTATAGTTATGCAGCAAAAATAAGAAATCTTGTTTTCTGTTAAAGATTGTATAATGGGTTTTTAAAATAAGTGTATGCACACATTTTTTAATGTGTAGAAAATTTGCATTCATTTGCACTTTGAGATAGTCATCTACTTACATTTTCTCTACTTTTGTTACTTTTGAACTAATTTGCATAAAGCATGAAAGTTACCCAGCTGTTCAGTGGAATACATTATTTTCTGCTTTCAAAGAAAGTACAAGTTACATTTTCTCTTTCTATTTTAGTGTCTATTTTATTAAATTTCAAATTAAAGAAACATAAATACCACATAAACCACTGAATACTTAGAATTAGGGAAGATGAGAAATCAAACTCAAGGTGTGGAACTCAAGGACTTTATGAAATGTAATTGCATGGTAAATGCATTGCTGTAATGCTAACATATTGTCCTAAATATGACAAAAGTCATTAACTATGGTAAAAAATATTTGCAAATAAAAATCATCATGGTAAAATAGATGCACGTTTCAAAAAATTTTAATGATTTTTTCACAAGTTTTAGGACTAGAAAGTCTTCTTACTAAACAAAAAAGTAGCAAGCATATAAACTAAATATAACTAAACAAATGAGACTAGACTGTAAACCAATTTCATTTTCAGTTAACTGTGTTAGGCATCTGTCTTGTAACTCTTGACTAGTAACAAGCTTTGGATGATTTCTGACACAACATATTTATTAGAATTTCAGCATTTAGAAGGAAAAAAAATGCCACAGGTAAATATATTTAACTTCATCTTACTAACTTGAACAGTTAGATTTCCAAAGGGAAAAAGCACTTTTCAGGTCTCTTTTTGTTGAATTTATATTGTAAACTAATTTTCATTTTATAATATTCTGTTGGAAAATCTCAACCATTCTGAATTGAAAGCAGCAGCCAACAATTCATGCCAATTTTGTTATAGGCAGTTTTGTATGTGGAAAGTTATTCCCTAGAATCATAAATGAATATAAAAGATAAAATTATAATTAAGATAAATGTTCACTTAGAATTTTGCTATGTGAAACAGATAGGAATAATGGCAGGGTTTTTTGTTTTTGTTTTATTTGGTCCAGTAATTTGGAAGGACATAAAATTTTTTCCTGAAACCATTTGAGATATTTGTACCCTTAGCTAAGCTGTTCAAGTTCTTTAAAAAGATTAAAATTTGTGTCCCATAACTTATTTCGCTAGAAATTTCAAAATGAAAATTCATAGTTCATAAGATTTATAATACTTTACAATCTACTCCCTATTGCAAGAATAATTAGGCAATTCTATGGGTTGATTTTGTAAAATTATGCCAAGTAAGTATTTAAGAAAATTATAAATGTGTATGTGTAAAATTTATGAAATGGTGTCATATCTAAGGATCTAAAAATAATACATGATATTATTTCAGGGCCAACATATCAGAAAAAAATATGAATCTAATGATGAAAGAGTTTTAAATAATTAGGTATTGTGAATGCTTATTATACTTAAAGTAGATTTTACATATAAAATATATATGTTTATAAAGTATAAAATGTATGTATATGCATATATATTTTTATATGTAGAGAGAACAAAATAGAGACAGAAATAGAGATACAAAGACCACATGAGATGGATCCTCAAAAAAGTACACAAGAGTAGACAAATCAGAATTTGCCTCTGTACCAAAGTATAGCACTTGTATTTATCGTAAAATAAAGTCCATGAGTCCATACTAATATAAAAAAGTTTTTTTATTTACAGTAGAATGCCAATTAATAAATAATGAGAGAAATCAGAGTTAGAAAATCATCATTGGTGTGTAAAGAGTGATTGAAAATTTGAGAAAAATGTCTAAAAATATCTCCTCACAAATTGCTCACAAACTACAGAGGTTAAAGTAATATGCTCAGGGCTTCCCTGGGGGCACAGTGGTTAAGAATCCGCCTGCCAATGCAGGAGACACGGGGTTCAAGCCCTGGTCCGGGAAGATCCCGCATGCCCCGGAGCAACTAAACCCGTGCTTCACAACTACTGAGCCTGCGCTCTAGAGCCCGCGAGCCACAACTACTGAAACCCGCGGGCAATAAAAAAGTAAAAGTCATAAGGATTGGAAAGAGGTAAAATTAGCTTTCTTCCAAGATGGCATGAATGTTTAAGAAAACCGTAAGGAATCTATAAAACAACTACTGATCCAGATATTTTCAGTGTCCATTCAGGTTCTTTGGCCATGTGTTATTTGGGTTTGTTTACTCCCCTACATTTTTGTTTTGAATATTCATTATATATTCTGGATATGAGTCTACCATAAGCATATATATGATTGACAAATATTTTAATCCAATTTGTGGGTATTTTTTTTCCCTCTCTCCTAACAGTGTCTTTAGAAAACAATTCTCATTTTTTTATGAATTCCAATTTAGAGGTTCATTATTTTTGTATTATGTTTTGCTGTTATATCCAAGAAGTATCTGCTTAGCCAAACTCAAGAAGAAATAGATTTGTATTTACTAGTGAATTCTGAGTGGTTGATATATTGTCTATAATACTATTAGAGGAGACACAGTTTAGTGGGAATAGTAGTGATTTCATTTTTGACATGCAATGTTTGAGGTCCATTTCTTACTTTTGGGCTAACAGTCAAAAAGCAGTTGAATATTGGGATTTTGAAATTGATAAACGCTAACGGTATACGTTTTGGAAGCCATGGGGTTTAGAAAATGACTCAGGAAGACACTTTTTGAGAGAAAATAGGATAAATCATTGAAGTTACAGTACTTAAGGTACCGATGGTGAGAGGGATATAAAGAAGAAATGATAAGGGTAAGAAAAAGGCTAGGATCAAGTCATGACACAAAAATCCAAAGAAGAGTTGAAAATATAAGAACATGTAAAATGCTATAAAGAGGTCAATAAAATAATGAAGTAGAAGAATTATTAGAACAATGATAAATTCTCTGATGTGATCAAGAACACTTTAGTTGAGTAGAAGGAACAGAGGCAGATAAGACCAGGTTAAGAAGTAATAAGAAGAATAGATGTGGAGGCAGTGTCCACAGATTAAATTTCAAGGCACTTGGATTTAAAAGAAGTAAGTAGAATTATAGCTAGAAGATCAAGGGAGCTTTTTGTTCATGAAAGAAGAAAAGGTTTAATGGGAAGGAAGAAGATGACAGTGTGAAGATTTAAGGATAAAGGTATCTTGGAGGAGGCCGAATAGCACAGATTCTAGGACATTGACAGAGAGAGTTATTGTGCTAAGGGATGTGAAAGTGATTTGGAAAGAAGAAAAACATTAGAGATAGATTCAAATCAGTTTTAAGACACAGGACTGGGAAAGTAGTTGGGTAAGCCCCTGTGTGAAGGGGTATTAGAGAACAGAAAGTCGTGCTGGGCATGGCCTTGGAAGGAAGGTTATGGAAATTGCAGAGTTGGTACTGTAGATACAGCATAGGGATTTGACTCTAAATGTAAAAAAAAAAAAAAAAAAAAAAATTGCTGCTGAATAGTGAGTATGAGCCATCTGGCACTGGTGATTTTATATATGGTGGCTCCAGGACACCCAGTTTTTTGGTTTTCTTTTCTAGCATTCAGGAATTTAAAGTTCTACATGGGGAGGAAAGATGAGGACCTTGACTCATTTTGGAAGTAGAGGTGGAATTAACAAAAGGGTGAGGTTTGAGGAAGTGTGCCCTTAAACTCTTCCTTAAAGTTTTCTAGTTGCCCCATTTTAGTGCAAAACCTAAGTTTAGCATCATGGTGGTATAGTGAGAGAAATATCACTCCATTGATCCTGGGGGGGAAAAAAATAGTAAGAATAATGGAAATTAGGAAGAGAAAGTTAAAACAATCTAATAAAAAATATTGTTCCATTTTTCTTTCACAAGGTCTGTAAAATAGGCTAATGTGGTGGTAGTAGTCAAAAATGTGAATAATTGAATAAAAATTACAATAGATAACTTTTAATAAGAGCTTGTTATATCCATCTACACTATGCCCTTGACAGTTTTTGGCTTGCAGTGGGCAAGTCACCCAGTTTACACAGTAGGCTTTTACTTTAAGCCTAGGATTTTAAAGGTCCCCTCCCATTCTCTGGCACACCAGGCTCCATGGAACAATGAGTAGGGTGTCTGGGCAAAGGAATGTGAGAATCTGGAGTCTTCACCCTTTCTAGACCATGCACCTGGTACTGTGGAGTTTAGAATTCCCTTTCTACATGATTTTATCATGCTGCTTCACCTTATGTGGGCCTTTTGCTGATCCACATTCTAGAAGGTGGGCTATGCTTCCAGTGTGTACACCCATAGACCTGGATGGTGGCTGAGGATAGCTAAAGGCTGGCTGATTTAGGAGATGGGGCTGAGGAAATAGAGCTTGGATACCTGGGCTGGGGTGTCCATACCCATGCCCTTTGGGCCTCTCCTGCTTTGAGGGTAGAGCAAGGTGTGGAAAGAACTGTAGGGCAAGTCATGGGTCAGGGGCCTAAATTTATACTTGTGCCAAATACCAAAAAGTAAAGGCGATTCCAGTTTGTTAAGTTAGAATTTATCCCAGAGGATTGTAAACCAGAGCTCCTATTCTTATCTAGTATGCCACATTATTTTTTGATATATTCACAATGAGCTAGAACTCACTTTGTGTTTATTTTGGAGGCATCAATCATATCCTAACAGTGATATCAAACAAACAAAATAATAAAGCATAATGTCCAGAAAATTTTAGTAGAATTGTAAGGGACATACGAAATAACAAGCATATTTAGACAGTAAAAGACAGAATATTCTGTAGCATATCTAATCTTGGTTGTACTTAATGATAATTCAGATTTGTCTAGTTGAACCTGATGTGATATTAGGATTGGTTGATTTATACTCAGCAATTTGTATTACGTGGTATGCATGTGTCTCAGATGATGAGGAAGAAAGAAGTATGATTGCCTGAGGAGAAGGATTGAAATAATGTGTGTAATGAACCAGATGTGATCGCATGGTGAATCCTAGCCAGCCCTAGGAACAATAGAAAAATATTTGTTGCTCCTAGGAAGAGAGTTGTAATAATTGTACCTTTCACCGATAGAATATATAGGGGATTGTTGAAATTTTGGCAAAATAATCCCAAATGACATCCCATATCAATGAGAAGCATTATTTGAAAGGCCAGAAACGATTTGAAAGAATGCAAATTTACTACTACTGCAACTACTGCTACTGAAACTACTGCTACTACTACTGCTATTATTTTGAAATATTGCTGGTTCGGAACGCAAAAGGAAGTCGTTCTTCCAGAGAAGTAACACTGATGGACATGGCAAACTACAACTGGAAGATGAAAACATCTAGGAGAAGAGGATGGTGGACCATATAAGATGGAGATCAGGGGCATCCACGCATAAGACTTGTACAAGAAAACATATGGCATATATTCTAAAGACTCTCTAAGACAACTGGAGTGAGAACTTTTAGTGCGTGAGATCCTTTGCTTTATAAATAGAAGCTCAAAAGTTTCCTTATTGTCGCTGATGTGACTTCATTATTACTCACATAAGAAGAGATATGTTTGTTTCACAGATGAGGGGCTGGATCTATTCCGTATGGCTCTAAAAGACAAGGCTGGCACTGAATAATGGATATTATTAAAAGGCCTTGGTAAAAGTGATATTTTGTTTTCTAATTATTAGAGCTGTTTCAAAAAGATCATTAATAGGAAGTAAATCAAGCAAACACAAGAAAACCACTTGGCATGGACTTTATAAAGACCATCCAGATGAAAACACAGAATAAATACTGATGCTTTTAATAAAATGCTTTGATTTTAGCAGGAAGTTTTAAATTCTGTGTTCTTAACACATTCAAAGACAATGAAAAGAAGGTAGACATAGGACAGATTCTAAGGATTTAAGCAAATATGAGTAGAAATCAACAATTCAATTTGATAGGACTTTGTTAAAGTGTTTATTTAAAAATTATTTTATAAAATGTTAGCTCCTTCAAGAACATCAAGAACTGCAGTATATCTAGCTCATTTTGTTTCTTATTTGGAAGTTCACCAATGTCTCTATCCATATATCTTTTTTCATAAATCCCAATAATAGTCGTTCAAGAGAGTACAAAGACAGTGTATTATTCTGATAGCAAACACACAATCCCCTGATGCATGTGTACACACACCAAGTGGGAAATAGTTGAAATTTCATTAGAAAAGAATGTGTTTTCTAAATAAGGTGATGGGTAAATGATGGTAAATGAATGTGTGCACATTATATATACTTGAGGACTAATATTTGAAGAGGTGACAGGTCACCTAGCCAGGGATTTCATTAGTCATAGCATGTTCATCTAATAGCAAGGTTGGCATTTAACCTACACTTTAAATTAGGAGTCATTATCTTCCCTAGTTGCTTTTCTGCTCTGGTCTCTTATGAGTCTGTGCATGTACATTTACCTGTGTGTATATGGTCAACATAGGCATGAATAGGTGTGTCTATATACAATATTGGGGGAATGACATTGGGGTGAATTGAGGAGAAGAATGTTTCTACTTTCTGTGATTAGGATTCTTTCTGGTGTCTGGAGAATCTGTCAAATTTGATATATCTCTTCTTTTCTAGAATAAATAATAAAACTGCTAGGAATGAAATATTTTTATTTGATGAAAATGAGAGCTTACTTCTCTATATAGATGTAGTTTATAAATCAACTTCTTTCTATCTGATATTCTCCTTAATCCATTGCCTTTACCTTTACTATAAAAGAGGGGAAAATTAAAATGCATGATTGCTTCCAAAACCAAATTTTTGTTCTAGTATCAAAGTCTTACCATTCAAAGAAGTATGTGGCAATTACTCTGTCCTTTTCATAATTATCTAAATGGCATTAGAAAAAAATAAGACTTTTTCTTCCTAAGTAAAATTATGGTCTATTTTACTCCAAGCTTTCACAGAAAGCTTTGCATGTGTGAGTCAGCTCCTCAGAGCAAATCTCATTTACAATTCATGATATCTTTTCATCCCAATTATTTAGTTTCATTTCCTTTGCATTTTATTTCTTTTAACTTTTAGACTTACATTCATGTAGCCCAAATTACTACAGTCTTGTTCTCCCTTTGCCAAATATCCTCCATGTACCTGAGAAGACTTTCTTTATTTTTTCTTTTGTGAGTTTGTTAAACTTAGATATGGATCTGAAGTATGAGTCTACCAAGGAGGGAGAAGCAAAACTTTGATAAAGCTAACATATTTGCATTATATCATAGGTATTCAGGTTAATTCTTACAACTGTTCCTTTTGAATTGCT
This sequence comes from Balaenoptera acutorostrata, assembly GCF_949987535.1. NCBI lineage: Eukaryota > Metazoa > Chordata > Mammalia > Artiodactyla > Balaenopteridae > Balaenoptera > Balaenoptera acutorostrata. The sequence continues at coordinate 23,865,820 of NC_080077.1, forward strand.
ATGTCAACAATTTGACAATTTTTAACATTTACAGTCCTATTTTACTTCATATAATCATGTATGGGAAGTGATTCTAATTTTTTCATTCTTTTGATGTTAGGCATTATTTATCCTTCTTATATTGTGCCATTTATTTTGAATGACTACATGCATTCTTGTCTTCAATTGTGAGTAGCAAGGCAAGTTGTAATACCATTAGATTTTTAACTTTGTTTTTACAAGCCTATAGTTTAAAAAGAGTTTGAGCCATATGTATGCTTAAGAAACTAAAATGCCTTTTTGTCTCTTGGATCATAAATAAACTCTGCTGATTCTACTTACCCAACTTTCCCTCCCACCATTCTAAGAGGTTCTTATCCTTTTCAATCAAAACAGCACTTCACATTCCTATGCACATAGCAGATCTCTCCTTTCCTGGAGAATTTCCTGATTCCCTCTTGTTTGTTTCCAAAATTACTAATTCAAGTATATGAATCTCTTACCACAATTTCCTATTCTTCCAATCCCCTTGTTCAAACACTGCACCAGGGCTGTTCTTCAATTTAGAAAAACTATCCTCTCTAATGACACATCTGTTTTGTTGTTACCCTTCACATGTATTCACTCGCTTCTTTATACAGCTGGTATTTGATTATTCAAGATATCAATAACACTCTTATTAATACTTTATTTTCCCTTTATGCACCCACTGGCAAGAACCCTACTGTCTGTTTCCTGGGCTCTTGCCTTTGAACTGCCAAACATGGCTGGAGAAACCTTGCTAAGTGGCAGATCTAGATGACTATAAATTCATGATCTCCAACTTCTAAGTCTCAAATCTGTTGATCTTTTTGTTTCCTCATGAACTTTATTTCTCACTCTGTGGAAGAGTGTAAGCTTCAAAATACTTCAGCGCTTTTCTCCCCTCCAATTCCCCCTTCATCCTGTGTTTTACACACCAAAGGCAAATTCTTTTCTTCTCAATGAAATCAGAAAGTACAACTCTGGAGCTTTCTCATCTTTAATTACCAGATCTCAGGACTTGCCTGCATTCCTTATGTAAATGAACTATCTTGTTGACATCCCCATGTGGGTGCTTTACAGACATCTCACAGTTATCGTGTTCAAGATCAACCTCTTAAACACCCCTCCCTTCACTCATTGCTCTTTTAGTATTCCCCATCTCAGATGAAAACAACAGCATCTTTCTAGTTGCCCAAGTCTGAAACTTGAGAATCAGCTCTGACTTCTTCCTCTTCCCAGTTTTCAATTTATAACCAAGTCTTGTAGACTTAAGTATTTAAAATATCTTTTAACACTGTCTTCTATGTTACAAATTTTACAAATGCATAAAATACAGGAATACCTTTCATTTTACATTACAAAACAATCATTGTCCTTATATGTTCATTAACTGTATCTTATTTTTCTCCAAGTGAGCTGTCTTTCTAATAGCTTATTTTTCTAAATTACTTTTTTTACATTTCTCCTGCATCATCTAAAATCTATATTTATATAGTCAGTATTTAACAAATTCCTGGCTTGGCCTAAAAGATATAATTAATGAGATGTTAACATGCCTTCCAATCATAATTATGATTTTTAATTGGACATGGTGCTTCTCCATTGATATTTGTGACACAACAGAAAAAGTATATGTATAACCTTAAATATAAATAACCATATCAAATTAAAATTGATCTTCATTTATATTGCTAAGACATACCAGTGATAATATTTAAGACTTTAATGTGGCCACTTAATGGAGACTTTGTCATTTACTTCAGCACTCTATTTTTGTAGCCTCTTGATATTTATAGTACAAGTCTATTATCTCAAATATCAGCTGCTAAAATCACATTGTAAATTAAGTAGCCTTTTCTTTCAAAACAATAATTAGCTCATAGTAAATCTTGACCTTAAAGAAATATTTGGATTTAGTTCAAAGTAATAAGATTTTAGAAACTGTCTTCCATTCTAATTCCATATGAAACATTAGCAAAGCAGATGGGGTGCCACATTTATTATTGAGTTTATTATGGATGTAAGTATGTAAGGAATTGTCTACTTTAAATATCAGAATGAATATTTTGGAGAAATTTAAGTATGTGAATGCCACCAAAACTACTTATAACTAATACATGTCTGTCCAGATAGATGGTGGTGGTGTACACTGCAAATTTAGTTCACCAGTGTGTCCAAGCAAGTTATTTTCAGTTTCTTCAGCTTTTTCTTGTCACAGGGATAAGAGTGATGACTACCAAGTTCTTTACAGTTGGAGTTGAAACCCTCTATATTTTTGACTGAGGGAAAGATTTTGTCATTGCTATTATTTACAATTATTAAACTAACCACCATCTAAAAATGGACTGAAATAGAGAGAAGCAGCAAACCAAGAAAACAAAAAAGATGACGGAGAAAACCTAGACAGGGACTATTCAAGACTGATTACAGTGGAAAGGAAAAGGGATAGATTAGAAAGGGAGTAGAGTGTATGATACATCTATTTCAAGACAGTAAAAACTATGAACATATTTTTTAAAATGTTAGAGGTATTTGACAATAAAATGTATTGTCCTAAGATTGATTCTCTACCTTCTTCCATCTGATTCTGTGCACCGAGGAGCTGATTTCTTTGGGATGCTTGAAGTCCCTTTGCATTTTTATTCCTGGTTGAGTTCAGCCAACAGGAGGTACTGTAAGAGATAAGAATTGAAGTGGATGTGAGGAAAGTAAAGCTGAGGTATTTCTTCCTTTGAGTTTCCTCCTGCAGAACCTTTTATAAAAGGTGACATTCCTGTTTTATAACCCCTCTCTCACAATTACATTACACATTCTCCTTTCCGGCTTCTGAGAACACCCTTTTCCCTTACCCCCTCAGGTCTTGGGGTGATAAGAGCCAGCTGCATATTCCTATGTCCAGGATGCTCCTTGTGGATTCTTTAACCCTGCTATGTCCCTCTGTTGTATTCATTTTAATTACTCTTTTTGAGTGTACCCTGTGTTTCTTGCTGGGACCATGACTAATCGAATAGCACCTAGCTAAGTTTCTACCACAAAAAAAGCAATCAATAAATGTTATATTTGTTTTATTTGTTATATGAGGGAGAGAAGGACTGAGAAGAGTAACAAAGGGTTGGGCCTGGGTTACTTTAGAATTCTGGTGCCATGATAAGTTCAATACCTAGCTTGTTAGAAATATAAGAAAGTTTGGACAATGAGTTCAGTGTGGGACATGATGACAAATTTAATAGACAAGAAGTTGATGTAACATATAGCTGAAAAGGTCTGATAAGCTGTTGGAAATACAGGCTGGAGAAGTGATTTGTTGAAATTTATATTTTGGATTAACTCAAAGTAATAATAGATGAGAGACTGTGCATAGTAAAAGGAAACCAAGAAGAACTTAGAAAGTAATGCCATGTTTGGCGTGGTTAGAGGGAAATTAAGGGCCCAATGTGCAGACAGGGTGGGAAGGTAGGGAAGTGAAGGTAGGTGGTTCCACGTCAGAAGACAAAAAAGGAAAGTTTTGTTTATTTTTCAAATATATCGGTCTATGGTTTGAATGCTGCTAAAATTTTGAGACTATCAAAGACCAAGAGGATTTTGAATGTAACAGTTAGCAATGAATTTTCAAAGAATAGTATTTCTCTGAAATACTATTTTCAAAGAATAGTATTTCTCAATCTTCCCACCAAAATACCCCAATAACAAAGGAAAACAAAGCTATTTGGGCATGGAGGTAGGGGTAAAAAAGTGGTGATATTATGATATACTCCATCTTATTCTATTATTAATTTTGTAAAAATATTTCACATTTTTTTCATTTGGAAGTATATATTTTGTTTTATATGAAAATAATATTTTTTACCTACTGTATTTGTTTCCTAGGATATCCATAACAAATTACCACAAACTGGGTGACTTAACAGAAATATATTCTCTCACATTTCTGGTGGTAAGCAGTTGGAAATCAAGGTGTTAACAGGCAGGATTGGTTCCTTCTGAAGGGTCTGGGAGAGAAACCATCCCATGCCTTTCTCCCAGCTTCTGGTGGTTGCTGGCAGTCCTTGGCTTATAGATGTGTCACTCCAATCTGTTTCCATCTTCACATTGCCTTCTTATCTGTGTCTCCCTGGTTATTAGGTCTTTGTATATTTACAATCTACCCTAATCTAGTCGTGTCTCATCTTAACCTAATTATATCTAAAAACACATAAATCCCAAATAAGGTAGACATGGATTTTGGGGGATCATTTATGAAACCCACTACAACTGCTTAATTAAAATAACCTTTCTCTAGAAAAACACCTTTATATAAATTTAATGCTCTAACACAATTTACCATTTTTATTTAATCAATGACTTGACATAACCCCAAGAGAAATGTTTATGAATACTTCAGTAGAATAATCCCAGCTATCATTTATATGAAGGGAGATGAACTAGGACGGTTTATATGAGCCAGATTTCAAAGTGTTGAGGGATGAGTATAACAAAGTATTGAGTTAGAGGAGACAAGTCTAGTGCTCTTGGTCAGTGGCTTTGACAGAGGAAGGATGAGAGTAGGATGAATAGATCAATGGCTTTGTAAAGATAAAGGAAGGGTACTTTTTTTGGAGGTGAGACCTAAGAATATTTTTAGGAAGAATGGAGGTATTCAGTAGAGAGAAGTGTTTTCAAACTAAAACGAGATTGATAATGTCTCAAAAAAAAAAAAAAAAAAACAGAAGTAGGCACATCCAAATAAGAACGTTTGTTCTTATAAAGAGGCCTTGAGCCCTTGGCAGAGGAGCTTCTCTTCAGAGACGAAAGGAGGAAGCATATAGAGTCACTGTGGGAGAGAGAAGGGATGTGAGGGGAGATACATTCAATATTATTTTGTGGAAGCTTGGATGCCAACTTTTTGAAAAATTATAAACAGTTGTCTTTAAAAAAATCATCTGCTGTAATCATTTATGACTTACTGCTGAGTGAAAGCAAACAAAAGCAAAAAACATGGCATTTTGAATTAAGTAGTGGATTTTGTTGACTTGTTTGAAGAAAAATGGTCAAATATCTGTACCATGTTTTCTTTAATGTTTAAAATTTTGAGACATTTACTGATTTGAAGGAAAAAAATAATTCCTCTGAATCTTCAGTGGAATGTAGTCATTATAGGCTCCCAGCTGCAAACTTTCTCTTTGATTAACGGCAAATAGGGTTCTTGTTTAGGGCCTGTAAAGCAATTCTAATGATCTGAATAAGCCCGGAGGCCCTTCAAAGGCTTTATGAGGAAAATTAATTGAAGATTCACTGTCCTTGGAATTTACTGCTATTGGCACTTAATAGCTCAGACAAATTCTCCCTCATATGTTAATAAATTACTGGGGCATTTTAGCACTTTTCTCTCCAGTTATTGTTCTTATGTCACCACAATTATATCCCTATTTATATAATTCCACACACCACCCATGTCTACCTATTTGCTATTTAATCCATAGGAATTCTGAAGGATTATACATTTAACTTCACCATTTTGCTGTCTGTATTATCACACAATATTCATTGTTAACTGACAGTTGTTCTTTTCTGATTTAATTGTATGGTTCCAAGCTGGGATTCTCTTAAGGAGAATCAGCTTGGCATTACAAAGAGAAATGATGATACTTGAACACATGGGGGATACACACAGTATCATTCAGAAAGACCTAAAATATGTTCTGTCCTCCTGGTAATGTTGTTATGTGCTTTCTCGCTGTTGCCTTCTTGTCTCAGGTTATTGAAATTTAAAGACTAGAATAAGATAAAGAACTGCTGCTCCTCCCAAATTAATTTACTATGAACATTTTGTAGATCTGTTTTCATTAACTCAAGCCCCTACATAAATTTTGCTTTTTATTGAGCACTCTGTAGCCATGAAAAGATCCACTTCATTCAAACCACACTTTGCACCAGAATTTAAGGCAGCCATGTTAACCCAAAGACTACAAAACAGTCATGTATTACCACACCCTAAACAAAATGATCAGTACTGCTCTATTTATGCATTTGTCTAGATGCATGCATTTTTCTATTGTGAGGTATATTGAGGTGACAAAGGCATTGAAATGATAATGGGGCAGGTCATAGGCTCAAACTGTAGTGTATATATTACAACTCAGTTTCTTGGTAAAAGGGAATGCATTTGAGTAGGCAAAAGACTAACAGGCACAGTACAGCTGAAGACATCTTGAAGGAGTGCTGAGCTGAAGAGAAGCAGAGAGGGGAACTTGGATAGTTGATCTCCTATGTGCCCAGTTCAAAGGCTGAAAAGGGTGTCTGTTTGAAGGTATACTGTTAGCCTTTGGCGATCAGGAGCCCTACGACCAGGGCCATTCAGGAGATGAACAGAATTTTTTAAAATGCCATTTAGTAGTTTGTCAGATTTAGATTCAACACAATTTAAATCTACACATCTATTTGGAAACCACTTTACACATTTCCCAGTGTGGCCTACATTTCCAGTTTCTGACTCAAGACTTTCAAGCAGAATGTGTTTTGCATGACCTTTCTCATTTCGATAAAGACCATTTAAGAATCAGGCTGATTTCTGCCTAATCAGCAGGGATGTTGAGAACTCACTCCTGCAGTTTCTGCTGACACTTATTTACAGGATTTGCTGATGGTAGTTTAGGAGACATGAGGATGTGAAAACCCACGGGTGGGAGTTAGAAGAGTGGATAACAAGGCAGATACACTATCTAGTTAATTTCAGTGAGAACCCAAACTTTAAAGTGAAAGGAAACATTGAACTAGGGTTGTAGAAGATAGAAGATGTGAAGGCTCATGCAGTTTCAAAACTAAGTCTCTGGTCCACATTAGAGGATTTTACATTTAACCATGCAGATTCTTTGCCTGTAGAAGACACACTGTAAGAAAATACACATTTTTAAAGCAAATATATCTGTGTGTTTCTCCATTTATCTGTGAGTTTGATGTTCATGTCATTGATTCCTATTGTTAACAGATTTTTACTCTCCTGTAAATGTTAGGGAAGATATGCCTATTACATATTTAAAGTTTTTTATTTGTAAATTAATTTTTTTCTTTATGTGTTGGTCTTTCAAATCAACAAAAGCTTTATTTTGCTTTATTTGAGAAAGTGTTAGATATATACACGAGAAACAGGAAAGTATACTGAAGGCCCATATGCCATTCTCACAGATTTAGCAGTTCTTCACCTTCTTCAAACTTTATCTGTCAGATGCACCCTTTTTGTTGGAAGTATGTCAAAACAAGTCAAGTCATATCACTCATAATCCTTCATATATATCTCCTAATGATAATGACTATTTCTAGACAAAAACTAACCATTATCATACCAAAATAAATAGATAGTAATTATCAAATATCTAGTCCATATTAAAAATGTCCTGTCTCAAATATGAATTTTACAGTTGCTTACATAGCACACATCATACAAATTCTACATTGCTATACTGCATTTGTTATTATTTCAAAGTCTGTCTCTTTTGTATTCTAGAGAAGGCTGTGTGTATGTTTGTATACTGACATGTACACATAATTTTAGAAACCATGTCATTTATACTGTAGAATATCCCACATTCTATATATGCCTGGTTGCTTTGGCATGGTGTATTAAACTTATTCCTCCAACCCTGTGTTTGCTATAAACTAGATGCTTGATTTGATTCAGGATCTTGTTTAACTTTGGGAGTCAATGATGTTTTATAGGTGATGCTGTGTATTCCTTATCAGGTCTCTATCAAATCACATGAATCATAAAATTTGTCCTACTTTTAATAAGTTGTTAAACAGATATCATCATCATAAATTTCTCCATCGACGTTTTGTGTAATGGTTTTAGCATTCATTTGTACTTTTTCCCTATATCCTTTGTTTTCATTATTTTATTAGGTACTGCCAAATGGCATATTTCTATTTTGATTATCCCTTCTCCATTTATTAGCTAGACTACTTATGTTAAAAATAAAACTTCCTTATCTATTTGACTTTTTTGCAATCAAATTTGATTAGAAAAGTCAAGATAAATTCTGTACTTTTTTCCTATATTTTCAGAGTAATGAGTTCCATCACTATCAAATTCCAATAGGGACTGATAATTTCTTGTAATATCATAATGAGCATAAACTTAAGGCTATATCATGTATATATATACCATCTGTGCTTTTCAAAATTCTCCACTGCACATGTCAGTCTTACTCAGGAACTGGAGGTCTGCCTTGTTAGTCTTCCATTGGGCCTTACTGGGAACTCCACAAAGCATGTTTTGTTCCTAGCTATATATCTAATAGCATTAGGCTTGCCAGATCATATGGTCCAAGCATCAGAGCTACTCAGTAGCATAGCCTGAACTGGCTGTTATGTCCTTTTTTATCTTTCTGCACAGTCGATACTGACAGCCATTGATGTCACCTGGTATATGCATCAGAGCAATATTCATAAGTGTGAAATATCATGTCTGAAGAATCTTATTAGATGTTGTGTTTTCCATTTATGGTTGGAGGTACAAGATTAAATAATTTCTTCATTACAATGGAGAGAATATCTGAGTGTGACTCAGGTGATTGGACACCTTAATACTTATTGAATACTTATAGGTTCCTATATGTTTTGGGGGCTTATTTCCCACACTCTGGAGTGCATATGTACTACCAATGCCTCCAATGTATCTTCCACTTCTTGCCCAAGCAGTCCTTTGCGTACATATTTGTTGATAGAGTGCAGTACAGTTATATTCTGCAGGATGTCCAGACCTCTGAGGACTATATTATGACAGGGGGTGGAAAAGTTAACATGTCTCTGGTGAAGGACTCTAATGTATACTCGTGTCTGTTTCAAGTGAAGACCAGCTCATTTTGATCCCAATTCATTTGGAAGATCAGTAACTGCATATCATCTACTCAAGACTTTTACTTTGGTCTGAACGTGTGTATTCCCCCCAAATTCATATGTTGAAATCCTAACCCCAAAGGTGATGGCGTTAGTAGGTGGGGCCTTTTGGAGGTGATTAGGTCATGAGGTTGTGGAGCCTTCATGAATGGGACTAGTGCCCTTATAAAAGTGATTCCACAGAGCTCCTCACACCCTCTACTGAGTGGAATACATGTGAGGATACAATGAGACATCTGTAACTTGGAAGAGGACCCTCACCTAACCATGTTTGCACCCTGGTCTCAGCCTCTCAGCCTCCAAAACTGTGAGAAATATAGCAATTTTTTGTACCTAATGTAAAAAGGCCTTCTTCTACCTCTCCCCAGCCCTGTCTTATTTTAGGATCCTGTCATATTTATTGGTATCAAAGAGTCCAGTTCTGTAATTGCCTTGTATCAGTCCTCAACCTGTAGAAGAGGAGTGTTGCTGAAATTCTCCATCATGCTGGTGCCCTTCTCATCAGTGTATTCATTATTAATTTTAAAAAGAGTGTATACCAGGGGTTACCTATGAAACAAATTCATCCGTTGTGTTTTCTGGATTTACATAACATATCCACAGTATCATGACCATTTCCCTCAGCCTTTTGATCTCTCCTTCTACTCTCTGCCACAACATTTCTGACATTTCTAAGTTCACATAGAATGTGCTCTAGCTTTCTTTTTTTTTCTAAGAACTGTCCTAGAAGAATGTTGGCTGTGTCTCCCAACATCTTTGTCAGGTTGTTAATTGATATAACCTGGGCAATTTCTCCCATGTCAATAAATGTTTCCTCCTCTAGCTTTATATTTGGTTTCCCTTGATTCAGCACTCCTAGAATCTAGCTCCATATTTAATTTCCCATCTTCTGCTGGTCCCACTATGACTAGTTTCTATAGTTTCTTCAATGAATAGTGTCTTTATTTCCTTAAAAAACTCAGAATTTCTCTGGCCAGGTTACATTTTGACTTTGTTTTAGTTATTGGCATCATGACCATGGAGGAAGGTGGGGGTAGATCCTGGGAGGGTGGGCATGCATTGTCTTGTAGGTGAGAAGTAATGAGCACTGTTCTTTAAGAGGGTGGAGTGGACCACTTCTGTAGGCTCAGAGAATTCAGATTTGAATTATTCAAGACTTTTGAGTGAATCAAGCCTTTATACTTGGGTGTTCAGCCCACATCTTAGGGTTCCATTCTTTCCCTTTCAGGGTCCTGACTTGGCAGAACTGATCTGCCTAACTTGAGAATTTATCCTCTGTAGCATATATACTTTTAAGAGTAAGTCTTGGCCTTTGTTTCCAGCTTTTTTCTGTCATGTAAAGGAGATAAGGGCCTTTTTTATATGGTGTGGAGCTAAAAAAACCCTACAGTAGTTGGATGCCCTTCCTATTGAAGGTGGGGACTATGTCCCTCTCTTTGAATCTGGGTGGGCTTGTGATTACTTTATCCAACAGAGTCAGCAGAATTGATGCTGTGTGACTTATGTCTTATCTTCTGGAATACTCATTTTGGAACACTGGGTCATCATTTAAGAAGTCTGCCTTCTCTGAGTCCACCATGCTGTCAGAAGGCCAGGCCACATGGAGTGGCTATATATAAGAACTCCCGTTTTCAGTCCCACCTGAGACAAATTTTTGAGTCATCCCTACGTAGGAACTAGACATGTACATGAAGATGCCTCCAGATGATTATAGTGTCTAGCCCTTAAATCACTCATCCAAATCTTCAGACAACTGTAGCATCAACAAGATGTCCCTTCTCTATCTGAGACAATTCCTGGCCAACAGAATCTATGAGCCAGTGTATTAAATAGTGGTTTTGGGACTTCCCTGGCGGTCCAGTGGTTAAGACTCCATGCTTCCAATGCAGGGGGCACAGGTTTGATCCCTGGTCTGGGAACTAAGATCCCACATGCTGCTCAGCATGGCCTAAATAAGTAAGTAGGTAAATAAATAAATAGATTTTTAAAAATAATGGTTTATGCAACTAAGTTTTGGTATAATTATTCAGGAATAGTTACTGAATAGAATTTGGTACCTAAAATATATGGCATTATTTTGGGGACTAAATAAGCACAGGAGATGGACACATCAAGAGGTGATCGATAGTTAAAGCCTGGAAGAAAGTGTTAATAAGGGCTTAAAATGAAGAAAATGCTATTAAAATCTGGAGGAAAGGAGGCTTCTGTCATGGCAGAAAGTTTAGCAAAACTCTTGCATTCATGTGGAGAATAGAAAATGTAGTAATAAACACATGAATTTGGTTAAGGAGATTTCCAGACAAAATGTTGACAGTGCTAATGGATTCCTTTAGTTTCAAATGATAAGATGCAGGTAGAATAACATAAGCTTAAAAAGAACTATTCAGTTTTTAAACAACATTAAGAAGGAATATAAATTCCCAGTCCCTCCAGTCATCAAAAGAATGTCAAATTAAGAAATAGATTTGAGTAAAATATAAACTATAGGATGAAACTGTAAGAGCCACAGAAAAATCTAAGTATCTCAAACTTTATGCTAGTTAGAAAAAAGGACTGCAAACAATATAAATGGTATACCTATTTAGCACCCATTGAAAAAAAAAGAGCTCCTGAGAATATTAAGAACGTTGCCACTCAGCATCTTTAGTGAGTCCAAAATAGACAAGAGCTCATCTTGAAGAAATTAGTTCATGTGGCTTCTGTCTAATAGAATGGACTATAGATTATTAGAAACCCAGAAAGATTTTAAAGGAACTCTACCTGTTTGGGCTAAAAGGGATAGAGACCATACAAAATTAATATAGGCCTTTAAATCCCAAAATTCCATGGAACTATAGGCAAATATATAGAAATGGAAGGATGACTAAAATGGGATAACCAAGAGGTGGAAGAGCTGAACAAAGAGCCCTGAGGAATCAGTCCTAGAGAACAGGAATGATCCCTAACTAAGGAACTGACCACAAGTGCCCTGTCTAATTTCAAAATTGCTATGGAGTAGTGACTGCTGTGTGCTTCCCTTCCCTCCCCCATTTGAATAGGTTACTTACCTGCAGTCATCCTTTTCCTGTCCTGCCATAGTATACTGGGGTGTAGGAGACAGACAACTTGTCTCTTCTGTGCATAAATTTTTAGATAAAGATTTGCACCCTAAACTGCACTGTATGAGCCTCATCTGCACATAGACCTGATGAACTGACAACATTCAGGACCTTCAGCCTGAGCCTGAAGCCATAATAAGATGAAAATTTGGGGGAATTTTAAAAAAGGGTGAGTGAATTTTACATTTGGAAGGAATCAAAATACAGTTGACCCTTGAACAACACAGGTTTTTGAACTGCACAGCTTCACTTAAATATGGATTTTTTTTTCAACTGTAAATACTACAGTACCACACAATGCAAGGAGGGTTGAATCTGCAGATCTGGAACTAGATACCGAGGACCTGTGGGTACCGAAGCACCACATATAAATGATATGTGTATTTTTGACTGCATGGAGAGTCAGTACTCCTAACCCCCCATTGTTCAAGGGTCAAGTGTAATTTGTTGCAAGGGGGTTGATAGTGGAAGTTTTTAAAAGTGACTAAAAATTCTTTGACAGTCCTCCACTAAGAGGTGAGATCTACTTTACATTCCCTTGAGTCTGACAGGGCTTGTGTCTGCTTTAGCCAAAATAGTGCAACAGAAGTGACTCTCACTTCTGAGTCTAGGCTATACAATGAATTGCAGCTTCTGCCTCATACTGGGATGCTAACTTTTGGCACTCTAAGCCACACTTTAAGAAGTATGAATAACCTAAGGCCAACGTGCTGTGAGGAAACCCAGTCCACAGGGACAGGCCATGTCCACATGGATAGTCAATTTCTAAGCTGAGCCAAACTTTTATGTCAACCCAGCTCAGGTGCTAGACATATTAGTAAAGATACCTGCAGATAATTCCAGAACTCAGTCATTGCATTACTTCCAGCTGTTCCATCTTTCCAAATATTGTGGAGGAGAAAAAAAAGTCATCTTTGATATGCCCTTTCTGAATTTCAGACCACAGAATCTGTGAGCATAATAAAATGGTTGATCCAGACTATTAAGGTTTTTGGGAGATCTGTTCTGCTACAACAGTAACTAGAACATATGTTTCCAAGGAGGCCCTCTGGCTTTCACACTTAGCATTTAATTGATGATTAATGGCCCTGTGGAGTTTTTCATTATCTTTCTCCAGTGCAGGGTTCAGCAAACTAAGGCCCCAGCAACAAATCTGGCTTGGGTTTGTTTTTGTAAGGCCTGAAAGTCAACAATGGTTTTATATTTTTTAAGTAGTACAAAGAAACAAAAACCAACAGGCAAACAAAAAGTAAAATGGAGTGAAAGAAAATTGCTACAGAGACTCTATGTGACCCTCAAGGACTAAAATATTTACTATCTGGCCCTTTACAGAAAATGCAGACTTCTGCTCTACAGCATCATTTACCCAAGCTATAGTCAGCCAATTCCATTGACAATATAATTGAAATTATTTGTATTTTACTCAATTACTTACATTACACAAGCTTTTGAATTACTTCCTCTAGTTTCACATTGCAGTTCACCACCGTTGAACACTTTCAGCAGCCATTCATAATAAAAACTCTCAGCAAACTAGAAATAGGAAACTTTATCAGGCTGAGGATGTTATTTGCAAAAACAAAACAAAACAAAAAAATCCTACCAATAGCCTCATACTTTAATGTGAATGATTGTCAGCACAGTATTGATATTCAATCCAATCATTTTAGTTCAATTTTGAGTCCCAGCCAGTGCAATAAGAAAATTATTTAAAGGCATATAGATTGAAAAGTAAAACTTTCAATATCTGTAGATTGTGTTCATAGAAAATCCTAAAAATTTATTTTAAAAGTCTACTCAAATTAAGTGAATTTCACATGATTACCGAATATACAAGGTCAGTTCAATTACATTTCTACGTACACACAACAACAGAATTATACTAGTATCAACAAACATAACAGAGAGATATAATAAAGTTTGTGTAAGACTTGTACACTGAACTGTAAAATATTGTATAAATTTTAAAAATCTGAAGTAGAGATAAAGTGTTCATGGATTGGAAAATTCAATGATTTACAGTCTATGGATTCAACAATAAATCCCATTCAAAATTTTGTCAGGCTTTTTATAGAAACTGGCAAGCTGATTCTAAAATTATTTGCAAAAAGAAATGACCTACAACTGACAATACAGTTTTGATAAGGAAGAAAGTTAAGTACTTTAACATAATTAAATCCTTAATTTCCTAGCTGACTCTTAAAGTGTAATATTAACAGTGATATTTCAATGAGAATAAACATAGAATAAAGGAAAACAATAGAGTTTACAAATAGACCTACACATATATAGTTCATTGTTTTGAAAATTGGTGCCCAGATAATTCATGGATGAAAGAATAAATTTTTCAATATGTTTCTGCAAAACATGTGTTATGTATATAAAACACAGAAAATATGAATTTTTACCCTTATATCACACCATACCGAAAATGAATTTGAGTTTTAAAAATATATTAATATTTATAAAGATTCTAGAAGAAAATATAGAAGATGATGTCCATGATTTTGAGGCACGCAAACAATTCTTAACACAAAAGTATTAACTACAAAAGAAAAATAGTGATAAGTTGAATTTCATTGTTAAGAACGAAACAAGCAAACAACTTTTGTTTTTTAGAAAGAAATAATAAAAAAACGAAAAGCTACGTGTACTAAGAGTATTTTCAATAAATCTCACAAGACTTGTGTCCAGATAATGTAACTATTACAACAATAACAAAAAGACAAATCTCAAAAATATACAAGTGGTCAGAGCAGTTACTTTGTAAGAGTGCATATGCAAATGGAAGATAAATGATTATTGACAACTGTATTCATCAGGAAAATGGAAATGATTACCAAAATTAGACATTACCACCCCACCCCTGTGATGGTCAAAATTAAAGAGATCTACATTACCAAATGCTGACAAGTGTATGGAGCAACTGGGACTTTCATACTTTGGGGCTGCAATATAATGTGGTACCTATACCAGTGCCTGCTTCCTGGGCATGTGATCTACACAGTTGCATAAGACAGAGCTCTATCTCAGAAGGGTCTTGTGCTTGACTCAGAACTCTGTGTCATCATCTTGAAATTCTTAATTTTTGAACAGGAGTTTCCCAAATCCATTTTGTACTGGTCTCCATGAATTACATAGTTGGTCCTGAAAATCATTTTGGTACACAGATTGGGAGTTTCTTATAAAGTTAAACATAGACTTACCATATGATGCAGCTTTTCTACTCCTAGTTACTTACCAAAGAGAAATGAAAATAATGTTCATAAAGTAAATGGTTTAAAAATGTTTATAGTAGCTTTATTCATAGTATCCCCAAACTCAAACAAGAAAATTATGATATACCTCTGTAATGGAATACTAAGTAGCAATACAAATGAGCTATTGATCCGTTCAGCATGAATAAACCTGAAAAACGTGAGAAAACAGCCAGTTCCACCAGAGTGTACGTACTGAATGAATTTATGTAAAATTTTAGAACAAGGAAAACTCATCTATAAAGACAGAGCAAATCAGATAAAACCTGGTGCCAATTATTAACAGGTACACAGATTAACAAGGGAAGAGGAGAGAACTTTTGGTTGTACATAAATATTATATTCCTGATTATATTGATGATTACATAAGAGTATGCATTTGTCAAAACTCATCAAACTGTATCCTTAAAATGTTTCATTTTGTTGGTAGTAAAATGTATACCATGACACATTTGATTTTTAAAACTAACTTTAAAAATAGGAAGAAAAATTATTAAAGCAAAATGAAATGTACAACATGATAACTATAGTTAATGCTGCTGTATGACATAGAGGAAAGTTGTTAAAAGAGTAGAGCCTAAGAGTTCTCATCACAGGAGAAAATTATTTGTCTTTTTATTGTATCTATATGACATGATGGTAAATAAACCTACTGTGGTAATCATTTCACAATATATGTAAATTAAACCAGTATATGTACATCAAATTTATACAGTGATGTACGTCAATTATTTCTCAGTGAAACTGAAAGATATATCAAGTTGATTATATAATATCTAAGAAGGAAAAAAGTGCAAGAAAGTTTTGAACATTTTGATTATAAACATAAAGAGAACAAAAAAAAAATACACAAAGTGATCTTTAACTTTACCTACTAAATTTATTTTTTGGCAGAGGCTTTGATGCTGTCATTGTAAATCTATTTTCTGCATCCTGTAAGTTTAAATGACTAAGTATATTGAGATTTTTGGAAACCACAAATTTCACTCTGGTAGAAGGAAGATAAAAATACGGAACTGTGGAAAGAGAGAAACCAACTTATTGGATTGAAATTTGAGGTATCAAAATGAAATCATTAAAAAAAAGTCAGTAACTGTGCCCTAAGAATGGGACTGAAGAGTACAAGTGCCCATTAATGACTCAAAGGAATGTGGGCTCCTTGGAGAAATAGCTGAATCCATGACTAGGACAGAAAAGTCCAGAATATTTTTATTCCAGGAAGAAAAGAATTGCTTACACACTTAATGTGAATTTGTTAAAACATCATAGGATCTGGTTGAAAGATCTTTCACAGGGGTACTTTGAGCAACACAATGAATACATTACAACAATATAAAAATGTCAATCCAAACTGACAATAAAAAGCATAAAAATAAAACGTGTAAGTAGAGTGGTAGTGAAAACTCTTATTTACAGGCAAATGCCAGTAGTAAATGTATAATAAATAAGATAATTATAAAGTCCCATTTGCGGCCACTCTAATTATAACTCATTAAGGCAAGAATCATCAATAGATGCTAAAATAGTCAATGAAAATTTATTTAGGAATGGATATTCACAGAGCTTCACGTTATCAAACTACAAACCAGTTACTAATACTCTGGAGGACAGGTCCTTTATAATGGATAAATCTGGTGACACTACCTTAACCAAATGGTCAAACAATTATTACCATAATTGACATCAGTGCAACCCATGAAAAGATGTAATAAACATGTGGATTAACAATTGTATGAGTCGCTCCAAAACTTTAATCTGAATCCAATCATGAGAATAAAACATACTGTCCTAGAAAACCTGTCTGGACCTTCCCTGGCTGCTGCTTATTCTGCAACTACATTTGGAAGTCGATACTCCAAGTTTTTCCCCTTTGTTCTGAATGGAGTGAGACAGTGAGATGTTTCCATGGCAAAAGGAAAATAAAAGTCAGTGCCTTGGCAATGGATCTTTGCCAGAAGCATTATGTAGTGTGGTAAATCACTATGTTGTTTCAAGATATTAGTGTATTAACCCAGGGAGTTTAGAAAATCTGAAAATAGAACCCTACAATGTGATATTCAATGTGCTAGGTGTGGGATTTAACTATTGCAATGGCGGCGTTTTCTCTCTCGGTCTCTCCCCCCTTTTTTTTGGCAGTACTATTCTTTCTTTTTAACTGAACTTTGATTGTTTTCAGAAAGGTCATTATTGTAAATTCATGTAGAAATAAAACATGTTTTTCTTCCAAGAACAATGTTCTGACCTCCCAAGGAAAAAAACCAGAGTATCCTCTAAATGCTGTGATGACTTTGTTTTCCTTTTGTTTTGATCTCTGGTATCTCTGTTAATATCTGTGACCTTGTACACTACTTTGTTTTGTTTTCTTCTTTTCTCTTTTATCATTGTTCTAACAGCAATTGTAGACATCACTGATTGTGAAATGTAATGTCCTGATATTTATCAAATGGTTTTATAACTGATTCCTGTAGTAGAGAATTCAGGAAAAAAAAAACAACTGAGAAATAATTCAAGATTTTTTAATCTCATACTGATGTAAGTAAGGCTGAAATAGCTTACCCTTGTTGCTTCCATGTACCCATTTGAAGCATACATTAGTCTGTGGTTGACTGACTGACAATATGACTGCTTATAGCATTCCTTTAACTGATAGTGCTTTGCTTTTAGGATCTGCTTTTTGACATACCTTATATTTCTCCTTTATCGTTATGGCAATGTATTTAAATTTATTCCATTTGGGTATGAATGGCTCATACTTCATCATGAGAGACATGAAAGTTTCCACCATTAAAGAAGGGACAAGATGAAAGAAATAATGCCCTAAAAGAAAATTATGCATAGCTCTGAGAAATTCATCTTTTAGAAAAAAATACATTTGTTTTCAATTAAGCTCATCTACAAGTAACACAGTTAAATAGAACTTAAATTCTGTTAATATATTAAAATTTAAGTTGTATATAATTTCATGACAAAGACATATTTAATGAGAACTATAAGGTTAATTGAACATTTTTTCTAATTATTAAATTGAGTTAGGTGAGTGCCTGGCCACATGTATGATTAATTTTTTTTTAACATCTTTATCGGAGTATAAATGCTTTACATTGTTGTGTTAGTTTCTGCTGTAAAACAAAGTGAATCAGCTATACGTATACATATATCCCCATAACCCTTCCCTCTTGCATCACCCACCCACCCTTCCTATCCCGCCCCTCTAGGTGGTCACAAAGCACCTAGCTGATCTCCCTGTGCTATGCGGCTGCTTCTCACTAGCTATCTACTCTACATTTGGTAGTGTGTATATGTCCATGCCACTCTCTCACTTCTTCCCAGTTTACTCTTTGCCCTCCCTATGTCCTCAAGTCCTATCTCTACATCTGCATCTTTATTCCTGTCCTGCCCCTAGGTTCCTCAGAGCCTTTTTTTTTTTTTTTTAGATTCCATATATATGCGTTAGCATATGGTATTGGTTTTTCTCTTTCTGATTTACTTCACTTTGTATGACACACTCTAGGACCATGCACCTCACTGCAAATAATTCATTTTTGTTTCTTTTTATGGCTGAGTAATATTCCATTGTATATATGTGCCACGTCTTCTTTATCCATTCATCTGTCAGTGGACACTTAGGTTGCTTCCATGTCCTGGCTATTGTAAATAGAGCTGCAGTGAACATTGTAGTACATGACGCTTTTTGAATTATTGTTTTCTCAAGGTATATGCCCAGTAGTGGGATTGCTTGGTCATATGGTAGTTCTGTTTTTAGTTTTCTATGGAACCTCCATACTCTTCTCCATAGTGGCTGTATCAATTTACATTCCCACCAACAGTGCAAGAGGGTTCCCTTTTCTCCACACCCTCTCCAGCATTTATTGTTTGTAGATTTTTTGATGATGGCCATTCTGACTGGTGTGAGATGATATCTCATTGTAGTTTTGATTTGCATTTCTCTAATGATTAGTGATGTTGAGCAGCCTTTCATATCTTTGTTGGCAATCTGAAGAAATGTCTCTTTAGGTCTTCTGCCCATTTTTGGATTGGGCTGTTTGTTTTTGTGATATTGAGCTGCATGAGCTGCTTGTAAATTTTGGAGATTAATCCTTTGTCAGTTGCTTCATTTGCAAATATTTTCTCCCATTCTGAGGGTTGTCTTTTCGTCTTGTTTATCGTTTCCTTTGCTGTGCAAAAGCTTTTAAGTTTCATTAGGTCCCATGTGTTTATTTTCATTTTTATTTCCATTTCTCTAGGAGGTGGGTCAAAAAGGATCTTGCTGTGATTTATGTCATAGAGTGTTCTGTCTATGTTTTACTCTATGAGTTTTATAGTGCGTGGCCTTACATTTAGGCCTTTAATCCATTTTGAGTTTATTTTTGTGTATGGTGTTAGGGAGTATTCTAATTTCATTCTTTTACATGTAGCTGTCCAGTTTTTCCAGCACCACTTATTGAAGAGGCTGTCTTTTCTCCATTTTATATTCTTGCCTCCTTAGTCATAGATTAGTTGACCATAGGTGCGTGGGTTTACCTCTGGGCTTTCTATTCTGTTCCATTGATCTATATTTCTGTTTTTGTGCCAGTACCATATCATCTTAATTACTGTAACTTTGTAGTATAGTCTGAAGTCAGGGAGCATGATTCCTCCAGCTCCGTTTTTCTTTCTCAAGATTGCTTTGGCTATTCAGGGTCTTTTGTGTTTCCATACAAATTGTGAAATTTTTAGTTCTGTTTCTCTGGAAAATGCCATTGGTAGTTTAATAGGGATTGCATTGAATCTGTGGATTGCTTTGGGTAGTATAGTCATTTTCACAATGTTGATTCTTCCAATCCAAGAACATGGTATACCTCTCAATCTGTTTGTATCGTTTTTAATTTCTTTCATCAGTGTCTTATACTTTTCTGCATACAGGTCTCTTACCTCCTTAGGTAGGTTTATTCCCAGGTATTTTATTCTTTTTGTTGCAGTGGTAAGTGGGAGTGTTTCCTTAATTTCTCTTCAGATTTTTATCATTAGTGTATAGGAATGCAAGAGATTTCTGTGCATTAATTTTGTATCATGCTATTTTACCAAATTGATTGATTAGCTCTAGTAGTTTTCTGGTAGCAACTTTAGGATTCTCTACGTATAGTATCTTGTCATCAGCAAACACTGAGTGTTTTACTTCTTCTTTTCCATTTTGGATTCTTTTATTTCTTTTTCTTCTCTGATTGATGTGGCTAAAACTTCCAAAATGATGTTGAATCATAGAGGTGAGAGTGGGCAACCTTGTCTCATTCCTGATCTTAGTGGAAATGATGTCAGTTTTTCACCATTGAGGATGCTGTTGGCTGTGGGTTTTGTCATATATGGCCTTTATTATGTTGAGGTAAGTTCCCTCTATGCCTACTTTCTGGAGAGTTTTTATCATAAATGGGTGTTAAATATTGTCGAAAGCTTTTTCTGCATCTATTGAGATTATCATATGGTTTTTATCCTTCCGTTTGTTAACGTGGTATATCACATTGATTGATTTGCATATACTGAAGAATCCTTGCAGTCCTGGGATAAACCCCACTTGATCATGGTGTATGATCCTTTTAATGTGTTGTTAGATTCGGTTTGCTCGTATTTTTTTGAGGATTTTTGTGTCTGTGTTCATCAGTGATATTGGCCTGTCATTTTCTTTTTATGTGACATCTTTGTCTGGTTTTGGTGTCAGGATAATGGTGGCCTTGTAGAATGAGTTTGGGAGTGTTCCTCCCTCTGCAGTTTTTTGGAAGAGTTTGAGAAGGATAGATGTTAGCTCTTCTCTAAATGTTTGATAGAATTCATCTGTGAAGCCATCTGGTCCTGGGCTTTTGTTTGTTGGAAGATTTTTAATCACAGTCTCAATTCAGTGCTTGTGATTTTTCTGTTTATATTTTCTATTTCTTCCTGGTTCAGTCTCAGAAGGTTGTGCTTTTCTAAGAATTTGTCCATTTCTTCCAGGTTGTCCATTTTATTGGCATATACTTGCTTGTAGTAATCTCTCATGATCCTTTGTATTTCTGCAGTGTCAGCTGTTGCTTCTCCTTTTTCATTTCTAATTCTATTGATTTGAGTCTTCTCCCTCGTTTTCTTGATGAGTCTGGCTAATGGTTTATCAATTTTGTTTATCTTCTCAAAGAACCAGCTTTTAGTTTTATTGATCTTTTCTGTCATTGCTTTCATTTCTTTTTCATTTATTTCTGATCTGATCTTTATGATTTCTATCCTTCTGCTAACTTCGCAGTTTTTCTCGTATTCTTTCTCTAATTGCTTTAGGTGTAAAGTTAGGTTGTTTATTTGAGGTTTTTCTTGTTTCTTGAGGTGGGATTGTATTGCAGTAAACTTCCCTCTTAGAACTGCTTTTGCTGCATCCCATAGGTTTGGGTCGTCGTGTTTTCATTGTCCTTTTTTTCTAGGTATTTTTTTATTTCCTCTTTGATTTTTTCAGTGATCTCTTGGTTATTCAGTAGTGTATTGTTTAGCCTCCATGTGTTTGTATTTTTTATAGATTTTTTTCCTGTAATTGATACCTAGTCTCATAGCATTCTGGTCAGAAAAGATACTTGATAAGATTTCATTTTTCTTAAATTTACCAAGGCTTGATTTGTGACCCAAGATATGATCTATCCTGGAGAATGTTCCATGAGCACTTGAGAAGAAAGTGTATTCCGTTGTTTTTGGATGAAATGTCCTAAAAATATCAGTTAAGTCCATCTTGTTTTAAAGCTTGTGTTTCCTTATTTATTTTCATTTTGGATGATTGGTCCATTGGTGAAAGTGCGTTGTTAAAGTCCCCTATACTATTATTGTGTTTCTGTCAATTTCCCCTTTTATGGCTGTTAGCATTTGCCTTATGTGTTGAGGTATTCCTATATTGGGTGCATAAATATTTACAATTGTTATATCGTCTTCTTGGATTGATCCCTTGATCATTATGTAGTGTCCTTCTTTGTCTCTTGTAATAGTCTTTATTTTAAAATCTATTTAGTGTGATATAAGAATTGCTACTGCAGCTTTCTTTTGATTTCCATTTGCCTGGGATATATTTTTCCATCCCCCACCTTCCATCTGTATGTGTCCCTAGGTCTGAAGTGGGTCTATTGTAGACAGCATATATACAGGTCTTGTTTTTGTATCCATTCCGCCAGCCCATGTCTTTAGGTGGGAACATTTAATCCATTTACATTTAACGTAACTATCAGTATGTATGTTCCTGTTACCATTTTCTTAATTGCTTTGGGTTTGTTATTGTAGGTCTTTTCCTTCTCTTGTGTTTCCTGGCTAGAGAAGTTCCTTTAGCGTATTGTAAAGCTGGTTTGGTGGTGCTGAATTCTCTTACCTTTTGTTTGTCTGTAAAAGTTTTAATTTCTCCATTGAATCTGAATGAGATCCTTGCTGGGTAGCGTAATCTTAATTGTAGGTTTTTCCCTTTCATCACTTTAAATATGTCCTTCCACTCCTTTCTGGCTTGCAGAGTTTCTGCTGAAATATCAGCTGTTAACCTTGTGGGGATTCCCTTGTGTGTTATTTGTTGCTTTTCCCTTGCTGCTGTTAATATTTTTCTTTGTATTTAATTTTTGATAGTTTGATTAATATGTGTCTTGGTGTGTTTCTCCTTGGATTTATCCTGTATGGGACTGTCTGTGCTTCCTGGATTTGATTGACTATGTCCTTGCCCATGGTAGGGAATTTTTCAACTATAATCTCTTCCAATATTTTCTCAGTCCCTTTCTTTTTTCTTCTTCTTCTGGGACCCTATAATTCAAATGTTGGTGCATTTAATGTTGTCCCAGAGGTCTCTGAGACTTTCCTCAATTCTTTTCATCTTTTTTTCTTTATTCAGCTCTGCGGTAGTTATTTCCACTATTTTATCTTCCAGGTCACTTATCTGTTATTCTGCCTCAGTTGTTTTGCTACTGAATCCTGCTAGAGAATTTTAAATTTCACTTATTGGGTTGTTCATCATTGTTTGTTTGCTTTTTAGTCCTTCTAGGTCCATGTTAAAAGTTTCTTGTGTTTTCTCCATTCTATTCTCTGGATTTGGGTCATCTTACTATCATTACTCTGAATTATTTTTCAGGTAAACTGCCTATTTCCTCTTCAAGTTTTTGGTCTGATGAGTTTTTACCTTGCTGCTTCAACTGCTGCGTATTTCTCTGTCTTCTCATTTTGCTTAACTTACTGTGTTTGGGGTGTCCTTTTCACAGGCTGCACGTTCATAGTTCCCATTGTTTTTGGTGTCTGCCCCCAGTGACTAACGTTGGTTCAGTGAGTTGTGTAGGCTTCCTGGTGGAGGGAACTGGTGCCTGTGTTCTGGTGGATGAGGCTGGATCTTGTCTTTCTGGTGGGCAGGACCGAGTCTGATGGTATGTTTTGGGGTGTCTGTGAACTTATTATGATTTTAAGCAGCCTCTCTGCTAATGTGTGGGGCTGTGTTCCCATCTTGCTAGTTGTTTGACATGGTGTGTCCAGCACTGGAGCTTGCTGGTTGTTGAGTGCAGCTGGGTCTTAGCATTGAGACAGATATCTCTGGGAGAGCTTTCGCCGATTGATATTGCATGGGGCTGGGAGCTCTCTGGTGGGCCAATATCCTGAACTTGGCTCTCCCACCTCCAATGCTTAGGCTTGAAACCCAGCTGGAGGACCAAGACCCTGTCAGTCGCACGGCTCCGAAGAGAAGCGAGAAAAAAAAAAAAAGAAAAGTAAACAAATAAAAGAAAATAAAGTTATTAAAATAAAAAGTAAAAAATTATTACTAAGATAAAAATAAAAAAATAAAAAGAAGAGAGCAACCAAACCAATAAACACATCCACCAATGATAACAAGTGCTAAAAACTAAACTAAGGTAAATATAAAAATCAGAAACTAATCAGTCACATACAGCAAACCCCAAGTCTACAGTTGCTCCCATGGGCACTGCCTCAATTTTGGGATGATTCATTGTCTATTCAGGTATTCCACAGTTGCAGGGTACATCAAGTTGATTGTGGAGATTTAATCCACTGCTCTTGAGGCTGCACAGAAAAATTTTCCTTTCTCTTCTTTGTTTGCACAGCTCCTGGGGTTCAGCTTTGGATTTGGCCCTGCCTCTGCATGTAGGTTGCCCTCTGGCTTCTGTTCTTCGCCCACACATGAGAGAGTTAAAGGAGCGGCTGATTAGGGGGCTCTGGCTCTCTCAGGTTGGGGTGAGGGAGGGGTACGGTAGTTATAATTGTAATGCGGGGCAAGCATGAGGCAGCCAAGGCCAGCGTGATGTCAGAACAGCCTGAGGCGCGCCATGTGTTCTCCTGGGTAAGTTGTCCCTGGATCATGGGACCCTGGCAGTGGTGGGCTACACAGGCTCCCAGAAGGGGAGGTGTGGATAGTGACCTGTGCTTACACACAGGATTCTTGGTGGCTGAAGCAGCAACATTAGCATTTCATGCCTGTCTCTGGTGTCTGCACTGATAGCCCCAGCTCATGCCCGTTTCTGAAGTTCGTTTAGGTGGTGATCTGAATCTCCTCTCCTCATGCACCTCAAAACAATGGTCTCTTGCCTCTTTGGCAGGTCAAGAGTTTTTCCTGGACTCCCTCTCAGTTAGCTGTGGTGCACTAGTCCCCTCAGGCTGTGTTCACGCAGCCAACCCCAGTCCTCTCCCTGGGGTCTGACCTCCAAAGCCCGAGCCTCAGCTCCCAGCCCCCCCCCACCCCGCTCACCCGGGGGGTGAGCAGACAAGCCTCTCGGGCTGGTGAGTGCTGATCGGCACCGATCCTCTGTGCAGGAATCTCTCTGCTTTGCCCTCTGCACCCCTGTTGCTGTGCTCTTCTCCGTGGCTCTGAAGCCTTCCCCCACCACTCCTGTCTTGCCAGTGAAGGGGCTTCCTAGTGTGTGGAAACTTTTCCTCCTTCACAGCTCCCTCCCAGAGGTGCAGGTCCTGTCCCTTTCTTTTGTCTTTGTTTTTTCTTTTTTCTTTTGCCCTACCCAGGTACGTGGGGAGTTTCTTGCCTTTTGGGAAGTCTGAGGTCTTCTGCCAGCGTTCAGTAGGTGTTCTGTGGGAGTTGTTCCACATGTAGTTGTGTTTTTGATGTATCTGTGGGGAGGAAGGTGATCTCCATGTTTTACTCCTCCACCATCTTGAAGGTCCTCCCCCCTAAATATTTGAAATAACAAGAAAATGTTTAAAGAAATACACTGTCATCTTGTATTTTAAGCTACTGACCCATTATATCAAGCCCTTTCAAAACTTAAAATCAGGGTATGTACTACTCCATATTTCTAAAGCACACTTTAAAATAAAAAGTATAAGATAATTAGGTCTTCTATAAAAATAGTTTTATTAATACTGCTATTAAAGTGTAGGTAAGGGCTTCCCTGGTGGTGCAGTGGTTGAGAATCTGCCTGCCAATGCAGGGCACACGGGTTCGAGTCCTGGTCTGGGAAGATCCCACATGCCACGGAGCAACTGGGCCCATGAGCCACAATTGCTGAGCCTGCGCGTCTGGAGCCTGTGCTCTGCAACAAGAGAGGCCGCGATAGTGAGAGGCCCGCGCATCGCGATGAAGAGTGGCCCCCACTTGCCACAACTGGAGAGAGCCCTCGCACAGAAGCGAAGACCCAACACAGCCATAAATAAAATAAATAAATAAAAATTTGAAAAAAAGAAAATGCTCCCTATTAAAAAAATAAATAAATAAAAAATAAAGTGTAGGTAAATGTAACACTTAGTCAGGAACCTATCATATTCCTGCTACAGTAGTTTACAACGGAAGTCTTTGCATTTTAATTCAAAGACATACCCTAGACTTTTCATACATATTTTGAAAATAAAATTTCAAAACACTAACAGTTAAGTATTTTCCTCTGTTTTATCTGTGTTACGAATTTATTTATTTATTGCAATGACTCTAAGCTATATTTTAATTGCATTTTGTAACATATAAATCTGTGTTAGGCAACATAATGCAATACAAATTAAAATTATTGACGAATTTATGTCACTGACTAATTATAGCAATAGAGGAACAAATTTGTTTATTTATATGTTCACGTGAGCACAAAATCAGTCACTTTTTATAGCTTCAAGGTTCAGCCAAAAAGGAATGGATATAAATCATGTAACTTCATTTCTAAAGTCTTAGAATGGTGAAATTTAGTGTATGCATCTACCAGAATTTATTAAAATTGTCACCTAAAATCCTCAGATAAATATTGCTAGAATAATTTTTGTATAAAAATAAGAAGTATGAGTAAACAGGTTCTTTGTAGAATACTCATCTTTATGATTGTATAAAAGCATCAGTCTTTTATTTCGTATGATGACAGGAGATGAACAATAATTGTTGTTGTTTCTAGGGACTTTGGAACACTGGGAATAATTTCATCATCATTACAATAAGTTTTCTTTTCAATTTATAGGAAAAGCTTTCTTTCATCTTCTCCCCACTGACTTTTCCTTTTTAGAGTTCCAGAACTTGTTAAAAGAATATCTTTCACAGTTGGAATCTTACTACTATGTGTAATAACTTTTGAACCCCTCAATCATGAAAAATCCACAAATGCTGCAATTGTAGGAATTTAAACATAATAGCCCAAGACAATCAATATATTTTTGCTTTGTTCTACAGGGAAGACTTTTTGTCAGGTTGAAAAATTTTTTACCATGGGTACATTTGTGGTAATAGTTAAGATTCATGGGGATCTTACACAATCTGCTATGAGGCCCCATTTTCATCATGTCTTTGGTCTACTCATAGGAATTTTTTTAAAATCTTCATATTAATAATGGCACTAATTTAAGCATTCATGAGTTGAGATTCATAAAATTCAGCGACAGTGTCTTCTGCTCTCCCTGAACATTGGCACAGTATAAATACACTGGTCCATATGTTTCACGTTGCTAATGTTCACTTTCAGAGGAAATGGGGACACTGAGTATCAATACACTGAGTTCTTGGCATTTTCTTGATCTGAAAACTCTTTCAAATATATCATTGGTTCATTACATGAAACCTACTTCTGGTGTGATAAATATGAGCTCATTTAATTGAATTGATTTTTATTTCAAACAGTTTGAAGCAGTTGGCAATGATCTAGTTAGCATGGAATCATGCTAATCTTGACTCTTTGGCAAGACTCTTCATTTACAAAAGAAGCATTATTAACACTACCTAACTTACAAGAAGGTTAATAAGTGGGTTGATATATTTAATAGCTGTGTAACACTGCCTGGTATGAAGTAAGTACTCAATTAACATTAGCCATTATAATAGATATATAAGGACAGCAGTAAGCTGAACACAGGTAACCTTGAATGTTCTTGTCTCCATAATCTCCAGCAATTACTTCTTTCTGCCCTCTCCTATCTGTCTGTCTATCTGTCTACCTGTCTATCTATCTATCTATCTATTTATAATAACTTTTACTCTACTGTATACAGAAGAGATCATTCAAAAGCAGTCTTGATTTCAAAGTACCATGCTGTCCATGAAATTCCCCAATACAAAAATGAAGCATGCTAGCAACAAGAAAGATCCAAAGGAACACCTTAAAGTTTGACACTAGTCATAAAAGAATAACACTTCATAAAGATGTTTTTCTTGCTGACTTCTCTTATTTATTTGTCAGTTTGTTGTCACCAAAGATCCAGAGTACTTAAAGCAAAAATTAGAGGCTAGTCATTCTGAATCAGATTCACCTTTAATACCCAATGTGATTAGGTTTTCTCTTAATTTTTCTTCTGTTTTGTTTTCTATTCTCCATTCTCCAGTTATTTTTAGGGAATGTTTCCTGATATTAAATCTTTCAATTTATCTTGTCTTTCCTCTGGTTTGAATACTAAGTAAAATCTCATATTCTTCAGGTCTCCTCATGTAAACCAAGCAGGGATGATAAATTAGTGAAAGAAATTATATGTATATGATGGATATAGAGATAGTAACTAAGACAAGTATAAAGTAGACAAGATGATCTCTTGCTTCAATTTAGCTAGGGATATAAAATATGTTTACATGTATAGTTTAAAAAATCACAGGATAAATGCCAACTGAATGGTACAAAAAATTAGTGTAAGTTGTAGAATTAAGAGGAGTGATGATTTCCAGCTTTGATATAAATATTTGATAGTTGATGTAACTGGTTCATATATATTAATTGCCTTTACTGCCAAATATCAGCTCTGGTAGCCAGCTCTAAAATCCACATGAGATTTTTGCCACCTAGTAAAGTCTATTTCTGCTTGTGTAAGCTTTTCAGTTTGATTTTTGTGTGTGTGTTATATGATACATGACACATAGTTCTACTTTGCTATTTTAGGAACCATTTCTCTAGATTTGACAGTATTGTTCTGATTTGAGGGAAGAGAAAAAGAGCAGAGAAGTTTTATCCAATAATAAAAAAGAGCAGAGAGGTTTTATCCAATAATGAAAAAGAGCAGAGAGGTTTTATCCAATAATAAAAAATCATGCTCCTTCCAAAGAAGAATTTTTTCATTAATTTTGATTTAATTTCTACCTGAATTTTATACAATTTTCTGATGTATATTCCTCACATCCACAATGTTACTGATGAGATTGATGTTATTAGAATTTATAACTTCTATAACATAATTTCATGGAATATTGCCCTTAGCGATATATACTTTAATTACCTTTCATTATTACCTATTGTTTGTGCACTTTCCACATATTTTCATTCTGAAAAAAAATGGTCTTGGAAAAGCTTATTTGATTTTATTTTCCAAATGAGATTCCATTACATCAGATTGAACAATTTTCTAATTTAAGAGAATATACATTCTTCTAGGGCTTTCAGAAAAGCAATTAAATATTTATAATTGAACTTCATAAACAGGTGTTACTTTGAATAATAAATTTTTATTATAATTTTCATCTCATAAAAACTATGAGATAACTAAAAGACAATTATATGGTTATTTATTTAAATTATTCAGTTCTTTATAAATTCTTAAAAAAAAAGCTAATAAGCTCAATTTGTCTAGAATCTGTACCCTAAATTTCTTGC
Organism: Balaenoptera acutorostrata; assembly: GCF_949987535.1. Classification (NCBI taxonomy): domain Eukaryota; kingdom Metazoa; phylum Chordata; class Mammalia; order Artiodactyla; family Balaenopteridae; genus Balaenoptera; species Balaenoptera acutorostrata. Next base: position 23,895,049 of record NC_080077.1, read on the forward strand.
TATAACTTCTATAGATACTAATATAATAAAAATGTGTATATTTATCATAAAATACATAAGGGAATGGTTTCTGTCCTTTCTCTCAAATAATTTTTGAATAAAAGCCTTTCTTTGCCCTTAACCTCAGAATTTTTTAAAATATTAAACTGATCTTTTAAATATTTTTTAAAATATTAAACTGAAATTAAAGGGATAACTCAGTTTGAATCCTAGAGCAATTTAGACATAAAAACACAAAAGTGAGCAGCAGAAATAGAGTCCTGTTAAAATAAAAGCAGGATCCAAAAACCATTCAGTAGATTTCAAGGATGGATGCTGTAAATAAGAATAGCTTGTAGCAGTCATCAAAGAAAGAGAACAGTTTATTACAATTGGGTAGCATTTAAATCAATTGCTGGGGGAAAAAAAATAAAACAACTTGGGCTGAACAGAAAGCAAGTAGACTCAGAATTGTCAGTAGGCATTTTATAGGGCTAGTTTTGACAAGAGACTTGGACTAAATAATGCTAGTAAGATAATTACATTGCCAGGGACAATGGAAAAAAAAAAAAAAAAAGAGTCATTAAATTGTCAAGAGTGCCAATATAAAATTCTAAGCTTTCCCTAGAATACATTGAGCCCTTTGAATTTTTTTACAGTGGAAACACACATATTTTTTGGCATATTAGAAGTAGTTTTAAATTGTACCCAAATGAAAGTTCGATTTGTTAGAAATGTTGATATTTTATGACTCTAAGTACAAAGGCCTTATTTTGGTATTTTAAATCTTTCCCCAAAGTGAAAATTTTAAAATAAAATAGTCTAGTTTCATTCAATAGAAGAATAATATAAAATGCTTTTTTTAATGTTTAAAATAAAAATATATTTTGCCTTTTTCTACTTATTTTTAAGATTTAACTGCTTTTTTCTTTTCCACAAGGGAAACTCAGTGAGTGGTCATGAAAAATCACACCAAAAATCAATATCCCTTTTAAATTAGCCATTAGAAAATTAGTTAACTGAGTTTAGAGAAAACACTGTTGTGGGTTTCCATCTTCTCACTTGCATATCCTTTGTTCATACTTGGCCATATTTTTAATGTCACAGATGAAATTAAGGCTTTTTATATAAATGTTTAATTTTGACAGATTTGCTTTATTTAGAGCATTTTATTCTCTCTGATAAATTTTCCTTTCACTTTCCTGCTATAGTCCATGCAAAGTTCCACAAATAATGTGGTTGATATTTTCACTGGCATAAAAGATATTGCCTTGAAGTGGTTAATCAAGGATTCAGCATAAAACCACACACACAAAAACTTCAGAATGTGCAAGAAAAAAAAAAAAAGTGCTGTCGGAAGAAGTGAATAAAGAGAATGTTGACTTTTTTGTGTATAGCATGACAAATCAACACTGCCTTAGTAAAATTTCAAAAGTAAACTGAATTGGAGTCTTTTAGATTTCTCTTGAGCTAGGCTTTACTTTATGACAGGAACAGATGGAAGACAACTTTTAAAAGATTAGTTTCTGCATTGGTGATATCATATATTTGTTGTTGCTGCTGTTATGGTTGTTGTTATCAGATATTATCAATGTTACATATTTGCTGACTCTTCCCCTCAATTACTTTTTGTCTTTTTAATGCTGTTACTCTTTCAAAAATCTAACCTCAACTCATGTTGAACTGATACATATTCTATACTATTCCCTCTTACCACAGTTATAACTATTTTTGTGATTATTTTAAATTTCTATATCTTCCACTAGATTCTAGGCTTAGTAAGGGCAAAGATCTTCTCTGGCATCTTCACTGCTGTGTCCCTTGTACCAGTTCACAGCACATAGTGGGGATGTAAATTATCTATTCAATGAAAAACATTCATATACTCTGGAAGGCTAATTACTTTTAATAATAAATTTTTTGATGTAACAGGAAAATAATTCTTTAAATGATAGTCACAAACTGGGTTCTCCAGGAAGCAAACCCTGAGACAAAGTGCAATGATCAGGATGATTATTAAGGAGTAGCCTTGGCATCAAACTTGTGGAAAGGAAGGGAGGGTGATGGTTAGACAGAGACATAAAGTTGAGCTGTAGTACAGGCCTGACTGTCTCAGCCAAGCTCATGGGAAACTCTGGAGTTAAAATGGCCCTTCAGACTGGTCCCCCACTGAGCCTAAATAATCAAACCTTTGACTAACCCTTACCTAAACAGGTATTGGATTTGGGCTGCCCCTAGAAAGTTGTGACCTTAGGCGAGGCAGATCTCTGCAATTGAAGAAATCCCTGAAGCCCTCAGAGCTGAAAAATGTCTACTGACAGCCCTCCCAAGAAATGGGACCAAAAGTGCTTGCTGAAAGGTTTGGGTGCATTTATATAGTCCATCCTTTGTACCACTCAGATTCAGATCTCCATATATATTTGTTGGACAGTTCCTCTTGCAATTTAAAAGCACCTCTCATTCTGGGGGAAACCTAGAAGAGAAGGGTGAATGGAACAAATTATAACCCTTCCCATTACAACTGATCTTGGTAAAACAACTAACACTTATTTCTCTTCTGTTATGCATTCTAGAGTTTCTATATCCATAGCTAATACTTCTACTGGTCTTAGTGGTTTATGTGGTATTGTGACCCATATCTTTATCCATGGTCAGTGAGCCTGGGTCAGTAAAATCTCATCACAGTTAAGCAAGGAATTAACAAGAGGCACTCAAGTGGATCACCTACGTACCAGACCCATCCCTACTTTCCCCCATTATGTAACAATACCCCTATATTCTTATGATCAGAGTCAATTTCCACTGCCAAGATAGTTACTCCTTAATTTGCATGTTAGTCCCTTAGCATGAGAAATCCAAAGTGCCCAGGTGATAGCCAATGTGTAAAATGTAATGGGACCTTTTTGTATTTCCTGGTGGAAGTATTTCCCCACTGGGGACCAGAAGCTCTAACCATGCCGAACATAGAATTATGGAAGCAGGGAGAAAATATTAAGGTCATTTGAAGTGATGATAATAGGCCACTTTTGCTTCCAATCCTGTCTCAAGACCTATGTATTCTTCTTATGAGGAAAAAAAATGTAAATATCTTTTAGTAAAGGTATGTACTGTGTCTTGGAGGATAGCACCCAATATTGTAAAGTATTTGCTCTAAGCTGATACTTCTTCTATGTCCTCATAGATTTCTGAATATTACAGCTTCTGGATATGAAAGTGGGTATGATATTGTTTTTGATTTACTAACTTGGTTATGTGTGTATGTGGCAGCAGGTACTTTCAGAGACTTCATATTGTCCTTACTCACTTTAATAGCTTTTACTTCTCAGGTTATAGAGACAATGTGAGAGTCACGCAGACTACCAAGTGTGTCTATCCTGATTGTAAACTCTGGGATCAGGGAAATAATTACTGGCTGACAGTGAACCCACTATGATCTGGACCTTAGCCAGGACTCCATTTATTGCCTGGCCCTAAAATGCCTCTAACCTAACAGAGGGAACATAATGATGCTCCACGTTTCTGAGTATCAATGTCAACTTGGACTCTGTATCCAACCATGCTTGCAATGTTTGGGTATTTCCCCTTTTCCTATGTACAGTTATCTGAGTAAATGGTCATACATGCCTTTGGGGAAAGACTGGACTTATTATTATCATGTACACATGCCAGGATGTTGGAATGTCCTTCCTTCTGGGGACCTGACCTCTCATGAAGTTGATGGGTTCCATGTCCAAGA